>NW_006399860.1:5192481-5193620 GCF_000299155.1 Elephantulus edwardii | reverse complement strand
GTCCCTTTGTGACTGAGATACCTCACTCAGCATCATGTCCTCCAGGGTCACCCATTTTGAATAATATTGTATGAGTTCCTTGTTCTTCAATGCAGCATAGTATTCCATTGTGCGAATATACCATAGCTTCTCTACCCATTCGTTTGTTGATGGGCATTTAGGTTGTTTCCAACTCCTTGCTAATCCTGATTTTAAATCAAACCAGTATTCACTTGCTTTGTTTGCAAAACTATTTTACAGTCATTGTCTATGTACAGATTCTTCATAATGACAATTAGTACTCTGGAATCTTCCATTCTTTGTAGTGCTGTTTATAATTTTTTGAGGTCCACACAGTTAATTGCATTTGCGTAGTCAATAAAATACAGATAGACATCTTCCTATATTGTTTGCTTTCAGTCAAAATTATTTAACATTAGCGTTTTATTTTATGTTGTCTTCTGAGCCTGACTTTAATGTCTAGAAGATACTATCAATGTATTTATTCAACCAACTTTGAGTAGCTGGTGGATTTGAGCTGCCAATCTTTTGTACAGATAACATTTATAGAAAATATAAAAGGTTTAAAGGGAACTCTAGTGGCCAAGTGGCAAGAAGCTGCACTGCAGTCCCAGAGATACGCTGTTTGAATCCACCAGATGCTCTGCTGGAGAAGGAGGGACAATCTCCTCCTGTACTAGACAGATCTGATTTGACAGCACACACACAAAAATTAATAAAATAAAAATAAAAAAAATATAAAGGGTTCATGTGTTTCTAAACTAGTTTGTTTTTTGCATTGTGCTACCCCAACTTGCTGCATCTTGATTGAGACAATCAGACTGTTCTGGTTCAATCTAAACAAGGGGCACATTTTTCTTCCAAAGAGAAATCTAGGGCTACACTCAGATGATAAAAAGATGTGTAGGGACTCCAGAGAACTGGCTCTGTTGGCTCAAAACTCCGACTCCGACTTGCTTCCAATGTCTCCATTCAAGAGTTGAACATCAAATATAGGTGGCACATTCTTTCTCCCTCCGCCCTGTAGAATAAACAGGGTAAATACAATTTCTTTCTTCCTTCCTTCCTTCCTTCCTTCCTTCCTTCCTTCCTTCCTTCCTTCCTTCCTCCCTCCCTCCCTCCCTCCCTCCCTCCCTCTC
>NW_006399860.1:5190568-5192251 GCF_000299155.1 Elephantulus edwardii | reverse complement strand
CCTTCCTTCTCTTTCTTTCTTTCTTTCTTTCTTTCTTTCTTTCTTTCTTTCTTTCTTTCTTTCTTTCTTTCTTTCTTTCTTTCTTTCTTTCTTTCTTCTTTCTTTCTTCATGTAAAGAAAGGTTCATGCTGGAGACTTTTAGAAATGCTTCAAGATAGAAAGGGTGAAACTGCAGGCAATCCACCTTTGGGGTGAGTCTATTGTTGTCTATTGTTGCAACGTGTCTACAGTAGCTGGTAAGAAGAACCCTGTGCCACATGGAATTTGAGTCTAAATGGGACCTAAAAACTGACCTAAGCCAACAGACTTCATGTTTTTGGTTTTAATTTCAGCTGTTTAACAGAATTAATGAAACTTATCTTTCAGACAACAACACATTAAAATGGAGAAGATATAAAAGCTATCTTCTAGTTGACTACTAGGAGTTATAACTCTGTGGCTTAACAACAGAAGCCTCCAAGGTCTTATAAGTCTGAAAACAGTTCCATTATCAGATCTTCTTCTTATAGCTTCACAACACATATCAGCATATTAATAACTCTGAGAAATTCTTTAGTAAAAAGAAGGAACCTGTTTAACAGTTAAAGGTATCAACTTATTTGTTTGGGGGTAGTTTCACCACCTTGGTTCATCTAATTACATCCCATAGAATATCTTTATGTTTACTTGGCTTGGGAAGCCTTGGGCTAGTCTAGTACATGGAACATGCTAGAGCTCTATAAGTGTTAGTTATTATCTGAGAAATTCCAAGGGAGCAGCTTGAGAGCAACTAATGATAGAAGAGGTTGTCTTCAGTCCATTGTAGAGATAATAATTAACACAGAAAGTTCCTAGAGAGAATGAACCTAATGTAATTTGGTCACAATCTAAGTGGTTATTTTCTTTTTGTCTACTTATAGTGAGGCAACTCAATATTGAAAATACAAGAGGTTGCATGTATTTTTCAGGCTCACACGAATAGTCTTTAAGTAATACACACACACACAAACACTTTCTTCTTGAGTTAAAGGCAGTGAGGTGTATTTATATTTGTTTTGAATATTTTCAAAGGAAGCTAGTTTAAGAACTCATTTGATGATTACCATCAATCCTTTTCCCTAGTTTTTAAGTAATGAGGCTTCCTTCCCATGTTTAGGACAGTTGCTAGCTGGTTCCTAATTAAGAATAGGACTCTGGAGCTTGACGGCTAGGTTTGTTCTCAGCTCACAATTTATCAGCCACACAATCTTGGGTTTATTATTTAATCATACTAAGTTTCAGTTTTCTCAAATGGGTAATACTCAGCTCAAAAGGATATCAGAAGAGATTCTGAATATTGCACTAGAATGCCTAGAAGCCAAAGCAATGAGGAAAAAAACAAAACACAAAAAACCCCCAGGAAGTTAGAGCTAAACAGGAGATTTCAAAGGGCAGCTAATGAAATGTACAAAGGGCTGGAGTCAGAAAATCAAAAGGGATGAACTCGCTTGGCATTTCTTAAGTTGAAGGAACTGAACAAATTCAAGCCTTTGAGTTGCAGTGCCTAGAGATGCTATGGGCAGAATACTGAACGACCCAGGCATCATGGAAGCAAAAGAAGATGGAAGGAGTGTGCAGAATTATTGTATCAAAATAACTGTCTGACACAGAAGAATGGCATGAAACTACCTATGATCAAGAGGTAATGGTGATGAAGGAGGAAAG
>NW_006399860.1:5182119-5185839 GCF_000299155.1 Elephantulus edwardii | reverse complement strand
ACAGTGTAGTCCCTGCCCTTAGCCCAGTGCCTTGACCCACTTATTTCCCAGCTCCACCCTCCAGCAGGATACCACTTCCCATTGTCCGACCCATGACCTGACAGCTTGTCAGAGAGATTTTTTTTTTCTTCTTCCTGTGTTCAGTGTCTCTTAAGTTTACTTGTACTGTCTCCGAAGGGATGCTGATGTGTCCTGTAGAACTCCTGGGGCTCTGTCCCCAACTGGTTTAGGCTCCGCCTTGGGGCTTGTTACCTGTAGGTGTGTCAGAAGCTATTGTGGGAGTCCTCTGCATTGCCTGGTCTCAGCTTGAGCCCGTGCAGCTTCTGGCTCCTGCGTCTGCCAGAGGCGGCAGGTCCCTTTGCTCCTCCCCTCCGGTTTAGGCTCCGCCTTGGGGCTTGTTACCTGGAGGCATGTCAGAAGAAGAGATCCATATTTATTCCCATTCCCAGAAAAGGTGATCCAGTAGAATGTCCAAATTACTGAAAAATATTACTAATTGCTCAAGATTATCCAAAATCAACTAGAACAGGGCATTGACAGAGAACTGCCAGAAATACAGGCTGGGGTTTAGAAGGGGCTGTGGCATTAGGGTTATCATTGTCAATGTCAGACTGATATTGGTTGAAAGCAAACAGTACCAGAAGATTGTATAATTGTGTATTTGTGCACAAAGACATTTGACTAAGTCGACCACAATAAATTTGGCTAACATTGAGAACAATAGAAATCCTAGAGCACTTGATTGTGACCGTGGTGAAACTTATGGTTAGATCAGGAAGCAGTTATACAAACAGAGTAAGGAAACACTGCTTGGTTCAAAATTAAGAAAGGTGTGTGTCTAGCAAGTGTATATTTTCAAGGTTTTCATGTATGGCATATGTATTGTTGATTGCTGTGGCCTGAAATGAAATAATTTCCATTAAATCACAACCGACTCATAGCTAATCCCAGGGATACACACCAAGTGCTATCTACTTAATAGGAAATATTGTTCTCAAGGATCTAGATGTTTGAACATCTAGTTTGTCCTATTTTCACAGAACCTTTAAAAATGGTTTGATTACAGAGGCACATTTTAAGCTTAGGAGGTGTCTACTTTAAAGTTAGAGGGGCTTAAGGTTAGGTTCCAGCTCTATTTCTCTTTAAAGTTGTGAGACTTTGAGCATATAGTAACCCTTTAAAGCTTGCATTTCCTCTGAGAATTGTAAAGATTTAATATTACAATGCATCAAAAATATGGAACAGACACATAGCAGGTTTTGAAAAAAATTGACCATTATATTGTAATGACAATAAAATAAAAATGTCATCTTGTACTGAGGGCTGTTCAGATTAGTTCTTTGTTTAAATTTGGCATGAGTACAGCACGGAATGTTTCAGTGAGCATAATGGGATCCCCCCTTAGCAAGATCTTAATGACTTTATTTAGTTTTAATTTTGAAAAGGTTTTCTGTCTTACCTTTCATTTGTTTCTAATTAGCCTATACTATTATTGTTGTTATGTGTCATCAGATCAACTACAATTTCTGTGAATCCTGTGAATGACTTTATAAACAATGGATCTGAACCTCGTCTCTCCTGTGCCAGCCTCATCATCTCCAACCTGTCTGAGCCCATTGTTACAGTCATAGTGTATATCTGTCTTGTTGAGGGTCTAGTTAGCCCTTACTAAAACCTTTTAAACAGAACACTTACTGGATGTTACCCTCATCCTCAGCATCTATTCCTTCCTGAAGAATTCATTTATATATAGAAGTTTATTTATACCTGGAAAAACAAGTAACAAATATCTGAATTTCATGTTATATGTTATTGCAGGCTGCCATTCAGTCAACCCAACTCGAACTTATCATTTGCACAACAGAAGGATCATTTGCACAACAGAATGCACAAACACTGTCCAGAGCCATCCTCACTATTGTTGCTATGTTTGAGTTCATTGCAGTGGTCACTGTATCAAGGCATCTGTTTGAGAATCTTACTCTTTTTCTGTTACCCTCTACCAAGTGCAATGTCTTTCTCCAAGGACTCTTGTTGTATGCCATTGAGTCAGAACCTGCCTAAAACTGACCCTCCAGTAGGTTTACAGAAGCAGTAAATCACATGGAAGGAGATTGCCCACCCTTCTCCCACAGAGCAGCTGGTGGATTTGAACCATGTGTCTTTGGGATTTCAGCACAGCTTCTTACCAGTAGGCAACCAATGCTCACTTCTCTAGTCCCTCCTAATAATATATCCAATGTAATATAGGTGAAGTCTCACTAGCTATGGAAGACTCTGGTTGTACATTTTAGCAGTTTTGTTAGATGTTGAAATGTTCTATTTTGGCCAGTACTAACGGATGTGTGTAGTTGTTTCTTCTTTTTTTTTGAGTTATCTCTTACTTGCAAATGGAGTAGGGAAAGATTTATTCCATCTGTTACTAAGGTTGCCTCTATCTTGATGATGCAACCCCATTTCAGTCATATTTCATTCATATTTTGAGTGTCTTCTAAGTTAATGGGCTCAACTTCCAGCTTCTATCAGATTAAATTCCTCTGCAATTCAAAGTTTTCACTGTGAAATATTTTTTCAGGAACAGATCACCAGCTTTCCTAGTCAGTATTAATTTATAAATTCAGCTGAAATATGTTCAGTATAGATGAGCCTGCTGGTATTTGAGAACCCCTTGGATAGAGCTGCTCCAGTTTGGGAACCTTGATTCCCAACTCTGCACACCTAAAAAGACAACAGACTTCTGGAGAGCAGGCTGCAGTCAGGTGAGAGACTCACTTCCAGAGCCAGGACATTATGGTGCTAGGAGTGAGGGGCCTGCAACTCGCCTGGAGGAGAATTGCTTCAGTCAGGATATCTGGCTGTCACAGACCACAGACAAAGAAGATAATAGACTTCAGGGAGGGGGATGCAGTCAGGGGAGAGACTCACTAATAGAACCAGCACATTGAAGTGCTGGAGATGGAGGTGCCTGCTCCAGATAGGTAACCTAGCTGAACCTAACTAATTCTGCAGACAAAAGAGCATGAGCTACTCTTCAGACCCAAGAAGACAACAGACTTCAGAAGGAGGGGCTACAATAAAGTGAGATTCCCACAGGGCTGCACTGAAAAGCAGAGAGGATCTGAAGGACTTTAGAAAAGGCAAATTTTCCCAACCCACACACTTAAAAAGGATTTTCAATAGAGTGATTTGTTCATTCCCACAGATGAACACTTTAAACCTGTGGCTAATCAACACTACCATAAGGATAAGGAACTATCAACAATCTATGCAGACACAATAGAAATGGCCTAACACATACCAAGAAAAATGTCATGTAGTATCAAGAAAGCAGCAGGCAGCTTCAAACATTGTAAAAAACAAAACAAAACAAAACAAAAAAACCCCACAACAAAAAACCCCACACCAAAACCCCAAACAAACCATGTTCTTCTAAAAAAGCAGAGCATATTGCAGACCCAATGAGTACCACAGAGACAAGAAGACAGAATATACTAATAGGGTACATGAACAGCTACAGAAGAAAGTACAAATGATGGAATAAAAAAAAAAAGCCCTAAATAAAGAGAATATCTTTCCAGGCCACAATGCTATAAAACTCAGAGCTAATGGGCTGAGGCTTAAGGTCAAGAAGACAAAGATTCTCACCACTAGACCAATTGGTAGCATCAGGATGGATGGTGAAGAGATTGAGATTGTTCACAGCTTCAGTTTGCTCGGCTC
>NW_006399860.1:5180859-5181669 GCF_000299155.1 Elephantulus edwardii | reverse complement strand
AGAGGGACAGCGCAAGAGGGGAAGACCCTCTATGAGGTGGATTGAGTCAGTGACTGGGGTAATCGGGATGGGTGTATCAGAGGAAATGTGATTGGCACAGGATAGAGCGGGGTTTAGTGCTGTTGTACATAGGGTCGCTATGAGTTGCAAATGACTCGACGGCACATAACAACTACAACAACAATGACAGTAGGATAAAGCTTACAAAACCACCCCCCCAGAAACTAAGTAACATCCTGCTAGAAAACAACTGGGTTATAGAAGAAATAAAAAATTAAATTAAAAAGTTCCTCAAAACAAATTATTATGAAACGACTACATACCAAAACCTCTGGGATGCAGTTAAGGCACCCTTTGGGGGGCAGTTCACAATAGAAAAACACATTAAAAAAAGAAGAAAGATACAAAATTAATCAACAGCTCATCAAAAAGAAAAAGAACAACAATCTAATTAATACTACAGCCTCTAGAAGAAAGGAAATTATAAGAGGAGCTGTAATGAATAAGAAAGAAAACAGAAAAACAATTGAAACCATAAAGAAGACCAGGATCTGGTTGTCTGAACGGGTCAATAAAATTGACAAATCATTGACAAACTTTAGCAAAAGCAAAGAAAGACACAAATAACTTGAATAAGAAATTATAAAAGTGATATCACTATGGTGCCACTGTTGTAGAATGAGGCTGACATTGGGGTGGAGGTAGGACTGAGAAAAACTGGATAAATTATGTTTACTGCATTGAAGCCGATGAGGGAGAAAATAGTTTAAAATTAATATATTTTAGGGCATTATGACTATCATAAGAGTC
>NW_006399860.1:5179629-5180533 GCF_000299155.1 Elephantulus edwardii | reverse complement strand
AACCATGAATGAATGGAATTCCAAAATATCTGTAGATGTTCATTGAAATTAATAATAACAATGAAATTTTTTAAAAAGTTACCAGGTAAGATTAAATAGATAATATGGGAATATTATGAAAAGCTATGCTGTGATTCTCTTGGCACCAGCAGCCTGGAAATTAAAAGATGTATTGCACTGGATAGCTTTCAGAATCCTCTGCAAAGTACTGAAGAGCAACTATTTCAGTCTGGAGACTATGGTGCACCTGATAAAGGCATGGTCTTTGTAATCACTTGCTGTGTATCAGAGAGCTGCACAATGACTAGAGATGATAGAAGGAGAACTGATGCACTTTGAGCTGTGGTATTGGAGAAGAATATTGAATATACCTTGGACAGCTAAGAGAACAAACAGGTTTGTCCTTGAGAGGGTGAAGCGGGGCTGCTCCTCAGAGGCAATGATTCTGAAGTTTTGTCTGACATACTTTGGACATTTTGCAAGGCAGGACCAGTCTTTAGAGAGGAACATGATGCTTGGGAGGGTGGAGGGACAGTGCAAGAAAGGAAGATCCACTGTGAGATGGATTGAGTCATGGGGGTAGGTGTGTCAGAAACAATAAATTGGCTCAGAATAAAACAGGGTTTAGGGCTGTGGTACATAGGGTCGCTATGAGTTGCAGGTGGTTCGACAGCACATAAAAACAACAACATCAAGGATAACATTCAGTGATAAATTAGAAAGCTGAGAGGAAATGAACAAATTCCTTGAAACTCTCTCTCTACTCAGAACAGATCTATCACAAAAGAAATTGAACAATTCATAAAAAAATTCTCCACTACAAAAAAAGTCCTAGCTTAGTGTTACAGCTGATTTCTCCCAAGTATTCAGAGAAGATTTATCATTAATTCTTCTTAATTTTTTT
>NW_006399860.1:5169564-5177509 GCF_000299155.1 Elephantulus edwardii | reverse complement strand
TACACACACACACACACACACACACAGACACACACACACACACATAATAATGATGAAATATATACAATTATGAATATATATATAATCATGATGAAATAGATACATGTATTTATGTTGTTTTGCTTGCCTTCAAGTCAAGCACAACTCATAGTGACCCTATGAACAAAAGGCTCAAAGCCCCTCTACACCTATCAACATTTTTCAAAGTTCATAGGGTTTTGAGAGCTATGTTATTTAGGAAGTGGAGATATATATATATATATACATACTCATATACATACATACCCACACACATATATACATATATCTCAAATATATCTCATATATATCTCAATGATCTTGATGACCAAGTGAGATTCATGACAGTTATATAAGTATGGTTCAGAATAAGAAAATCATTCAACATAGTAGAGAACAACAGATCCTATCAACTGAAGCAGAAAAGTCCATTCACATAATCCAACACTAATTCCTAATTAAAACACCTAGAAAAATAGGAATATAAAGGGGGGGGTGGTAGACTGACGGGGCAGAATTATGAGGTTGCAGAGTTTGGTGGGCAGAAAAAAGGGGTGAAGGAATTAGGAAAGATCTAGTGGGGACCTGAAAAGATGGTGTGATATTTGGCATATATCAATGGTGAATAGGTTTATAAAACTCATTGTATGGGAATGATCTTATGAAACACAATATGAATGAAGGTATGTGTGAAACGCAATATATATGTATGAAACAATGCATATGAATTTTGTATGTAAACCAATATAAAAAATCATTAGAAGTGTATATTTTGAAAGTAGTTGTCTGCTGAGTATTTTACTTCTTTTACATGTGCACCTCTAATTTTACTGTAATGTCAAATTAATATAAATAAAAATTTGGATTCTAATCTCAAACAAACAAAACCACAACAACATCCATGGTACCATAGCAGGACTAACTGATAAAGAAGGGGTGATTCATCTTATATTATTTGTTATTATGTGCAATTGAGTCAGAACCCACTCATGGCTGATTCCTAATGGGTTCAGAGGCTGTACATGGCACTGGAGGAGACTATCTTTCTCCAGGGCAGCAGCTGATGGGCTTGAACTGTATACCTTTGATTTGACAGTGCAAATCCTTAACAGTAGGCCACCGGAACTCCTCGAATGTTGTATAGTCATTTAAAGGCCCAGTGGGTATGTGTGCATACATTTATGTGGGCTTTTAACTAATTTATCCTTAAAATTATGAGACTGACATTTTAAAAATTAAATTTAAACATTATTCAACTTATTCATAATAATAAAGAACACAGGTGTGTTAGTGGGTAGAAGATTAATCCACTAGTTTCTCTGAGGGAGAAAGGTGGGCAATCTCCACCCATGCAATATATAGCCTCTGAAAAACCCATTGGAGGGTCAGCTATGTGTTTGTTCCTACTTGATCACAATGAGTTGGATTTTTCCCAGCCACGTGTAAACTGTACCTTAAGCTATCTCTTTACTAGTCATACTTTAGAATGTAAGAACCATAAGAAAACTGTATCTTAAGCTATCTGTTTTCTAAGTCATCCTTTAGAATGTAAGAACCACGTAACTTTGAACTATTGTTGTTAAGTGCCATTGAATCATAGACCACTCATGGTGACCCTTTGAATGAAAATCTTGAACACAAATAACTTTCATCTTTTCTTTAATTCATAGAGTTTCCAGAGGCAAGCTATTTCAGAAGTGGATGACACTCCTGCTTCCAAGCTTATTTTAATTGGGGAGCTCCACCAAACACTGTCCACCATGAGCAACCATTATTGCTTTTGACAAATCAGTGTCACAGTGTTTACCATCATAGCAACCACGAGTTACCTGTAGCAAATGGACAGACTAGTGCTATACCATTTAGAAGAATGTTTGAAAACAGAAGGAGGCCTGAGGGCCACAAGTCCGAGGGCCCAAATGCCTTTTTAAATATGAGGCCAAATCCAATCAGCTCACACCCAGTTGTGAGCAACAGCCACATCCAAGTTTCAACCAAAAACCAGAAAACACACCTTTGCAGAATCTGGCTCTCCACTCGTCTTCTCAGACTGGAAATCAGCAACTTTGATCTAGAAATAGTAATGTGTTTAATAGAGTAGTGCCTAACCCAAACCAAGTATTGTTAGATGCTGTCGAGTACAATTCATAGCCACTCTATAAGCAATACACCTGAACCCTGTCTTATCCTGTGCCATCTTTACATTTCCTGACACATTAGAGCTCATCACATCAGTCACCATGGCAATCCACTTGGTTGAGGGTCTTCCTCTCATTTGACCCTCTACCCTTCCAAGTGTCGTGTCCCTTTCTAAGGCCTAGTCTCTCCTACAAAATGTTCAAAGCATATGAGACAAAGTCTCCATCATGTTCGCCTCCAAAAAACACTCTGGTTGCACCATCTCCAAGACATATTTGTTTTTTTCTTTTGGCAGTCCTTGGGATGTTCAGTTCTCTTCACCAACACCCACAGCTCAGAGGCTTCAATTCTTCTGTCATCCCCATTCATTGTCCAGTTCTCAGATGGCTAGCAAGTGATTAGAAAGACTATGGCCTGAATCAGACACACCTTAGTCCTCAAACTGACGTCATTATTCCTCAATAATTTGGAGAGGTCCCTAAATACAGATTTTCCCAGTGCAGTGCATCTCCTTATTTCCTGACTGCTGGTGTTAATTTTGGATCCAAGTAAGATGAAGCTGTTGACAGTTTCAATCTCCTCTCCATCTATCATGATGTTGCTTATTAGTCCAGTGGTAAGAATCTTTATTTTCTTGAGATTGAGATGCAGTCCTAATTGAACACTGCATTCCTTGATCTTCTGCAAAAAGTGCTTCAAGTCCTCCTCACTTTCAGGAAGCAAGATTGTGTTTTCTGCATAATGCAGGTTATTGATGAGTCTCCCTTCAATCCTTCTTCCACATTCCTTTCAGATAGTCCAGCTTCTTGAAATCTTAATCAGCACACAGATGAAATAGGTATGGAGAGAGAATGCAACCCTGATGTACTCCCTTTTTAATTTTAAACCATGCAGTTTCCCTCTGCTCTGTTTGCATAAAAGCCTCCTAGTCTAAGTATAGGTTTCATATGAACACAATTAAGTGTTCTAGGATTCCCATTTTTATCATTGTCAACCACAACTTGTTATGATCCACACAGTCAAATGCCTTTGCAAATTCAAACATAAAAGACAATAATTATCTTTTGATGGAAAGTTTTTTGAGAATTTTGAGAGAATTCTCTTTGTTCTCCTTGATCTGCAATAAAGTAATATTGAAAAAAAAAAAGGAAGAATTGTCTACAGAGCCATGGACATGCCAAAGGATCCCTAGGGGCACTGTGGCTAAAGTGCAAACTGCTAACTGAAAGGCTAGCTGTCCATGGGAGAGTGAAGAGAGATATAACAGTTCGTTCCACAAAGATTTTCAACCGTGCCACGGTGTGGGCAATTCTACTCCAATTTCTACTGTTAGAAATCAGAGTGCGCTAAATGGCAACAGGTTTGATTTTGGGTGTTATGTACCAGTTACTGTGTTAATTGCTTTGCATAGAAGGTAAGAAGGTAGTTTATGCAAAGCAGCTGCTTAACCCCATGACTATAAAAGAGAAAATGGGAGTTCAAAAGGCTTAGCAGATTTTGCAGGTTTCTAAAATTTCTATGTAAAAGCTAGAATCAGAATCTCACTTCAGATTCTTAGAACATGTGGGCTCTCTTCACTGGGCTGCCTTGCGACTGCTTCATCTTGTTTAGCAAACAAGATATATCTATATGTTGAACACCCCGTGATAGTGCCACTCGGATGTCTCTGCTTGTTTGCATTTTTCAATATGAAAAGCTGGATGGTTAGTCTTTGACTATCAAGCTGCAATAAAATGCAAGGTTCTTTTAAACTCTTCATCAATGAGTGATGAATGTAGGCCAATAAAGGTGGATGAAATTGACAGAGTAAGAGGGGGAAACGGTGCCAATGAAGTAGCAGGACTCATAAAATCTTTCAGTAACTGAAACATTAAGACAACAGCAGATTTTGCTCTGCACATTAATGCAGAATAGGGGACTAGTTGCATCCCAATCTTTGCCGTTAAGTTCCCCCTAAATTAATTCCTAGAGAAATTATAGGCAAATAGCACCTTCCCCGCAGTGCTTTTTTAATGCTGTAAGATAAGGATTAGGAAACCCTGTGGCCCAGTAAGAAACCTATTTTGTAAGTCTCTTTGTACTGATAAAATTTCCTCTGGCACTGAACTCCCACTGTCAAAAATACTATAACATTTTACTAGTTTGCAAAAGATGAAAATGCTACCAGATGTTAAATTCAAGTAACAAGTTAACAACTTCTGTTTTCAAATGGCTCAGGTTTCCATCTTAAAAAGAAATAAAAAGGAGGCGCCATTTGCTAGCCAGAGAGTAAAAGGGAGAGGGGAAGAAAGTCAGTCATTTTTAACTGAAATCTTATCATGATTTAATCTCATGGGGTAGAGATTTAGAATACCAGGGATTTGTGCTAATTATCTTAATTCCCATAGGCTTTGTAAGTGGCCTTTTTTCTTTTTTGGGGGGTGGGGGTGGGAAGCTCCCCATCTTCCCCCCTTTTTTTAAAAAAAAAAAAAGAAACTGGTTTGAGTTTCCAAAACAAAGTAATTAAATGACTTTCACCTGTGATATTATGGCCATCACTAACAGAAGCCTTCATGCAAGAAATCTTAACTATTGTTCCCGTGTTGCTTGTCTTTGGCTCTGCCACGACATGGTCTCTCTCACTCTAGCCTGGGTCGTTAGTATAAAAGCTTTATCGAAATGAAAGCTTTTTGGAGGTCATTTTCTTACCTGACTTGTTAACCAGGGCTGTCATTTAGCCATACTCCGTGGGAGTAAGATAAGTAGATTTGCAACCACACGGAAAATGCAAGAGAAGAACAGGAAAAATGAATACGTGAAGCGTGCAAGTGTGGACTGGTGTTTTTATTAATCTTCTGATGGATGGAGTCAAATACTTGGGGAAAACACGCATGTGGCATTTTTCATCTGTATCCTGGAAGGATTTTTCAATGTTTCACCTTAAGGTTCTTTAAAGAATAAGTCTTTGATTCGGTAATAGCTATAGAAATCTTCTCCTTTGATATCTAAGGGCGGTGTGGAACTCTTTCTTTTGATTAGGAAATGCTCAGGCAGTTGGAGAACTTTACAATAGATAAAATAGGGAGGATGCCAATCATCTTACATTGTCAGATCTATATTAAAGACAAAATCAAGTTAAATGTAAAACAATCCTTAGCTCTGTATATTAAAAATGCAGTGATTTTTTTTAACTTGCCCTGTGCTGTAGTTTTACCTTCTCTGTCTCCTCCTATGATATGCTAATAATCTCAATTTCTTTTTTTAAACACTGTTGCTGACAGCATTCATGCTATCCAGGAAGAGCTCAATCTCTCTCTGTTAAATGGGCACATAGATAGCTGTTTCTTATAAGCAGACCTGTGCTTTCATTGCAAATGCCAAAAATTTTGGATATAGGTGTTCATTTCTGATTGTGACCTTTTGAATATCTGTAGTTTTCCAAATATTTCACCTTGTCCCCTAAAATGAAGCTGTGAAAATAGTTTGAGTGAATATTCTATGTAGAGATTAAACCAAAAAGTCAGTAATTTGCATATATATATATATATATATGTAAAATTTAGTGCTTTGAAATAAAGTAATATTTTGTTTGCAGATCCTGCTTTACTTACAGAGATTGTAAGGACCACAAAGGGTCAGGCAGGTTCTCTTGTCGTACATAATGTCACTCTGGGTTGGATTTAACTCGTTGGCACCTAACTGCAACAACAATCTTAAAAATTGATAATACAGATGTAACCTCATTTAAACTAGACGTAAAAACTAAAAATTCATTGCCATCGAGTTAGAATCGACTCAGATGACCTTCCAGTGGTTTATGAGGATTGCAAATCATATGGTAGGAGCTTGCCCATCTTTCTCTTACAGACACATTGGGGGATTTGAACTGCTTCTGGGTTAGTAGTGCAATTCTCTATGGGCTTGATCATCAGAGACATTAGGCATAAGGCACATCTAAAATGTGCTTTCAGTCAAGAAGCAATTTGTCATTTTTCTAATCTGTAGCGGAACAAAAGAGTTAGAGCCCTATTTATTTGATAGTTATTTCAGCAACTTGAATAATGTCCATGTCACCAACAATATTTAAAATAAGGAATTGAAATTATAAGAACATCATAGAGGGAAACAGAAGGAAAAACTACAGCACAGGGAAAGTTAAAAAGAAACAGAAGAATCAACTACAGTGCTGATGTATAACAATATACTTGTATTTTAAAAGGAGTCTCCAGGTGGTACAAACAACTATTGTATTCAGCTGTGAACTAAAACGTAAAAGATTCCAGCCTACCAACAGGTACCTAGGAAGACAAATCTGGAGACTGCGTGGGCATCAGAACCCTTGACAATTGACTTGTGTAGCCATTGTGTTGGTCTCCAGTTACGCTAATGGTGGGCACGTGGTCTTACAAATGATCAACAGCTGTGGAGCCAATATAAGAGAATGCTTTCTACAATGGAAGAAAACCACCAGCAACAATGGTGGTGGAGAGAGAGTGAAAAGACTGGCATGATGGAAATGGAGGAAGCTTGAGATAAAGTTACAGTTATAGGTTTTGCTTGCTGAACTGAAACATGGAAAAACTGACTTGTAAGTTCTCTGAGATAAAGATTGCTGAATGATTGAGGAAACTAGAGGTTTCTTTCATTTGTGCTGCTGAACTGAAACCTAGGCTTTCAAAATTGAGGAATTGTGTCTTCTTATTAACATGGCTTGGGACTGTTGGACTAAACTTGGATTTGTATTGGTGATATTCTTTGCCTCCCCTACTCACCAGCCTGTTTCACTAATAAACCCAACAACGGTGAGTGAAGTCTGTGAATTAAAGACAAATATTGGGTCCTAATGATTGGTAGAAAGACATGCAGGAGTCTGGAGGATGGTATGACTGACCAAGCAGCTATCTCTTTGCTGCTATGGATATTGTTGATGAGAAGAGTAGAAGCCAGACCCTGCCAGTAGGAGCCAGACTGCTCCTTTTGCACTGGCTTTTATAAAATCCACCACTGAGCATCCTTTCGAGCACAATTCTACTGGGACATGCCCCCAAATAGACTCAGCAACAACTGGTGAGTAGTTAATTAATATTTCAATAACTGTAAAAGTTTTTTTCTTTCTCACTGTATCTTTTCTGCAAGGTTGTGTACATTGAGTCAGACCTGACCCATAGTTGACCTTCTGGCAGATTTTCAAAGGCAGTTAATTGTTTTTCTTGTATTTCTGCAATAAAACCTCTATATTTATTTCCTTAAGTGCCTACTAGTGTCAGATGCTGCTAGAATTCTCTTTATACACACATGTATCTAGTAGTCTTCTTCTGTTCTTCACAGCATATGAACTCCTCATAAGTTGTTGCCTCTGGGACAAAAGTCAGACTTCTCAAACACAGTCCTCAGATGAGGCTCCAACTTTTCTCTTTCTTTCTTTCTTTCACTCATTCATTTTTTCACCCACCCACCCGCTTATTTTCACTTCCTCTCTCACCTATATTTCTCATTGATATGACAGTCTTGCCATACCAATTCTTGTCATTGCTCTGCTATTATCCTGATCATTATTCAATTATTACCCTTGCAATTACTCTGAGTTGTTTGGCATATTTTTTTTCCAAATACTGGTCCCCAGAAGCTGCGCGGACATACGCTGAGACCAGGCAACACAGAGGACTCCCACAATAGCTTCTGACATGCCTCCAGGTAACAAGCCCCAAGGCGGAGCCTAAACCAGTTGGGCCTGAGGGCCTGTGGCCCTCGGGCCAAGAAGGAAAACACAATCTATACAGGAGTTCTACAGGACACATCACCTTCCCTT
>NW_006399860.1:5153986-5166295 GCF_000299155.1 Elephantulus edwardii | reverse complement strand
GACGGCACATAACAACAACAACAACAACAACAACTGGTCCCCATGCACTTCATTTATTTTGTAATTAAAACATTTTTACTCATCCACTAAGAGTTCATTTCAAATCTACCATCCTCTTTGTCGCTTATCTTGACATTCTCAGCGTGTGAACAGCTCTATCTTGTTACATTTACAGGTCTGGTTTGCTCATTAGACATTAGGCCTCTTGAGGTCAGAAACTGTCTCACTTCTTTTCCTTTTTTAAACTTTTCAGGGAGCTCCTTTCCTAGTGGTAAGGATTTGTGTTGCCATCCCAAAGGCACACCATTCAAATCCACTAGCTACTCCGTAGGAGAAAGATTGACCATCTCTTCCCAAGCAAGCTGCCTCTGAAAACTTGCTGAAGGGTAAGCTCTGAGTCAGCTCTGACTCAATGGTAAACATCAACAATAACATTGTTCTTTTAGTTAAAGTTTACAGAGTAAAAGGATTTTATCCATTCAACTATTCATATGCATTTTGTTTTAGGACATTAATTATAATCTCTATATTGTAACAATACAGTCCCACTTCCTCCCACTGATTCTAATTTCTGCTCATCCTTTTAGTCTCTCCTTTTTTTTCCTTTTTATATTTTATCCCTGGTCAAACAATGCTTCTTATATATTGAATTGTGTCCCCAAAAGAGTATATATGTAATGCCATACATATGTATGTATGCTTGTATGTTGAAGTTCTCATGATTCCCCCAGTGTGATAAACCAAATAGATATAAAATGAATAAGGGTGGACAGTGTTTGGTCAAGCTCCTATATTGACTTAAGTTTGTAAGTAGGAGTGGTATCCACTTCCTAAACCACATGCCTCTGGAAACTATAAATTTGGAGAAATAACGATTGTTATAAAAAAGCTTCTGCCCAAGAATCTAGTGTTATTTTATTCTGGTGGAACATTCTTCGAAGTTGTACAGCACTCCTCTGTCAGTTTGCTGCACTGAGGTAATCTGGGTTGCGGTGATGCTGAATCTTGTGTCATTGGGGGTCAAATGCCACAATAGTTGCCCTTGGTGGACAGTGTTTAGTTGAGCTTTCAGTTTAAGACAGGTTTGGAAGTAGGAGTAGGATTCACTTCCTAAACCACGTGCCTCTGGAAACTATGAACTTGGAGAAACGACAATAATTATAGGAAGGCTTCAGGCCTTTTGTTCATAGGGTCGCTATGAGTCGTGCTCGACTCAATGGTAATCAACAACAACAACATTCCTAATACAGCTTTAATCTAATACAAAGGATATTTCCCAGAAAACTAGGTGGGTATTGGGAGGAACCTTCCTATCATTAAGACAGGATTACATGAATGGAAGCTCCTTGGCACTAGCGATGAACAGGACATATGGAGATCTGCAGGGAAGGAGACATAGGACTTACCTCCATAAGCAACAAAAGAGATCAGACCTGCAACTGGCACACAAAATTTGGACTTCTGGAGTTTTAAAATGTAAGAGAATACATTTCTGTTTTTTAAAGCTGTCCACTTGTGATATTTTTTATATCACCACTAGACACGAAACTTCACTGCAATCTTAAAGGCACATGGTTCAAAAGCACCAAATGCCCACAGGAGAAGGATTGGCAGTCCAATGGAGAAGAACAGATAATCTTCTCTTGTGAGATTTACTGCCTTTGAAAACTTGCTGGAGAGTCAGCTATTGGTGGGTTCCAACTCGACAGCAGACAACAGCAACAGATAATGAAGAAGGATACCTGGGGGCCTAGTGGTCAAGGAGCTTTGCTGTCAGATCCTTTAGGGAGACAGTTCAAATCCATCAGCTTCTCCGAGAGAGAAATAGGGGTAATGTTATCTGGTGTGATTTACAACCTCTGAAATCCTGCTGGAAGGTCAGCCATGAGTTCTGACTTGATGGCAGTGAAAGAGTCAGTAAGATAACTAAGATACTGATCTTTTGATCTTGTGTGGGTTTTATATTGCTTTTTAAAGTGTTGTTTGGCTGATAGTTCTTAAGAATGAGCACCTCTCTGACATTATTGTTCCCCATAGGGACCTATTATTTGGCTGAAAGCTGAGCCACAAGCATAAATTTAATTCTAGACCAGAAGGATGACTAAAGGCCGTTACCATCTTAATGTTACCATCAGTCTCTATCAGATCAAAAAGTCTGGCCAGTCTTTGGATTTTGGGTTTTGTTTCACATTTTCCTCCCATTTTGTTCCAGACCCTCTACTGTGATCACCCTTTGAGTAGTCAGCAATGGTAGCTGGACACTATCCAGTTCATCTCATCTCAGGGTAGGAAAGTTGACACTCTTCAGGCTGATTGTTTCAGAGTGTCTTTGATTTTCTTCACTTTTCTTTGTTCTTGACAAGGAAACACCAGTAGCTGGACCTTTAGAGAGCTACTTGAAAACTTTTAAGACCCTAGTAGCTGCTCATCAACATAAGATGTAACACATTGCCTTTGTGTCTCACTTACTATTACTTTTCAGCGTTAGTTGCACTAATATACTAGATACCCAATCAAATTAAAAAAAGGCTCAGTGTCTTAATGAACTAAGAGTTCGTTTCATCAATTTTCAGCTAGCATTCATTTGTATTCATTTGAATCAGTAGACCCCATTAACTTAATAAATAGATTATTTTACTAC
Source organism: Elephantulus edwardii (assembly GCF_000299155.1). Lineage (NCBI taxonomy): Eukaryota > Metazoa > Chordata > Mammalia > Macroscelidea > Macroscelididae > Elephantulus > Elephantulus edwardii. The sequence goes on along the minus strand of NW_006399860.1, from coordinate 5,163,654 downwards.
TGATTTGAAAAAGAACTGTTCTAAAAAGTAGAGATGCCTAGCAAGAGTCACATGCAAGTTCTGAAGTTTTGTAGGTTGATGGAAATGTTCTGTAGTGATTGTTACTGCTGTTGAGAAGAGTGCGACCAATAGCCACCCTATGAACAAGAGATCTGAACCCTATCCTACTCTGTGCAATCCTCGGTTTTCCTGACACACTAGAGTCCATTGCAACAGTCACTGTTTCAATCCATCTGGTTGAGCTTCTTGCTCCATTTCGTCAATTTTCCACCTTTCCAAGCATGCTGTCCGTCTCCAAGTAATAGTCTCTCCTAGTGACATACCCTAAATATATAAGGCAAGCTTTATCACCTTTTCCTTCAAGGAGCACTCTGGTTGCACCCCCAAGATATATGTTTATTCTTTTGCTAACCCATGGGATATTCAGCATTCTTCTCCAAAATCATAACTCAAAAACATCAATTTACCTGTCATCCTTACTCATTGTCCAGCTTTCAGACGCATAGCGAATGATTAATAAGACCATGGCATGAGTCAGGTGTATCTTAGTCCTCAAACTGACATCATTGCTTCTCAATAATTTGGAGAGGTCCCTGACTGCAGAGTTACCCAGTGCAACACATCTTCTGCTCTCCTGACTGCTGGTACTAGGGATGTTGACTGTAGATCCAAGCAAGATGAAATCACTGACACCACGAATCTTTTCTCCTCCTATTTGAGGTTGCCTGTCAGTCCAGTGGTAAGAATTTTTGTTTTCTTGACATTGAAATGTAATTCACATTGAACGCTGTCTTCTCTGATCTTCTCTGCAGCAAGTGCTTCAAGTCCTCCTCTTTTGCCAAGCAACATTTTGTCATCTGTGTAACACAGATTATTGGTGAGTCTTTCTCCAGTCCTGATGCCACATTCTTCTTTAGAGTCTAGCTTCTCAAATAATTTACTCATCATATAGATTAAATCTGTACTGATTAGATGAAATAATCAAGGAATATGTGAGGTATCTGGCAGATAGAGGATAAAGATACACAAATACAGATAGCTTAACTAGTAGGGCTAGGTGAGAAGAAAATGTTTTCTGGGTACACTGATTTCTGGAATGCACATTTTTTCCCTCATTTTCAACCTCTTTCCAAGATCATTCCTTTTCTCTTGACAAATCTGCCATAATAGGTTACAATTTCCCTGATTACACAGACTTGTACACAGTCTTCTGCTATGGCTGTCCCTACTACAACACTTAATTTGTGTTGTATTATTGAGTATTTATACCTATGCCATCTTGATATTGGTTTGTTTGGTTTTTTTAATATAGCACTACTTATTAAGTATTTACTAAGAATCGGGTACAGTGCTAAGAATATACAAGATGTAATCATTTAGTCCTCATTTAATCCATAAATATCTTCCAAAAAGCTAGGTATAGACCAGAATGTGATAGAAACTTGCCCAAGGGAACAGTAAATTGATGCTGATTTTGTGACATTGTTGTGGATGTGCGTTCATATACCTACTCATGCTTGTGAATTCAAGATGCAGAATGTCTTCTGTTTCAGGCACACAGCAGAGACTAAGTGTATGTAGGAGAGAAAATACCACTCTCCTACTTTGGGAGCCACTGATTGTAGAATTCAAGTGAATAGAAATCCTTGACAACTTCAGTCTCTTCATTGTGATGTTTACTGGTTCTGTTGTAGAAGAGCAGCAAGAAAGAGGAAGAGCCCTGTGAGATGGATTGCCACATGGCCACAACAAGGGACTCAAACACAACAGAGACTGTAAGGATGCCCTGGACTAGGCAGGGTTTCATTCGATTGCATAAAGGGTCACTCCAACTAGGAGTTAACTTGAAGGCATTTAACAAAAACAACAAAACAACAAATCCCTGGAGGTTTAGCCATTCAAGGGATGGTGCATTTCAAATACCCCACCAGAGTGTTCTCTTTAACCTTTTCATTTTGCAAGTGAAAATGATAATTGTATATCCTTTTTTTTTAAGCTGAAGGATAGATTCTAGTTTTATTAAAGGCAACATTACATTATTACCACTCAGGCTCATTCTGATGTAGGCCGTTTGGCACCTTGCATATGTCTAGTTATCTCAAATATGGTGATTGGCAAGGGTCAGTTGAAGTCTGTGGCTGAGGCACGAATACTCAGCCCTGAAACAATTTCTCTGTCCTACAGGATTGCTTTCTAAGGTCAATATTGCATGTGAAGGCAGCTTCACTTTGAGTATGACAGATAGGTTACATAGCAGACCACAGGGAATCAGTTGGTTTGCAGAATAGGTAATAAGAACTGGAACAGTAATCTTTTCCTCAAGTGCAAATTTGACAACTGAGCTATGTCTGACTAATATTGAACATCCATATCGACCTGTTGAGGTCAATAGTTGGGCTTAGTTATGCTCTGCATCAACTGCTTACATTTCCTAAATGAGAAAGAAAAGCTGAATGGGAAAATTCCATTGTACCTGGAGAAAAGTTTCTTTGTTTATTGTGTATGTTGGTGTGTTTTTTTTTTAAAGCAAGTATAATTTATTATACAGAAACTGAAGGTTATCTCTCGACACTTTGGACCTAGTTTTGTTTTACTCATGTCAGTTAATCCTACAGAAATGAATAGCACTTTAGATTTGGGCTGAAACATATGTTCTGACTGTTTTGGGTGAGGCTACTTTTGCAAACCTATGGATAATGTAGCATAATGGAAGGAGTCATGACTTAGATCTGTGGAAATCTGTGACTTAAATTTGGTCTCACTCATGCTAAATGATTACCTTGAAGTTATTTGGTCTTATATCTCTTGTTAGATGCTGTCAACTCTTGATTCATGGTGACTCTATGAACAACAGATAGAAACTTTGCCCAAATCTGCCCTACTCTCAACAATCATCTCCACTGTGTTCAAGCCCATCAAAGCCTTCCATGTCAATCCATCTCATTCAAGGTCTCCTGTATCTTCTCTCATCCTTTTTTTTTCTCAAGCATGATGTACTTTTCCCTATATCTAGCATCTTACAATATGCCCAAAGTATGGGAGATAAAGTCTCCTTGCCTCTAAAGAGCTGCACTTTTTACAAGACAGATCAATTTGTAGAGTAAGTCCTTTTTATCAAGCACAACTAGATCTAGTTGTTAATTAAGAGGGGGAAATATATAGGGAATAAAAACTATAAAATCTATATAACATACAATTTTAGTTTTACTTAAAATGTCTAAAAGTATATTCCGTCAACAATATTTTGGTGTCAAGTCAGTATTTTTTCTCTATATAGAGCCTGCTAATGAACCATTTCTTGCCTCAGTCATACCTATCATGCACTATATAGACTTCTAGACCTGGCTTACATAAAAATGGGAATAATAAGTATTTTAAAAACAAACTTAGTACCTTGTTCTTGGAGACATTTCACAATGTATCTCCATTTTATTTTCTTTTTAACATTTGTCACATATATACACAAGATTAAACAGAAATTTGTTTTAGCTGCTAGCTCTTTTAAAATCTTTCCTAGAAATAAAAAGACTCTTCTTGTGTTCATATTTTAATATTTAATCCAATTGCATAATCACAATAGCAAGTGCAATGAGCAATAAGCGGATTTGTGGAGAAAGGAGGCTGAAGGCTAACTCTAGCTAAGACACATCATGGCTCCTGAGAGTGAAGGGGCACTGTCCTCACCCAAAAGCAGTTCTGCTGTCCAACTGAAGATTTGACTCATGTATGTAATTGTAGCTTTCTAGAAACCACATTAAATATGTAAAAAGAAAAAGATTAACTTTAAATAGCATTATAAATCTCTACTGTCCAGGTGATTCCAACTCTCAGGGACCTTCCATCAGGTTCCAATCTTTATGGGAGGAGACTGATCATCTTTCTCTTCCAGAATAACTCACTGATTTGAACCACTGACTTCTTGTTGTGGAATGTTAGGGAAGAAGGGAGTGCCTCTGGCCAGGACGGGTTGCCTGAGCTCCAGACAGGTGCAAGCCTCCCAACAGCCTTTAATATGGATAGAGAAAGCTCCCCTATGTTTGGCGGTACCGACTTGAGAAAGCTTGCCACCTGGGAAGACGGCTGCTGCATTTGTTGAGCTGGCAGTGATTTGAACGAGGCTGAGGTTCCCTGACAAATCCACATGTCCCACATCTGTAAGTCCACCCTATCCTGTTTTCCTGTTTATATAAGTGCAGTGCAGTCCCAATATAATTGAGCTGGGATTGACTCTCTGATCCTCTCCCAGAGTGATGTATCTTCCATCAGGGTGCTTACTCCCATCAGGGTGTTGCTGTTAAGTTGCCAGTGAACTGACAATGACAACCTTGAGCTTTACTGTGCAACCTGTAACACACTCTACAACCAGAGTTCTCTTACAGTATTATGCTTAATGTGGTGTTTGATTTTGACAAGTAATCATTATAAAATTATTAGTAAAGTATTTTATGTGTTTGTTGGCCATCCAAATGACCTCCACTGTGAAAAATCTTTCCATGTCTCTTGCCCATTTTGTAATTGGATTATCAATCTTCTTCAAGGATCCAAGGTGGGGAGGGGAGCAGAGGGATGAGGATAGCACAGGGGTTGTTAATCATAGGATTGCATGATTTGATGGGTAGAGAGAGGAGTAGGTAAAGGAAAGGGGAAAAGCTGGTGTGAAAAACAATGCATACAAACTTTGTAAGTAAACCAGTATAAAATAAAAATTTTATATAAATAAAAAAATCCCCAGAAACCAAAATACAAAAAGATCAAGTTAAATATTCTTTCTTCTCTTAGCCTTCCTGGACTTTCTGATTACAACAATCTGCTTGCTCTGGACAGGAATGGGATTATATAATTTCTGTCCAGGGAATCTTTGCTGTCTCCTTTCTTGTTGTTTATTGCTATTAAGTCAAGCATGACTCATAGCGACCCTATGAACAAAAGACCTGAAGCCTTTCTATAGCTATCATCGTTTCTCAAATTTCCTAGAGTTTTCAGAAGCGTGTTGTTTAGGAAGTGGATGCTACTCCGGCTTCCAAGCCTCCTTTATTACACTGCTGTAATAATGTCACAACTGTGTGGATGGAACTTTATTAATTACCATATTGCTGCTATAACAAATTATAACCAAATTGCTACCACAGAAATATATTCTTTTCCACTTCTGGAGGCCAGAAATGTGAAACGAATTATATAGGTTACAAAAATTGGTGAGATTGTACTCTTTTGGCAGGGTCTAAGGAAGAATTCATTTCCTTGCTTTTTCCAGTTTCTGGTGCTGTGGGCATCGCTGGTTTGTGGTTTCATTTTGTTCCTGTCTCACATTGTCTTCTCTTCTGCAACCAAATATCCCTCTGTCTTCTTACAAGAACACTAGTGATTATTTTTAAGGTTCGCCCAAATAATACAAGGATGCCTTTCTACTACAAGATCGTTAACTTAGTCATATCTATAAAGTCTTTTACTTGTCATGATGAGCAAGATTCACAGATGCCAGGAATTGTTAGGTGTCATCAAGATGACTATAATTCATAGTGATCCTGTGAACAACAAATTTGAACCTTGCCCATTCTGCACCATCCTGATAGTCTCTGTCATGCTCAAGCTCATTGCTATAGTTACTGTGTTAGTCTATCTTGATGAGATCTTCTCTTTCAGACATCCTTTACCTTTCCCATCATGATGTCTTTTTTTCCAGTGACTGGCCCCTTCTGAAAACATACCCAATGTACCCAATGTATATGAGATGACATTTCACCATCTGCCTCTGAAGAGCATCCTTGTTGCACTTCCCCCAAGACAGACTTGTTTCTTTTATCAGTATGTGATATATTTAAGGATATTTAGAATAGACTTAAATATTGTTAGACGTTGTGTCTAAAGAGTAGAAAATGGGACGTTGGGGCCCAGGGCCATGAATTTCTTTCTGAAAGGGTCAGAGGGAGTGAGACTAGCACAGCCTCTCACCACTATAGAGCGGAGAGCAGATAAAAAGCCCGTGGATCAGCCCCATAGTGCTTCTAGAGCCACACCAGCAGCAAGAGGTTCATTTATTCGTTATTGACTCACATCCTATGGTACTGAGAATAGGGTTTATTAGGCAAGTAAGTTGGAGAGTGGAAGAGGCAAAGAATATCACTCAGTGCAAATAGGTTTTAGTTCAGAAGTCCCAAGGCACAATTCCTCAATTAGTGCAGGCTGTGATTTCAGTTTGGCAGTCAGCTTTTCCTTCCATAATTTGGCAAGAAGAGCAAAAACTTTTACTATGGCCTTTATTTCAGGGCTTCTCTGGTTATACTTTGCTACAATTTATCCAGAGCAATGCCACAGTCTCTCCACCACCATCATCAGGGTCTTGCTCCAGTCTCCCTCAAGTCTTGCTGCTCAATGTGGGAAGCATTCTCTTCTCGTACCCTAGTCCCTCAGCTATTGATGATTTGCAAGCTCATGTATCTATAGTTACTGTAGCTGGAAACCAAAGATGGCTAATGTGATGCCTAGAAAAATCAACTTTTGGACTAAACTTTTAAACTAGGTTGCTATTCAGATACAAGTAGGAGGAAAACATTGAACACCTTTTTTTGGTCCCAATATGCTGTTATTGTATTTTTGTTTCAATTAAATGTTCAGTAAAGACTTGTTAGTTTTACTATAGGGTTTTCATAATAAAGTTTCCACATATAAAGGAGAATATATATAAAATTGTCTCATATTGACATGGAGTTCCTGGTTGTCACAGTTAAGTGACTAACTATTAGCTAAAAGGCCCAAACCCACACATAGGTACACTGGAAGATATGTCTAGCAACCTATTCCCCAACTCTTTAAAAACCTAACATAGCTGTTCTACTCTATACACAAGAGGACACCATGAGTTGGAATTGACTCAACAGCAACTAGCAACTTGTATGTTGGCAAAGGTGTGAGTAGAGAAAAATGTCAGTGGCAAACAGACACATGAAGAAATGCTCCAAAACACTAGCAATAAGAGAGAGGCAAATCAAAACCACAATGAGGTACCATCTCATTCCAGTAAGAGTGGCAAAGTTTAATAGGGCAGCAAGTAATAGATACTGGAGAGGATGTGGTGAGAAAAAAACTTTTATACATTTTTGGTGGGATTGTAAAATGGTGAAACCATTCTGAAAGGCAGTTTGGCACTTCCTCAAAAAGTTGAAGACAGAAATTCATATGACCCAGCTATTCCACTATGTGGAATATAGCCTGAGAACATGAGAATTGAGTCACAAACTGAGCTTTGTACACCAATGTTCACAACAGCATTATTCACCATTGCAAGAACATGGAAACAATCCAAATGTCCAACCACAAATGAATAGATTGAGAAATAATGGTACATTCACACAATGGAATACTATGCAGCACTCAGGAACAATAACTTTGTAAATTATTACCTAACTTGGGAGGGACTGGAGAGCAGTATGCTGAGTGAACTCAGTCTCACAAGGATAAATATTGTATAAAACCGTTATTGTAGAATTAGTATAAGGATTCAGGAGGGATGGGAGAGGCTGGAAGCAGAGGGATGTGGATGTGAAGGAGGAGGGATTAATCATTGGGCTGTACAATGTGATGGGTGGGAGGGTGAGGGAAATTGAAAGAATTTGTTCAAATTTGTATTAGAATTTTGTAAATAAACTAACAGAAAAATTTAAAAAGAACTATACTATATATAAATATAGTATGTAACTGTACTATATATAAACTATGTAGTCCAGAGCAAGCCCACAAGTTTTGGTTTCTCTTCAAACATTGGGTGCAAAAGGCATACATAGTCAAGCATTCTTAAGAGAGCCTTCATACATGGTCAAACATTCTTAAGAGAGCCTTGATGCTTGACAACTCCAGAGGGCACTATGCATGCCAAGTGTTTCATGTCTGGCATTTGTAGGAGGGAGTCTAACACAGTTACAAAGACCGTGCTTACTGGACTTCCACAACCAATAGAAAAGAACTGCCACAGGGACTCCAAATATAATGAGGGTGGCAATTTTTTAAAGGCCTAATATTTCACATTAATCTTGTAAAACTGTTATGGTTAAGCCACTGAGAATTATTTGGCAATTTGTTTTGTTTATCTTCCTCACTAGCTCTGACTCACAGGGCTCACCTGGGACACATTTTGAAGGGAAATAAGTCTATGATGGATTAGAACTAAATGTCAGGGACTAGTATTATAGATTCTGGGTCTGGGATTGTGATTTCAGGAGACAATAGAAGTTGAAATCCTGACTGCTGTGATGTTGAAAAAGTGTTCTGGTTAACTTTTTGCCTATAGGAAGTCTCCACTACTATCTTCACGTCTCATCATTAGTGCATTAGATGCTAGCCTCCCCTTGGGCCTCCCTCTTGTACCGAAAATACCTCTAGAGCAGCATGCTCATGTCTGTTCTCTGTTGTTCCTGTATTGTGAGCTACTGAGAGTCAGTGTTCAGCTGTATTCATTTGTCCATCCTGGTATGTGCTGAGAAAAGACAGTAGGACATGGTAGATGAAGATATGGTCACTGCATTCACAGGAATCACAACCTAATACAAACAAGTTTCGTCAAAACTATGTTTACTGCATTTACCATGAACTGTCTGAAACTACGTTTTAACACTCTTAATCCTTTCAACAACTCCATAAAGTATACATATTCTTTCCCTTTATCCATTGGCTAGAAAACTAAAGCATAAAGAGTTTAAGTAACTGGCTCAAGATTACACAGCTTTAATTTCAATCATAGTGGTTTCACTTTAACACTTATGCTCTTACTTGAATGTAGACTGCTTTTGGCTGTTGGTAGTATCTATTGAATAGACTACCAGTTCATGACGGGCCAATCTTCTGCAGAGGAGAATACTCAATAGAGTTTTCTTTTCTTTGTTAAAATCTTTAGTAAAGCAAATTTCCAGGATTTTCTACCATAGAGTTACTGGCTGAAATTGAACTTCAAATTTCTGGCTTAGTAACAGGTACAAACTGTTTTTGCCACTCAGGTTATTCGGCTTGTTGGTTAGTGATTGTGATGAAAGCGTGTTGTGCTATGGATATGTTGCATCTATAATTTTTATAGTTTATTATTCTGTGAACTTGGTACAGAACTTGCATTTAATCAGCTGTATATAAAACAGACATTGGGAAAAAAGTAAATATGGTAAATATCTGGAAAATGGGGAGCTCAAAATATTACTATAATTTCATGAACAGAGTGTGATTCCATACAGAGTCTGATTGTTTTTGATATGTGCAATCAAGTTGATTTAGACTTATTAGTGACTCTATGAATATGAAATACATATGTTGTTGTTGTTGTTATGTGCCATCGAGTTGTTTGAGACTCACAGCGACCCTATGTACAAGAGCTCTAAATGCCGTTCTATCCTGTGCCAATCTAGCCATCTCAAACACACTCATTCCCACCACTCCACTCACAGAAACGATCCATCTCATCGAGGGTCTTCATCTCCTGCGCTGTCCCTCCACTCTCCCAAACATGTTGTCCCTCTCCAAGGACCAGTCCTTCCTTGCAACATGCCCAAAGTATGTCAGACAAAGCTTCAGAATCCTTGACTCCAAGGAGCATTCTGGCTTCACCCTCTCCAGGACAAACTTGTTTGTTCTCCTAGCAGTCCATGGTATATTCAACACTCTTCTCCAGCACCACAGCTCAAAGGCAT
>NW_006399860.1:5151151-5153564 GCF_000299155.1 Elephantulus edwardii | reverse complement strand
TTGGATGATCTGTTTTGCAAACAGACTGAAAAGGTATGGAGACAAAATACAACCCTGATGGACACCTTTCTTGATTTTTTAATCATCCAGTGACTCCCTGCTCTGTTCTGACGACTGCCTCTTGGTCCAAGTATAGGTTTTGCATTGGTACAATCAAATATTCTGGGATTCCCATTCTTCTCAGGGTCAGCCATAGCTTATTGTGATCCGCACAGTCAAAAGCCTTTGCATAGTGAATGAAGCACACATAGACATTCTTCTGGAATTCTCTGCTTTCTGCCAAGATCCATCTAATGTTAGGTATAATATCCCTAGTATCACGACCTCTTCTAAATCCAGCCTGTACATCTGGCAGTTCTCTGTTGACATATTGTTGCAAACATTTTTGATAATTTTCAGCAGAATCTTGCTTGCATGCAATATCAATGATATTGTTTGATAATTTCCACACTCTGTTGGGTCACCTTTCTTTGGAATGGGAACAAATATCGATCTCTTCCAATCAGTTGGCCAGCTGGCTGTCCTCCAGATTTCCTGGTGGTACAACTTAGTGAGCACATCCAGGGCACTGTCTGTTTGTTGAAATAAATCAATTGGTATGCTCTCAACTCCTGGAGGCTTGTTTTAAGCCAATTCCTTCAAAGCAACTTGAACATCCTCCTTCATCACCATAGGCTCTTGCTCATATGTTATTTCATGAAATTCCTCTGTGTCAGCTAATTCCTTCTGATACAGTGACTCTGTACTCTTTCCGTATTCTTTTGACACTTCCTGGATCATTTAACATTCTACCCAAACTATCTTTAAGTATTTCCACCCATGGTTTGAATTTGTTTTTCAACTCCTTCAGCTTAAGAAATGCTGAGCGGGTCCGGCCCTTTTGATTTTTTGATTCCAGCTCTCTGCACATTTCATTATAGTATCTTACTTGGTCGTCCCAAGCATATATCTTATATAATTATATGAGTATAACGAAAGCCAAATCATACCTATAGCCTTAGAGTCAATTCTGTCTTACAGTGTGAGTTGACTGGTAGATTAGACCTGTTGACCTTTCACAGTTAACAGTCCCGTATGTCATGCATTATACCAGCACGCATGCTTTCTCACTGTATATGTGATATAAATATATATAATATATAAAATATATATACATATATACACATGTACATACATATATACATATGTACATTTATACATATATATATGTATACACACACACACACACACACACACACACAATATAAAGATATTGAGAGAGTGAGCCTTGGTAGACTAAAAGTAAGAAGTTGTGCTGCAGTCCCAAAGGTTTGTGATCTGAATCTACCAGCTGTTTTGTGTGGGAAAATGGGCACCACTTCACAGACAACCCCTTCCAACAGATTTTTTAAGGCTATAAATAACATGGAAGGCTATTGTCCCTCTTCTTCCCGTGGTGGACTTGAACTGCCTGCTTTTGGGTTAGTAGCACAATACCTTACCACTAGACTACCAGAACACCCGACAAGTAATAATAGATGGAGTAAATATGAGCTAGTTCTTAGTCATTAATGTTGTTAGGTGACATCGAGTTGAGTACGACCCACAGAGACCCTATAAACAACAGATCGGAACCCTGTTCTATCCTGTGCCAACCTCACACTTCCTGACACACTGGAGCCTGTTGTGGCAGTCACAGTGTCATTCCACCTGGTGGAGTGTCTTCCTCTTCTTCACCAACCCTCTGCTTTTCTGAGTATCGTGACCATCCCCAAGCCCCTCCTAGCAACATGCCCAAAGTATGTGAGGTGAAGCTTTATCATATTTGCTTATCATATTCCAGATGCACCTTCTCCAAAACACATTTTTTTATCCATGGGATATTCAGTGCTCTTACTCAACACCACAGATCAAGGCTTCAATTCTTTTTCTGTCATTCTTATTCATTGTCCAGCTCTCAGATGTGTAGCAAGTGATCAGAAAGACCAATGCCTGAATGAGATGCATTTTAGTCCTCAAACTGACACCATTATTTCTCAATAATTTGGAGAGGTTCCTAACTGCACACTTGCCAGTGCAATGCATATCCCAATTTCTTGACCTAATCCAAGGATTTTGATTGTGGATCGAAGTAAGATGAAGTTGTTGACAATTTCAGTCTTTTCTCCATCTATCATGATGCTGCTTATTGGTCCAGCAGTAAGAATTTTTGCTTTCAATCTTCTGCAACAGGTGCTCACTTTCATCCTCACTTTCAGCAACCAAGGTTTTATAATCTCATAATGCAGGTTATTGATAAGTTTTCCTTTAATCTAGATGTCACATTCTTCATAGAGTCCAGATTCTTGAATAATTTGCTAGGCGTAAAGATTAAGATTCACAGCACTGGGCCGATTGGCAGCATCATGATGGATGGTGAAAAGATTGAGATTGT
>NW_006399860.1:5133097-5149071 GCF_000299155.1 Elephantulus edwardii | reverse complement strand
GCAATATATTGAATGATCCAGGAAGCATCAAAAGAAGATGAAAAGGAATGCACAGAGTCACTGTACCAAAAAGAACTGACTGACACTAAAAAAATTCAGAAAGTACCATATGAGCAGGAGCCAGTGGTAATGAAACAGACCTACATTGAAGGCACTGACAAAAAAGAAGACCTCAGTAATCAATGGGATACCAACTGACTTGTTTTGATTAACAGATGCAGCCCTGGATGTGCTCAATAGTCTATGCCAGGAAATTCGGAGAATGACTGTCTTGCCAATGTTCCCATTCCCAGAAAATGTGATCCAACAGAATGTGGATCTACTGAACAATAACACTAATATCATGCAAGCAAAATACTGCTGAAGAGCATTTAAAAAAAAACAACATTGATAGGGAACTGCCAGAAGTTCAAGCAGGAGTTAGAAGAGGCTGTGGGACCAGGGATATCATTGTTGATATCAGGTGGATCCTGGCTGAAAGTAGACTATGAGAAGAATGCCTATTTATGCTTTATGGACTATGCAGAGATATTTTACTGTGTGGGTTGGAGACACTGAGAATTGTATTATTTATTTTCCCACTAAAGAAAGTTCTAAGTATGAGAGAGGGTTATCACGTCAGTAAGACCCGCAGCAAGAGAGAGCATCCACAGATGAAAGCAGGGTCTAACGAGAAGTGAGGCTGCCGAGAAGAAGGGAAGAGATAAACCGTTGACAGCCAAAAACATAATCATGAGAGTGAAATACAATGGAGATTTTTAATATTTGAAGCTTTTAACTCAAATCTTTCACCTAGCACGTGCTTAAACATTACCATTTAATGAACGGATAAATCAATGACTAAAGAAATAAATGCATGCACTGTATCATCTCTTTTGTGGGTGCTGTCAATGTCTTAAATTTTCCCAAGAGTTTCTGAATGAATGGACAATGAATTACCAGATTCTCACCTACACCAACTAGGAAAAAGTAATTTTCAAAATGTTGGGAGCATCTTTGTGGAACTGCAAGGATTGTAATGATCTTGGACTTGACAAGCAGCACTTGGGAACCTACAGCTGCCCCTGCACCTGTCATTAAGAAAATGGATCATCAAGGTACAGAGAGAAACGTGCAGAGATGGAATCCTGGGTGACTAAATTGTAGTGTTTTTCTTTCCTCCATTTGATAACATTTCCTTGCATTCCCCATGTCCTGGACTGCCCTGGAATTGAGAATCAACTCTGAATGCAAAGCCCAGTAAATAAATAAATAAGCACCAAAAAATAAATAAGAATTGCTAGGGGGGCCCATTTTGATTTGTTTTTAGCTGGAGAGGTAGCTGATTTTGCTAGCTCTCAAGGGACCATGGGTGGTAAGCACATGAAAGCTGGCTTTTAAAGTTTTCCTTAAAGGAGTCTCAGTGTTGTGATGAGATTGCTTCAGAAGAGGATGGCTCACTTCAGAAAGCGCAAGAAAGGTAAAAGGGGGACCAAATCAAAGGGAGATAGATGGGAAAACATTATAATAAAAGGCTCATATGTTAAGGAACGGCATTTGGGCTTAGGGGTTGGAATGTGAATGAAATGAAGATGAAATGGAGAAATATTGAAGACCACATAAAACAAAGCCCTTTGAAGACAGGACTGGCATCCTGAAGTGCAAAGGGTTATTTGCTTAACAAGGAGGCTCTGTGTTCGATCTAAATACTCATTTAGAACAGATGAAATAGTAAAATGAAGAATTAATTCCCATTGTGCTTGATGCATTGGAACTAGACATGTGTGTGTGTGTCTCTCTCTGAGCCTGGCAGAAACAGCTCTACCTTGAACTTAGAAGCTCCAGTGTGAACATGGCACTGAATTAAAATCCTAGAGCTCACTTTCTTTGAGAGCACTGGTGTATCCAGTTGTATTTTTCTCATCTCAGTTGATTACTTTTTTTGTGAAATGGGAGTTAGACTGATAACAAGTGTTGAAAATCGGTTTTAAGGAAAAGGAGGGGAAAAGAAATGTATAAACACCTGGTGCGGGTGGGGGGGAAGACAATTTTGGCTTCAAACAGCATACAATTATGCGAAAAAATATTTAAGGCCATTAAAAAAGATTAAGATTGTATACTATGTTTATTGTTTTTGTTATTTTGTGCCGTTGAGTTGCCTGCAACCCATAGCGACCCTATGTATAACTTTGAAGGCTGTCCTGTCTCACTGACTCTGACAGACCTACCCCCATTGCTCCAGTTACTGTATCAATCCATCTTATCTGGAGTCTTCCTTTCCTGCTCTGTTCCTCTCCCCTTCCGAGTATGAAGTCCTTCTCCAAGGATTGGTTTCTCCTGGCCACATGCCCAAATTATATGAGACGGAGTGTCAAAATTCTAGTCTCCAAGGAGAAAACTGTTTTCACCCTCTCCAAGACAGAGTTGTTTGTTTTCTTGGAGGTCCATCTTATGTTCAAGACTCTTCTCCAGCTCCACAACTTAAAAGCATTAATTTCTTCCTCTGCCATCCTTAGTCATTGTCCAGCTCTCTGGTGCATAGCAAGTAATTGTGAACACAAAGACCTGAATCAGGCACACCTTAGTCTCTAGACTGTTATCACTGCTTCTCAGTATTCTGAAAAGGAGAGGTCCCTGACAGTAGATTTACCTAATGCAATTCGTCTTTTGATTTTCTGCCTGCTGGTGCCAAGACACAGTGACACACCCTAGGAATAATGGATCTGAACCTTGGCCTAACCTGCACCATCCTCCTGATCTCTGACATGCAAGGACCCATTAATACAATCACTGTGTCCATCTTGTTGAGGGTTTTCCTTCCCTGAGCACTGCCCCCCTTTCCCAGAATTTTGTTTTTCCCAGAAAATTGTCTTTTTTCTGAGCTCTGGCCCCTCAAACAGCTGTTCTATCAGCAGAAAGATAGGCAATCTCCTCTTGTGTGATTTACAGCCTCTGATAACCCACTGGAGCGTCAACTACAGAAATGAGTTGGAAGTAATTGACCGCTCCTGACAATGTGTCCAAACTGCGTGAGAGGAAGTGTTACAAACCTTGCCTCTAAGGAACACAACTCTGAAAAAAGCAGATACAATTGGTATAGGAGAGACACGACTAGACTAATTATGTGCCCTCCCGCCTCCCGTATCATTTTCACAGTATTTTAGCCTATGGGACAAGCGGTATCCACTTAACCTTTTCTGCCTCTGAAGTGTAGTGGGAAATAACTGCTCCAATTTCAATGCTTACTATCATCTGCAGGGAGGGTGGTATCATTACATTGACACTTGTCCACCAATTTCAGCACCAGACACCACTTGGGAAATAGGTATCTGTTTCTTCAGATTAGTAGCATAGTATATTGTGTGTTGAACAGCTAACCAAAATATCAGTAGTTTTAGTCCATCATCTGTTCCTCAGAAGGATAGGCAATCTTCCCCTATAAGATTACAACCTCAGACACCTGCTGAAGGGGCACCATGAATCAGAACTGACTTGACATCAATAGGGATTATATCAGCAGGAGGCATTAGGCATCACAGAAGGCCTGAGACCTCCTAAGCCATCCTATCAAGGGCTGTATAGGGGGAGGGGAGGTGTTAAATGGGGTAGGGGGGATTAGAAGGGGATGGTGGTAGAGTGGGGAAAGGGATGGGTCAAGACACATGTACCAAGGACCAGGGAGCAACACTGAATCTATTGGTACTTCTATAATTGGGAAATGTCCTTCATCTGCTCCCTTCTTTGAAATGCTTGTCTGTCAGATACTGTTCTAAAATTGAGCATTCAAATTAAGACAGACTGGGAAGAAGGATTGGCTACTCACTTCTGAAATAACAGGCCTTTGAAAACCCTATATACAACAGAGCATACTTAGAGTGGTTTGGAAGACATGGCAACTGAGGTTGAGCCTCAAAGATGCAAACACAAAAGAGGATAAACAGTTGTAAGCAGAAACTAGTGACTGGGACATGGAATGTGAGAAATATAAACATAGGAAAATTGGTCATTGTTAAGAAAGAAATGGAACACATAGATATTAATATACTAGGTATTGGTGAAATGAGATAGATTGTCATGGGACATTTTAATTCAGATAATCATATGATCTTCTATGCTGGAGATGAAAAGGTGAGAAAAAAATGGAGTTGCTTTCACTGTTAAAAAAGTTATCTCTAGATCCATCTTGAAATGCAATGTGGTGAGTGACAGGATGATAACCATACACATGCAAAGAAGTCCAGTGAGTATCACTAGCATTCAAATATATGCACCAACAAGCAAAGCCAAAGAGGAAGAAATAGAAGATTCCTATCAGCTTTTGCAGTCAGAAATTGAACAAACATGAAATCAAGATGCATTCTTAATAATGGGTGACTGGAATGCAAAAGTTAGGAACAGGGAAGAAGGATCAGTTGTGGGGAAATAAGGACTTGGTGACAGAAATGAGGATGGAGATAGAATGATAGAATTCTGGACAATCAGTGATTTATTCATTACAAATACCTTTTATAAAAACAAACTCAGACTATACACATGGGTTTCACCTGATGGAACCTGATCAATTACATCTGTGGAAAGACTCGTTGGAGAAGCTCAATATGTGGCCTAGAAAACTAGGCCAGGTGCTGATTGTGACATAGACCATCAACTACAAGAACCAAATTTTGACCTTGAGTCTATCCCACCTGAATTTCAAAATCATTTCAGGAATAGGTTTGAGGCCTTGAATACTAATGAGCAAAGATCGGCTCAGCTGTGGGAAGATATCAAGATTATCATCCAGGAAGAATACAACGGTCATTACTGAGGAGGAAAAAAACACCAAAATGGATATAAAAAAAGACTCTAAATATTGCACTAGAATCCTGAGAAGCCAAAGCAAAGGGAAGAAATCAAGAAGTTAAGGGGCTGAGAAGATTTCAAAGGGCAGCACAGGAAGACAAATGAAAGTATAATGAAATGTGCAAAGAGCTGGAGTTAGAAAATCAAGAGGGCCAAACACACCCCACATTTCTTAAGCTGAAGGAACTGAAGAACAAATTCAAGCCTCGAGTTGCAATACTTAAGGATGCTTTGGGCAGAATATGAAATGATCCAAGAAGCATTAAAACAAAGCGGAAGGAGTACACAGAGTCACTGTACCAAAAGGAATTGGTACACACAGAAGAATTTCATAAAACAATGCATGATCTGTGGTGATGAAGGAGGAAATACAAGTTGCTCTGAGGGAATTGGTAAAAAACAGGCCCCAAGAGATGCCAGCATCCCAGTTGACCTATTTCAACAAAGAAACACTACCTGGCATGTGCTTACTAAGTTGTGCCAAAAAATCTGGAGGTCAACCACTTGGTCAACTGACTGAAAGAGATACATATTTGTTCTGATTCCAAAGAAAGAGGACCCGACAGAGTGCAGAAATTATCCTACAATGTCATTAACATCACATACAAGCAAGATCCTGCTGAAAATGAACCAACATAATTGGAACAGCACAACAGAGAATTGCCAGATGTGCAGGCTGGGTTTAGTAGAGGCCATGGTATTAGGGATATTCTAACTAAAGTTAGACGGATCTTGGCTGAAATCAGGAAGGACCAGAGGAATGTCTATCTGTGTTTCATTGACTATACAAAGGTGTTTTACTGTGTGGATCACAACAAACTGTGGATAACTGAGAAGACTGAGAATCCCAGAACATTTGATTTGTGCTTATGCAAAACCTATATTTGGACCAGGAGGTTGTCATCAGAACAGAGCAAGGAAACACTGCAAGGTTCAAAATTTGGAAGAGTATACACCAGAGAAGCATCCTATCTCCATATTTTTTCAATCTATACGCAGAACAGATCATCCAGGAGGCTGGGCTCTATGAGGAAGAATGTGGCTTCAGGATTGGAGCAAAACTCATCAACAACCTGTGTTATGCAGATGACACAACCTTGCTTGCTGAAACTGAGGAGGACCTAAGGCATTTGCTATAGAGGGTCAAGGACTGCAGTTTTCATTGTGGATTAAAGCTCAACGTGAAGAAATAGCACAAAAGAAGATGACCTTGGATGAGATGGATTGTCTCAGTGACTGGGGTAATGGGAGTAGGGTTGGCTCAGGATAGAGCAAGGTTCAGAGCTTTTGTACATAGGGTCACTAAGAGTTATAAGTGACTTGATGGCACTTAACAACAATAACAATATTTAACCTCAGATTTCACTCGCCATTTCATGAAAAAAATTCTATTTTTAAAAACTCATGATTCCAACAAAAATTTCAAAGCGGAAGAGAGTTGAAAAATTTAGCATAATTCATACAATTTGTAGTATACCCTATACAACATGATTTCACTTTTTAGATGAATTCTTAACATTTTAAGAGTTAAAAAGAAAATGACACATGCTTGCTGAGCTATAAAGGTAGGCTGCCTCCTATAAAATTGGACAAGTCTCTATTTCATATTCAGTTTGAAAGTTGATGTGGAAGGTTTCTTTCACTCAGGTTGCCAGAAGGAAACCTGGCTCCTTGCAGAGGAAGGATGTGGTCGCTTAGAGAAGGTGGGACAAATAGCTATGTTACCATGCCCTTATCTCAGCTGTATAAGTCTATTTCTTTCATAGCTGTGTCTCCACCTCCCTGATTCCTGTATATGTTCAGATCATATACTCTTTCTCTTGTTACTGACTCAGAATTGACTCATTGTTGACCCTCCTGTGGGCTTTGAGAGGCTTTACAATGCATAGGAGTAGGTTGCCCATCTTTCTCCCATGGAGCAGCTCGTGGGTTTGAACTTCCTTTCTTTGGGAGTATGGTTTTGAGTAATTCCAGGAAGTAGTGTCCCAAATTTCTCTCTTACCACTCCATTGCAGAGCTATTTTGTTGTAAGAATTCCTCTTTTGTAGAGGTTCTCTGTGGAAATGTAAATCATTTTCTGAGTGATGATGTAGCAATTCACTAACCCTTCAGTGCCCCCCAACTCTGCAGACAATCTGACACCAGCTCTGATTCTTTCGCTTTAGAGCTCGTTCCCCGATGACCTCACTGGCTGCCTAGTGAGACTCATGGTCTCAGTGCTTCCACTTGCCAAACCATCTTCACCTTTGTTACTTACTATCTTTCTCAAACCTAGATCCACTGCAGTATTCATTCATTAAACCCGTTGCTTGTAGTAAAAGTTCTTGAAATTGAAATCATAATCAATTTGATCATAAAAAAAAAAATCCTAGTTGCTAAAGATTCAATTCCAGCTCACAGCAACTCCATGAGTGTACTGGAAGACTTATGCACGTGTGGGTCTTCAATAGTTGATCTTCTGGAAGTGGATCACCAGGACATTCTGCTCAGGGATTATAACAAGCATTTCAGTTAGAACTAAACCAATGGCATTATCTTTAAGAGAATGAAATAGATTAGAATAAAACCAATGATACTGCCTTTGGGTTAACAGAACAACATGCTACATACTACACCAACAGATTTCCAAAGAAAATAAAAAAGTATCACAAATCTAAATAGTACGTTTTGTTATATGAAACTTTTGTTTAAACTTTTGTTTTGAATGTACATATTATTTGTTCTGGACTGCATATGAAAAGTATTTCTTTTTGTGATTTGTGAATGAAGTTAAGCTTCAGAAGCCACAGATGATAAGATAAAGTCCATATGTGGCAAGGCTTGTAGGATTATTTTCAAGAGATTTCCAGCCTGTGTCTTCTGTCCTCTATTCCTTTAAAAATATTATCTGCCTTGGACCCCACATAGCTCCCTGGACATCTATTTATGCCTAGTTGCCTTGATCCATACCTTACCCCATTCTTCTGCTTGATGAAGCTTAAAGGCCTAGTTCACGTTTTCCTCCCCTGTGGTCCTCCCAGGCAGAATCAAGCACTTCCTGTCGTGTTTTGCATGTCTTGCTCACAGAGCACTTACCATATCTTGTTATATTTAGTGTATCATCCCCCTGTCGTTAAAAACTCCTCTGAGAGCAGTCTGATATGATGCCTGACTCCCAGTGTCCAGTAAAGAAGTGAAGCACAAATTGAATAATAACGTCTATAAAGTACAGAAGAGATAGATATATTGCCATTGTAATTATTGGATTTTGACAAAGCCTAGAAGGAAACAGCATGGGTAAAAGAGTAGAATAAGAGGGACCTTCTACCCAGTTAATTGTGGTTGAGAATTACATGGAGGATAATGCATGAGGAAGAAAAATACCAGGGCTGACACTGCTTCCTGTAGAACATGTTGACAAAAATTATTATTTTAAAAATCCAAGTCAAGGATACTTTGCTAATTTTCATTGAGCACTTATGACAATGTGGCCGAAAACAATTAGCAACAGAATAGAGAATACTTAATGGATCTTAATATTACAAATATTTTGTGAAGTTCTTTCTCAATTATTACACTGTTTCTTGGATATTTTTCTTTTAGTTACGGATGTGGTTTTCTATACTTTTCAATCATTATTTTTGATGCAGAGCATTTGTTTTCCCCCCAAGAATTGCTATACTCCACAATTTCTCAGGAGAAAGGAAACTGCTAACATGAAGATACCATAATCATGTCTACCACCTGACAAACTTACTATTAGCTGACTAATATCTGTATTTATGCTCATTAACTCAGTTCACTGGAGATTTAACGTGTTTAGGTGCTTTCACTTCTGTCATGGAAACGTGTTCCCCTTTCCACTCCTTGCATATTGATAATCACCAGACCTACGGTTTATCTATCTAATTTGCGTTGAATGAAGCAGAACTAGCTTGAAGTCTAGAGGGAATTAGAATTAATAAGGACAAGAACCTTGTATTCAAATTTTATTTACTAGAAGTTTGACACAAATTAGAATATAGGTTTTGAATACTACTCAGTTCAAACTATTTTAAGTGATGGTGGGGGTTTTAAGGAACTTGGTTGGATGAATCTGGGGTGGGAAAAATAGACTGCTTTCTCATTCTTGACGTAAAATATTTAGAAAATATGGCGGTATTTTTGTCTCTAATTTCCTGTTGAATTCTTCATCCACTATAGATTTTGTCCCTGTATTGTAGATGTGGTTCTTAACTCTCCCCTCTCTTTCTCCTCTACTTTGTTTATCTCCAGATTCCTCTTTTTCTCCCTTCTCTTTGCTTTTTCTGTTCTCTTTCCACCTTACAATGTTGTTTAAGCATGCTGTAAACTTATTCATTCCCCAAAGGCAAAAACCGCTATCTGAGCAACACTTTGTCAGCATAATACATTTACAGAATGCATATTTATGAACCTTTGAGCTTTTATTGTTCCAGAGGGCAAATAAAAAACATGAAAAGTAGCAATATAGTGTTTCAAAGGTCCCTGAAGGAAAACAAAAGTATCTGGAAATAAATTTGAAAGAGGGTTCTTCTGTAAAAACAGACCCTTGAATTTGTTCATACAAAAAAGCTTGAATATAGAAACCATTTTTGCTTTTCCTCCTAAATTGAGATTTAGGAAATGTTAAACTTTTTAATGGGTCTAGCCTCCTAAAGTCTAGGAAAGAAAATTATTTTAAAAGAGGATTGGATGTAAATGTTTATAATCCAGAGAATCTTAAAACAGCAGGTTGCATTTGACTGTAATAAAACAAGAGAAGGAGGGGAATTTTAAATGGGAAAGCCCATCTAATGTCCATGTTACAAGTTTGGCTTCCAGCATGGAGTCTTCTACTAAATGAACCAGATTAAAGAGTTTGGGAGCTGAAATGAGAAGCTTGTAAAATGTCTTTTGATAGTCTTGTTTAAGTGATTCTAACCAAGTAATGAAATTCTCATTGTGTTCCCAAACTCTCCAAAATGAGACGTTATTAATATTTTAATGGCTAGTGGGGAAGTGGCCATATTTCCTACTGATCATGTCCAGACAAACTGAGCTGAATTGGAGAGGGGAAGTAGCCAGATATGAAAATTCTGGAGAATTGAGAGAAATGTGTAAGCCCTAAATATTGGCCAAGAGCAAGCACTAGGGGAAAGGTATTTTCAGAGCATCTACATCTTTCAATATATTCCATACACTGATACTGTTAGCTTTAAGCTATCGTTGTTTTTGTTATGTGCCATCGAGTCACTTGAAACTCATAGTGACGCTATGTACAAGAGCCCTAAACCCTGGTCTATCCTGTGCCAACCTCACTGTCTCAAACACACTCATTCCCACCACTCCACTCACAGAATCGATCCATCTCATTGAGGGTCTTCCTCTCCTGTGCCGTCCCTCCACTCTCCCAAACATGATGTCCCCCTCCAAGGACCAGTCCCTCCTTGCAACATGCCCAGACTATGTCAGACAAAGCTTCAGAATCCTTGACTCCAGGGAGCAGCCCAGTTTCACCCTCTCCAGGACAAACCTGTTTGTTCTCCTAGCAGTATATGGTATATTCAACACTCTTCTCGAGCACCACAGCTCAAAGGCATCAATTCTCTTTCTATCAACCCTCGTCACTGTTCACCTCTCTAATGCATAGCATGCAATTGTGAAGACTATAGTCCTGATCAGGTGCACTTTAGTTTCCAGGCTGACGTCATTGCTCTTCAGTACTCTTGAGAGGTCCCTCAAAGCTGATTTTCCCAATGTGATTCATGTCTTTATTTCCTGACTTCAGGTACCAAGAGTGTTCTACTCTGTCCTATAAGTAAAGAGACATCATTCTTGGAAAAATTGATTGCCACGGTGACTCAACAGTGGGTTTAAGTGCATGTGCATGGTGGAGATGACCCAGGTACAGGATAGGGCTGGGTTTTATTTTGTTATACATGGAGTAACTTAGAATTGGAACTGAGTCTATGGCACCTAATAAGAGGAAAGGGCAATTTTTGCTTCTCCAATCTACAGGTAAATTTTGCTTCTCAATGTTTGACTTTTTGCTTTGGCCAGTATAATAGGGTGAATGTGTTGTGAAGTCATTCCTGTGTTTCATTCAGCCTTCACTTTTAGATGCTTGTCTGTTTTTCTTGGCATACTTGTGGCACTCTCAATACTCAAAAAATTCACTACCACCAAGTGATTCTCTTAGCAGCCTTTTATCATGTACATCTTTCAAGAAAGAATCTTCCCATCTTTTTTCCCTTGGAGCAGCTAGTGGGTTTGAGCTATCAGATCTGTCCAACTTTCTGGTTAGCATGCACCACCACCAGGGTTGTGGTTCCCGCTTGTCAACTGAGAGATGCCTGGCACACTTCCAGTTGTGTCAGCTGAATTAACAGACATGTAAATGATGTGATTTCTGCAGAAGAAAGGTGAGTCAGCCTGTCCCCATAAAGATTTAAAACATTGAAGATACTACAGGTATCTTTTGCATGTTAGAGTCAGGATAAGAGCTGCACAGTAGAGTGGACTGGGTGGGGAGGGATTGCAAAACAATGAAAGAAGTTATTTCCCCCCCCCACCAATAGAAAAGCAAAGGGCAGGAGGGGCTGGCAGGGAAGAAAATGTACAACAATTAATGAATGGAAATCCAAGTTCACGATACACTTTCATTAAAATCTCAATTTTAAAACAACAAAATAGAACAGGATATTTTTAATTTATAAAGAAAGGGAAATCATGCTTGAAGAATTAGAGGGCAAGTGAAGGAGAGGAGGGTCCTACAGAGGGTTTGGGGACACAGTGGCTAGAACAATAGACCACTGAATCAAGTTCCAGCAATGCCCCTGGTTGCAGTCACAAGAGTAATCTCAAATGATATCAGCAGAACAGCACAGTTGACCCTAACCCAGATTACAGAATTAAGAGAAACTAAATGGTTATGCTTCAAAACCACTGAATTTTGAGGCACTTTATTATAGAACAATAAATAACTAGAACATGCAAGTGCCCATAATGACTTAAATCAGCCTTAAAATGATGTCCCAAATGATGCATTCTGTAGCAACAAGGCTGCAAACACTAAATGCATGTAAAATGTTCACGGTAATTACAGAAGCATGTCGTCAGGTATGTCTCATCTTGCTGTGCTCTGCTGTGCGCTCTTCATTTCCCCACTGCTCTGCTCAGCCCCTCTCTTTTAAGCTTGTGTCAATGTTTCAAAAATAATGCTTTTTTTAAAATTTATAACTTAGCTATAAGATTTTGACCCTAACTGAACTTTGGCATCAAAAGTGCCAGGAGGGGGCATTTTTAAGTTTATCTTGTAATGGACTCAGAAAGGAATGTACTAACTTCACGTCTTTTTCAATGTGCTGTTTTGCTATATTGGGCTTTCCAGGTCCAAGGGCATGTGAGAATATACGATTTTTATAGAATTTTGCTACTTGACTTTCTCATTAGAGTTTGACTCATTATATCAGGTAGGTTACATTAGACATTTTGATGGAAGCAGCAGGTAACAATTGTTAAAATTTTCCTAAAGTGACATTGCAACTTTTCCTAATAGACTAATTTCAAAAAAATGATTTCTCAGCTTATGGACCCCATACCCACACACTTAGAATAAATGATTTTGATTGATGAAGAAAGAGATTTTAGAAAGATAATTAATTCAGGGAGAATTATGTTGTGAAGTAGACTGACACAGAGGAGGAGTAGGAGATATAGTTCCTGCATTATAAGCTTTGTGAAAGAACTTCACTGGACTGCTTGGAGAGTTTGGGATATTCCTTCTGCATTAATGGGGACGCAGAAGTGATTGTATCCACATGGGTGAAGGTATATCAAATGACCTTCCAAGAGCAGCTTGTGTGTGAGGGATTATTAAGGCCTAAATGAGAAGTA
Source organism: Elephantulus edwardii (assembly GCF_000299155.1). Classification (NCBI taxonomy): domain Eukaryota; kingdom Metazoa; phylum Chordata; class Mammalia; order Macroscelidea; family Macroscelididae; genus Elephantulus; species Elephantulus edwardii. The sequence goes on along the minus strand of NW_006399860.1, from coordinate 5,136,375 downwards.
TTAGTGTGCTTGTCAATACCTTTGGAAGGAGATCTTCTCTAATAAGGAATATACTCAGAGGTGGGAAGTAAAAGATTGGGGGATGTCTAAACAGGAAGTGAAGCACAGTGACTTTTAAGAGCATTCAGTGGAATTAGTCACTCTGTATCTTGTCTGTTCATGAATCGTATGTCCCAGTCAAGCTAGGGGTCTAGAAGAATATATGAGAGAAAGAGTTGACTTTGACAACCAACTGTAACCCAGAGACTACAAAGTCAGTTTCTAATTGTTTGTTGTTGTTAGGTGCTGTCGAGTTGCTTGCAACTCATAGTGTCCCTATTTACAATAGCTCTAAACCTGCTCCATCCTGTGCCAACTTCATAGTCTCTGACACACCTAACCTCATTACCTTAGTCACTGTATCAACTGGTCTTTCTCTCTATCTATCCCTTCCAAGTATGAGGCCACTCTCCAAACATTGGTCCCTCCTTGCAACATGCTCAAAGTATGTGAGAGGAAGCCTGAGAATCCTTGCCTCCAAGGAGCAGGCTGGTTTCACCTTCTCTTGGATGAACCTGTTTGTTCAACTGGCAGTCCATGGTATATTCAAAACTCTGCTCCAGCACCACAGCTCAAAGGCATCAACTCTCCTATCATCTCTAGTAATTGTCTAGCTCTCTGATGCACAACAAACAATTGTGAATACTATGGACTGTATCAGGCTCACCTTATTCTCCAGACTGACATTTTTGCTCTTAAGTACTTTGGCGAGATCCCTGACAGCCAACTTTTCCTTGACAGCTAACTTTGCCAATGCAATTTGTCTCTTGATTTACTGGCTGCTGGTACCAAGAGTGTTGATTGTGAAGCCAAGCAAACTAAAGCTAAAACTAAAGTTAACAATCTCAATCTCTTCACCATCCATCATGATGCTGACAATTGGGCCATTGGTGAGACTCTTTGCTTTCTTGATGTTGAGCTTCAATCCATATTCAAGGCTGCAGTCCTTGATTTTCTGCAGCAAGTGCTTCAGGTCCTTCTCAGTTTCTAATAGTCTCAGTATAAAGAACCCTGGTGGTATAGGGCATAACAAAAAGGCAGCAGTTCCAATCTACTAGGTTTTCATTGGAAGCAAGGTGGATAGTCTTCTTCAATAAAGATTTCCAGCATCAGAGACCCTGTGGAGAGTCAATCAGAACCAATTTTATGGCAGTAAATTAATAGTCTAAGCTCAGGAGACTCTGATTCACTTTTTGCTTCTGCTCTTTTCTACATCTGACACTGACCGTTTCAAAACAGCAGCCAGTGGAAAAGAGATGAGAAAAGAGTGGAGAGCCATATCTCAATCCCCCCATTAAACAATTGTTCCTTTCTAGAGTTTTGAAGCTTTTGCCTAATTTGCAGTTATTGGTTACACTTTAAAAAACAACAACAACAACAACACAACAAACCCTATAAAATATCTTAGTACCTAAAACACTGTAGAAAAGTTTGGGTAGTAGAAATATAGATGGGGGAAAAATAAATTAAAAAAAAAAAAAAGAAATATAGATGGGACTACTTCTATTAAATTCATTTGAAAGGGAGCAGGATGGGACATTATAAAGTTACATCCTGATTATATAATGCCTTGTATTTAATCAATTTATTGATTACACCATTCAGTGGAATCTTAAAGGAATTTCTAATTTTAGCATTTTAAATTTAATTGAGAGCTATTTTTCAGTCTTACTATGCTGTTGTTGTTAGGTATCTTCCAGTTGACTTGGAAATGTAGTGACTGTGAGCACCACACTGGAACCATGCCCTATCTTGCACCATCCTTGAGATCTCTGCCATGCTGGAGTCTATTGTGATAGTCACTTATCAGTCCATCTACCTCTCCCATCATGATGTCTTTTTTCCAAGGTCTAGGCCCTCCGACTACAGTAAGTATTTATTAACTCCTTACATTTTTTTAAATTGTTTGCTTACAAAGTTTGTATATATCGTTTCACATTCTTTTTTATTCACATTGTGTTTTTTATACAACCATCATCATGCATTATGTTTTAAAAAATTAATGACCGTTGGACTTTGCCCATTATTATTGTTGTTGTTGTTGTTGTTAAATGCTGTTGAGTTGTAGGTGACTCATAGCAACCCTGGGAACAAAAGACCTGAACACTTGCATAACTTTCATCCTTTCTCCAGGTTCATAGGGTTTCTGGAGGCAAGTTATTTCAGAAGTGGATGCCACTCCTGCTTCCAAGCTTGTTTTAATCAGGCAGTTCCACCAAACACTATTCACCAAGGGTAACCATTATCATATTTGACACATCAGTGTCATAGTGTTCAGCTTCACAGCAACCACGAGTTACTTCTGTACAGCAAATGGACAGACCAGGGCTATATGACCTAGAAGAATGTTTGAGGGAGCTCTGGTGGCCTAGTGGCAAGAAGCTGCACTGTAATCCCAGAGGTACACAGTTTGAATCCACCAGATGCTTTGCTGGAGAAGGACGGGCAATCTCCTCCTATACCAGTCAGATGTGATTTGACAGTACACACACAAAAAACAATATTTTTTTTTTAATGTTTAACCAAAAACAATTAAAAACATGCCTGAGAGCCACCGGCCCGAGGGTCCTACTGAATTTAAGAACCAGAGCATGGGAGGGCGACGCAGCGCGAGAACGCCGGCGCCAGACGGGGTTCCTCCACGAGAGGGGCCAGGAAGAGACCCGGGAAGAACAACAGCCAGCCACCTACCGCGGAACTCCAGAGGAGTGAAGACTGTGAGACCCCAGAGGAACGAAGACTACCTGACACTGTGTGACCCCCCTGCAACCCACACCTGTGTGATCCTTAACACACAGGGTGCTGCTGCATAAACCCCCATCAGCGCCCAAGCCCCATCCCCACCTCTTGGTGGTAGTGTTCAAGCCCTGCCTCCTTACCCCCTAGTCCCTTGCTTTCCTCCCCTTCCCCCACCCTCCTTGCAGCTCCACAACCACACATCTCAACCCCCACCACAGCGCTGTGACCTCAGGGCACCACCTTGGATCCAGCCATCACCAGGAGATATCAGTGTTGAGGAACTAACCTGGCAGAAAAAATTCAGCCGGTAGGATCTTATCTGTGTTTACTGGGGCATTGCTGATTACCTGGGAGAGCACTTAAGGGCACGCCCACAGGTGGGGAATTTGGCCGAGCTCTCTTGGGCTACACCAACTGCCAAAAATGAGCCAGCCAGCTGGCTTCTGTGAACTCTGCAGACCAGCTAGAGGCTAGTGGGTGGGTGGGAATTTGACCTTGAC
>NW_006399860.1:5124157-5125462 GCF_000299155.1 Elephantulus edwardii | reverse complement strand
TCAAACACATTCCCAGAAGAGCAGTCGACTCCAAAAGCTTGCCACGATTCCTGTGCTCACACCACCATGCTCCTTCCTTCTGGCAAGGAGAGCTTCCCAAGATGCTGGGAGGAGCCAGCCAACCAGAAACAACATGGCTGCTTCTCTCCTCTCCCAACTGCCTTTGGTTCAAACATTTTAGTATTTTTAAATTCTGGCATGCCCACATGCTGGCAGACTCTGGGCCAGAGTCCATCATTACCCTTTGTGCTTGAACCCTTCCAATTTCCTTCCCTCCCTCCCTCCACCCCCAAACCATAAAACCCTATAGTTTTACCCCTACCCATCCTTGACAACCCTCCACACCTCCAGAGTTCCTATAGATATTTTACTGGTTATTCTTCTATTTTATCAATAATGATCATATGCTGTATTTGTCCTTAAGAAACTATGTGTGTTCACTCAGCATAATGCTCTACAGGCTCTCCAAGGTTGTGCAGTGTTTTTTTTTGAATCATTGCTTCTGTGTGCTGCATAGTATTCTATTGTGTGAAAGTACCACAATTTCTCAGTTTATTCAGTTGTGTTGGACATTTGGGCTGTTTATGTGTTCTTGCAATGGTGCATACTGTTGCTGTGCATATTGATGTACAAATGCCCATTTATGTTTCAGTTCTAATTTCCTTGGAGTATATTCCTAGTAGTGGAATAGCTGGGTCATATGGGGTTTCTATGTTTGACTTTTTAATGAAAGGCCAAACTGTCTTTCAGAGAGGTTACACTATTTTACAATCTCACCAAGAGTGTGTCAGAGTTCTTACCTCTCCACATCTTCTCCAAGTTTTATTGCTGCTGCCCTACTAAATATTGTTACTGCTACAGGAGTGATATGGTATCTCATTGTGTTTTTGATTTGCATCTTATTGCAAGTGATTTTGAGCATATCCTCATGTATGTGTTGGCCACTTGAATGTCTTCCTCTGTGAAAAGTCTTTCCATGTCTTTTTCCCATTTTGTACTTGGGTTGTCAGCCTTTTTCTTCTGTAGGTCCAGGAGTATTCTGCAAACCTTTGTTATAAGACTCTTGTCTGAAATGCTATTGCCAAATGTTTGTTCCCAGTTTAGGCTTTCTTCTCACCCTGTTGGAAAAAGTTTTTGATGAGCACAGAAATTTAACCTTTAGAAAGTCCCATTCATCAATTTTATCCTCTTTAGATTGTGCATTTCTGGCTGTATTTGGCAGTCTCTTTCTACCATAGGCTAAGTCTTCTAGACTTGGTTCAAGTTTCTCTTGTGAACTTTATGGTTTGGGGCTTTGCTCCCAGG
>NW_006399860.1:5114102-5124046 GCF_000299155.1 Elephantulus edwardii | reverse complement strand
GTTTTGCACCATTTGTTGAAAAGACTGTAATTTCCCCATTTGATAAGTTTTATTTCCTTGTCAAATATCAGTTGACCATAGATAGATGGATCATGACAAATTGTGGTTGACATTGAGAAGAATGGGAATCCCAGAGCACTTAATTGTGTTCATGAGGAACCTATACCTGGACCAGGAGGCTGTTGTATGAATGGAGCAGAGGAGCACTGCATGGTTTGGAATTGAGAAGGGAGTATTCTTGGTATTCCAGGGTTGTATTCTGTTTCTATACCTATTCAATCTGTATTCTGAGCAAATTATCCAAAAAGCTGGACTCTGTGAAGAGGAGTGTGGCATCAGAAATGGAGGAAGACTCATCAATAACCTGAGTTATGCAATCTTGCTTGCTTAAAGTGATGAGGATCTGAATCACTTGTTGCAGAATATCAATGAATGCAGCCTTCAGTATGGATTGCATCTCATTGTCAAGAAAATGAAAATTCTTACACTGGACCGATGGCAGCATCATAATGGATGGAGATCATCTTGTTTGGATCCACAATTAATACCCTTGGTACCAGCAGTCAGGAAATAAGGTGATGCATTGCACTGGGAAACTGCAGTTAGAGACATTTCCAAATCATTGAGGAGTAATGGGGCATCTCATGCAGGCCATAGTCTTTTAGATTATAAGCTACACATCTGAGAGCTGGGTAATGAATAAGGAAGACAGAAAAAGAATTGACGTCTTTGAGCTGTGATGTTGGAGAAGAGCACTGAACATTCATTCCATGGACAGCCAAGAGAATGAACAGATACGTCTTGGAGAGGGTACAGCCAGAGTGCTTTTGGAGGCAAGAATGATGAGGATTTGCCTAGTATACTTTGGACTTGTTAAGAGGTACTCTTCCTTGGAGAAGGACATGATGCTGGGAGGGGTGGAGGGTCACTAAAGGAGAGGAAAATCCTCAACCAGGTATATTGACACGGTGACTTATCACAATAGGCATTTGTGTGTCAGGAAGTTTGAGGATGACACAGAATAGAACAGGGTTCAGATCTTTTGTTCATAGGGTTTCTATGTGAGTCGTTCTTGACTCATCACCACCTAACAACAACAGCAACAACACTATAAGTAGTATTACATACTTAGTGTCATTGTTACTGTAAAGGAATCTCACTGATTTTTGGATATTGATCTTGTATCCTGTAATCTATTAAAGTAGTCCACTAAATCTAACTGTTTTGTTGTTGTTGAGTCCTTAGGAATTTATGTGTACACTATTATATCATCTGTGTACAACAACAGTTTAACTGTCTCTTTGCCTATCTGGATGAATTTTATTTATTTCTTCCTCTTGTCATTTTGTCCTAGCAAGTACTTTCAATAAAATAATGAATAGAAGTTGTGATAGTTGAAATCCTTGTCTGGTCTCTGTTTACAAGGAAAATGCTTTTAGTCTTCTTCCATTGAGAATGATATTGACTTCTGGTTTTGCATATATACTTGTCACTATATTGAGGAAAGTCCCTTCTGTTTTAATTTTGCTGAGTGTCTTAATCAGGAAAAGGTGTTGGATTTTATTAAATGGCTTCTCTACATCATTTGCTAAGATCATACAGTTTTTGTTATTAGCTTTGTTAATTTATTCAATTACATTGATTATTTTTCTTATGTTGAACCATCCTTGCATAACTTTTCATGATGAATTATTTTTTTTGATGTGCTTTTGATTTCTATTAGCTATGATTTTGTTAAAGATTTTTGCATTCATGTTCATGAGAGATATTGATCTGTAGTTTTCTATCTTTGCCTGGTTTCAGTATTATAATTATGCTTGCTTTATAGAATATCTCTGGAAGTATTTCTTCTTTTTCTAATTTTGAAAAAAATTAAGTAAAATTGGTGATAAATCTTCTCTAATGTTTGGTATAATTCAGCCAAGAAGCCTCCTGGTCCAGGACTATTTTTGTGGAGAGCCTTTACATGATGTGATAAATTTCTTCTTTGCTGATGGGTCTGTTCATGTGTTCTACATCTGACTGTGTCAATCTATGGAGGGCATGTGTCCATTTTCTCTAAATTTTCAAATTTATGAGAGTATCGCTTTTCATAATATTCTGATAGTATAGTTTTAATTTCCTCTAATTCTGTTGTAATGTCACCTATAATATTAACTAATGCAGTTATTAGGGTCTTCATTTTTCTTTTGTTAACTTTGCCAATATTTGGTCAATTTTATTCACTCTTTGAAAAAACCGTATCTGGTTTTGTTGGTGGTTTTAGCTGTTTTTCTATTTGTTGATTTCAGCTCTTATTCTTATAATTTCCTTTGTTCTGTACCTTTGAAGTTAGATTGTTGTTCTTTTTCTCGTTGATGAAGCTGTTGAGTTAGATCATTAACTTTGCTTCTTTCTTCATTTTTAAATGTATTTGCCTATTGTTATGAATTTCCCTCTGAGGACTGCCTTAGCCACATCTCAAAGGTTTAGGCATGTTGTATTCTCATTACTATTTGTTTTGAGGAAATTTTTTTATTTCATTATTTATTTATTCTATAAGTAAATCATATTTGAGCAGGGTTTTATTTAGTTTCCACATTGGAGGTTTTTTAAGCTTTATCCTCTTTTGGTTATAATGTCTAGTTTTATGAAATTTTTGTCTGAGAAATTATTTTGTATAATTTCAATGTATTTTTAATTTTTTGAGCCTTACTTTGTGCCCTAGTATGTGATCGATTCTGGAAAATGTACCATGTGTCCTTGAGAAGAAAATGAATTGAATTTTAGTTACGTACAGAACTAGGAATATATCCACAAGGTCGAGTTCACTGAAGTTATAATTTAGATATTCTGCATCTTTGTTAAGTTTCTTTTGAATTGATCTATCCTATTGTAGTGTTGTCTATTTCTTTCTTCAATTCTGTTAACAGTTGTTTTATGTATTTAGTAGATCTATAATTTGGTGCATAGATGTTAACCAATGTTATGGCTTCTTGATTTGTTGTGCCTTTAATCAGTTTGCAATGCCCTTCCTTATTTTTTATGGTCATTTTCATTCTGAAGTCTATTTTATCAGAGATTAGTATTGCCACTCCCACTTTTCTGTTGATGTTATTTACTTGGATATCTTTTTTCCAGATTCTAATTTTGACTCTACCTTTCTCTTCATTTCTTAGATGTGTCTCTCGTAGACAACGTCTTGATAGACTTTTTTTTTTATCCATTCTGCTTCTTTTTTTATTTTGATTGGTGCATTTAGTCAATTTCCATTAAGTGTGATTATTGACAGGCCCTTAAGAGTTTTTGTAGATTTGGTCTTGTTTTCACAAATTCCTTAAGTTCCTTCTTTTCTGCAAAGGATGTGATTTCTCCTTCATATTTGATGGAAAGCTTTGCTGGGTTCAGGATCCTCAGCTGGCAATTGTTTTATTTCAGCCTTTTGTATATGGCATTCCTTTGTCTCCTTGACCTCATGGTTTCTGCTGAAAAATCAGAACTTAATCTACTTGCTTTTCCTTTGTATGTGACTCTTTGTTTTTCTCATGCTGCTTTTCATATTCTATCCCTATCTTCTATTTTGGAGAATTTGCCTATATGTCTTGATATTTTCCTTTTGGGTCTAGTTTATTTGGTATTCCTTGAGCTTCCTGAATGTGGATTTCCTCATTCTTAATAATACCTGGAAAGTTATCTTCTGGTACCTCTTCCACAATTTTCTCAGTCATTTCCCTATCATTTTCATATTTTGGAATTCCAATCATGTTAATGTTATTCCTTTTAATGTCATGCTACATGAATCTAATGTTTTCTCCTTTTTCTTTATGCCTTGTCTCTGATTTTTCTTCTAGTATTTTTCCAGTGAGGCTTCTGTCTTCCAGCTCAATGACTTTCAGTTCTATCTCTTCTGTTCTACTTTTTTGTTCTTCAGGCATGTTGGACACTTCTGCCATTTCTGCCTTAGTATTTTGGATTGCATTTTCATGCTTTTCTGTTATTTTCAATAATGAGTTGGCTGTACCCTTTCTATTTTGTGATGATTTTTTAATTTCTTGTACCTCTTTATGATTTCAATGTTTCAATTCTTTCTTCCACCTTTTGCATTTTCTTCCATAGTTGTGCAAGTTCCTCCTTATTAATATATTTATTCTGGCTCTATGTGTCTGGGGTGTTTGCTTTCTTCATGGTTTCCATTGTTTCTTTCATAATTTACACCTTCTTCCATAGCTGTTCAAATAACTCCCCATCGATATATTTCTTCTGGTTCTCTACCTCTTGGTTATTCCCTTTATTTGTAGCTTCCATTGTTTTTCCCATCATTTTTACTTTCATTCATAGCTATTTGAATGTCTCCCTATAAACATACATCATCTGCCTTTTCTACTCTGGGATATTCATAAGGTCTACAATATTATCTGCTTTTTTTTTTTTAGAAGGCCAAATTTGTTTTGTTCACAGTGTTTGAAGTTGCCTGTTGCTTTCTCCACATTATTTGACGTTTTCCTTGATAAGTGCTAGGCTGTTTCTAGTGTGTGTGTCTAAGTTGCTGGTGATTCTTGTCTTCATGATGTTACTGATTAGTTGTCAAATGAAAATGTTCAATCTATGGAGTGAGGCACTCACTCTACTGAATGTTCTCTCTGGGAACATATCCTTTCCTAAAGGCCTTGAGAATCTCTCTGTTCTGCATGGTAACCCTGCAGGCATCTTGCCTTGATGTAGTCCTCTGTCACAAACTCTATTGTTTCCCTTTTTGTATGAAGCAGCTGAGTGATGTGAGACTAGATGCTGTACTTGAGCAGTATCTCCTGCACTTTTTCTATTGAAACTTAATGTCCTCCTTTGTCTCTGGAGTGGTACCAGAGCAGAGATCAGGGTTGCCAACTCAAGCAGCTTGTGTGCAGGGGGAGTCTCAAGTCAGTCCTTCCTCTCACAGAGAGCTGAGAAAGTCTTTCTCCTGTTTGTAGCTCTGTGTCCCAAAGTCTCTTGTCCTGTTTGTTCACTGGGATGGCACCACAGCTGTGAAAGCAAGGGTTCTCAAATGGAGGGAACTGTATGCCCAGGGAAGCTTCAGTCCTGTCTCCTCCCAGACAATGAAGAGTGCTTGCTCTTAACACAGAGCCTTCCCTCTCTCACCTTTTCTCCTACTGCTTAATCTATTCCTTATAGTTTTGTTTTAAAGAAATTTGTGAATGAAAGAGGTAAGACCCTTTGGAGATATTTGAACAATAAATATTTTTTTTGGAAATTCACTGTTATTTATATAATTCTCAGTAAAAAAGAAATAAATAACCAGACTAACCTAGGTCAAAATATGTCTTTATTTCACATTCTAATTTATGAATTCAATATGTATTGGAGTATTATCAGTGGTAAAATCAGCTTTGGTGCATTTTTATGTGTCATGCTGTAGAAAGTAATATGTTGTTATGTACTATAGAGTTGGAAGTGACTCATAGCTGACCCGCTAGCAGGTTTTTTCAAGCAGTTAATCACATGGGAGAAGATGGCCCATCCTTCTCCCACGGAGCAGTTGGTGGCCTTGATTGCATCACTGCTTCTTGCCACTAGGATACCAGAGCTCAGAAACTTCTTTGTAAAAGGTTTGTCCCTTTGCCAATTAATTTTGTAATTGTGACTAAATCATGACAATGAAATTTTGTAAACACACACATTTTTGTGCATATGTGAGGTAATATAGTCAACAAGGATAACTGATTAAAAATTACATAGATAAAAATATTATGTAGATATGATGCTGTTTCATAATAGTTTTCTTCAGGAATTGCCAATCTATTTCATTTTCCCAAAATGTATTAATATTTGTTTATGAGAGAAAGAAAAGTTTCCAAGAGTGGTAGTCAGCTCAACAAGAACTCAAGTTTAGTTACCAAATCAATTAAGAGAACCCAGAATTCCTACCTGAAAACCTCAGACAATGAGACTAAATGTAAAATTTAGATAATATGTTAAGGGAACAACTAAGCTTCTATGAAAACTTGTGAAGGAGGTAGATGCACTCCATGGGTGAGCTGTTGTTTTTTTGTGTATTTCTCCTCTTTCAGCTCGTTTAAGTCTTCATGGAGCTTTAAAAAGAAATATATTGTACATGTAGCTAATAAAAAAGTGCCTGGATAAACATTTTTGGCATACTATACCTTACTTACATTGCCTATAATTGAAGGCACAGAGCTATCCTGAACTTTGCTAACAGAAGAAAAAGACATAAAAATATCAGTAGTTAAACACACAGGTTCATTTTTTAACAGGAAGTTCTAAAATAAATGGAAAATGTATGGAATAATGGAAATAATAGGGAAAAGAATTCTGGAAAGTTAGCTGTTAAAACACCATCAGCAAAGTTGTCTGTGGTGAGGTAGAAAACATTTTGGGTACTAATCTTTGAGCTTTTGGCATTTATGACTGTCTAGCCAATTAGTCAGAAATTCAGTGACTTAAAGCAACATTTATTATCTCACGGTTTCTGCCACTGAGGAATTTGTGCATGGTTTGGCTAGTTTTGTTCTCATGATCTCTCATAAAGGCAGTCTTTGGGTTAGGAATAAGATTCATTCCTAAGATTATCTTTGAGAATGTATAGATCAGTTTAGATAGGTTACACATTTAGCCATACTAGTCTCCAATTAAAAAAAACAAACACCAAAACAAAAAAAACACTGGTGGTATAATGTGTTACAGATGGAGCTAATAACCAAAATGTTGATGAGTATAATCCACCTTCATCTCTGGAAACCCTTTGAAGGATCTTCAGGAATCAGAATTGACTCTATGGTGGTGAACTTTTTGGTTTAGTGCAAGAAAGAATTTGAAACCTATTTAATAATTTTGAAAGGTGTATGTTGGGAGCAGGAGTGGCATTCACTTCTTAAACAACATGCCTCCGGAAACTCTATGAACTTTGATAAATGTCAATAGTTGTAGAGGGGCTTCAGACCTTATTTTCATAGGTTCGCTATGAGTTGAGCTCAACTCGAAGGCAATCAACAACAACAATAACACATTCTGTATGTGTAAGGACTGTGATAAAGAATTTGTTGCTAGGAGGAACTGTTTCAATAATTCCCAAACGAGGGAAAATTTGCATTAATAACGTAATGCAGACGTTACGTTAAAAGATGACGGTGCTGCTCAAAGATGGAGGTTGATAGTTCACTTTGAATGTGTGACTCTCCAACAGTGCTGACAATGTAAAACTCCTCAAGGGCTCACTCACTCCTTCAAAGTTTCCCATTCCAGAGCTAAGACTTTCAGTTTTTCTCATCTCAATGACCATGATGAATCATCCAAATTGTAAAATTTCCAGCCTATCTCTGTATTTTAAAGGGTAAATAAGAATGGTTTATGAGCTGGGCGTTCATAATCTGAGGACTACCTGAAATCACAGTGTTAGCTAGGGGTGTGGTCTCACCTTAAGACTTTGATGAGGAGTTTCAAGTTTGAAACTTAGTCAAGTGGTAGTTGTTAGGTGCCATTAAGTTGAGTCTGAATCACAGAGACAGAGACCTTAGGAATAATGGGTCAGAGCCCTGTCCTATCTTACACCTCGTCATGATTTCTAATATCCTTTAGCCCACTGATACAGCCACTGTGTCAATCCACTTTGTTGAGTGTCTTCCTCTCTTTCACTGATCCCCTACTTTTCCAAACATGTCTTTTTCCAAGGAATGGCACCTACTAACAATATACCAAAAGTATGTGAGACAGAGTTTCACCATCCTTGTCTCCAATCAACACCTTGATTGCACTTTCTCCAACATGCATTTGTTCTTTTTGGCTGTGCAAGGGATATTCAGTACTCTAACACCACAACTTAAAGGCTTCTTCTTCTGTTATCCTTAGTCATTGTCCAACTTTCAGATGCACAGCAAGTAATTGAAAGAACTATGACTTGGACAAGGTGCACCTTAATATTTAAACTGACATTGTTGCTCTTTAACACTTCAGTGAAGTCCTTGACAGCAAATATTCCCAATGTGACACATTTTTTGTTTCTTGATTGCTGGTGTGGTGCTTTGATTTTAAACCATACAGTGGGGTTTTGTTTTGTTTTTCTGTTCAAACAACAGCTTCTTAGTTTAGCTATAGATTTTACTTAAGCATGAGTAAGTGTTCTGGGATTCACATTCTAAATATTTTAAGTCTTCCTTATTTTCAGCAAGCAAGGTTGTGTCATATACATAATGCAGGTTGTTAATGAGTTTTCCTGTGATCCTGATGCCTCACACTTTGTCATAAAATCCAGCATTGCAAATGAGTTGCTGAACATACAGATTGAATCAGTATGGAGAAGGATACCACCCTAATACACACATTTCTTGAATTCAAATTATGATTTATTTATTAATTTCTTAAACCCTGCACCTTCCCCCTCACTCTGTTTGGAAAATAGTTTCTAAGACATTGGAGGGTGGATTAAATGACTTCTTACATTACTAAAATTGCTAAATTTTATCAGTTTTCCTCCAATAAATAATATCTCTATGCACAAGAAAAGGGAGCCCTAGTAGTCTTGTCCATAGAAAGTTAGACCCAAGGCTTTGGTAGTTCAAAGCTACTAGTAGCTCTTCAGAAGAAATATGTGCTATCTCCTCCTTTTGTGATTTACAGCTTTGGAAACCCATTTATGGCTTAAGTGTAAGTTGGTTCTGACTCCACGACAATGGTATATACATCAGAACAAAACACTGCTCTCACAGACTGTTAATTGCTCATTTATAAGATAATATTGAAGCTAAAGAAAATGAAAACAATTCCACAAAAGCCTAAACATGACTTTGAGTATATCCTACCTGAGAATATCCTATTTCAAGAATAAATCTGATGAATTGCTAATGATGGAAGACAGACAAGTTGTGCGATAACATACATTGACACTGATTTTGTGACTAGTTTTGGCAAATAGTCTACTAGATATTTCACTGGGCTTTTTGAAGTTACTCATGTGGCCTGCCTTTCACTATATTGCAGACTCTGACTCCACAATTTTAAAAAGGAAGCTGACACACAAAATCTTGATTCAGCACTTGGTTTGGAACAATTTGTTTCATTCAGAAGCATTTTGATGCAGCACTATGAAACAAATTTTATAACTCATAAAAGATAAATACCATGGTGATTAATAGTTCCTATGTATCCTGCATTCTGGAATGCTGAAGAAAATTGAAATTATTTTTCTTGAGCCAGAGCTTTATTGATATTAAAAACAGTATTGTTGTTATGTGTCATCGAATTGCCTGTGACTCATAGTGACCTATGCACAACAGCTCTAAACCCTGCTCTATCCCTTGCCAATCATACTGTCTCCAACACACCTATCCTCATTACCCTGGTGTGAATCAATCCAGCTCATCAAAAGTCTTCCTCTCCTGCACTGCCCCTCCATCCTCCCAAGCATGCCGTCCCTCTGCAAGGACTGATACCACCTTGCAACATGTCCAGAGTATGTCAGATGAAGCTTCAGAATCCTTGCCTCCAAGGAGCAGCCAGGCTTCACCCTCTCCAGGATGAACTTGTTTGTTCTAGCAGTATAGAGTATATTCATTACTCTTCTCCAGCACCACAGCTCGAAGGCATCAATTCTCCTTCTATCATGCCTAGTCATTTTCTAGCTCTCTGATGCATAGCAAGTATTTGTAAAATCCATGGCCTGTATCAGGCACACCTTAGTCTCCAGACTGACATAATTGTTCTTCAATACTTTGGAGAGGTCTCTGACAGTAAACTTTTCCAATGCAATTTGTCTTTTGATTTCCTGGCCACTGGTACTAAGAGTGTTGATTGTAAAGCCAAGCAAACTGAAGCTATCAACAATCTCAGTCTCTCTCTCTTACCTATCATGATGCTGCCAATCGGCCCAGTGGTGAGAATCTTTGTTTTCTTGATGTTGAGCTTCAATGCATATTGAAAGCTGCAGTCCTTGACCTTCTGAAGCAAGTGCTTCAGGT
>NW_006399860.1:5108054-5110097 GCF_000299155.1 Elephantulus edwardii | reverse complement strand
TTTTTAAAGGGTGCTGGGTGTCTTGCTGTTCTTTTTTCAATTTGTTGGAGATATTTGCTTAAAGAGTCAATGGTCATTTTTACCTGTCTTTTGATATGTTTACTTATTGTTATAAATTGACCTCTAATTACTGCTTTGGCTATTTCCCAGAAGTTTTGGTAAGTGGTGTTTTCATTGTCATTTGCTTCAAGAAACTTTTTAATTTTATTTTTATTTCTTCTAGTACCCACTCATGTTCAAGCAAGGTCTTGTTCTGCTTCCAAATGTATGGGGTTTTTTCCCCCCTCCTTTATTCTCTTGTTATTAATTTCTAGTTTTATAGTACTGTGGTCTGGGAAGATGCTTTGTATTATTTCTATGTTTTTTTATTTGTTGATTCTTGACTTGTGATCTATTCTTGAGAATGTTCCATGCACATTGGAGAAGAAGTTATAGTGTTCTTTTTTGGGGTGCATTACTCTATAAATATCTATGAGATCGAGTTGGTTCATTATGTGGTTTAATCTTCAGAATCTTTGTTGAGTTTCTTTCTGGAAATTCTATCTTTTCCTGAGAGGGATGTAGTGAAGTCTCCAAGTACTATAGTAGCATTGTCTATTTGCTTTTTCAGTTTTGTTAATGTTTGTTTTGTATATTTTGCAGTTCTTTCATTTGGTGCATAGATATTTATCATTGTTATGTTCTCTTGTTCTATTGACTCTTTAAGCATTATGTAGTCACCTTCCTTGTTCATTGTGATGGTATTTGCATTGAAATTTATTTTATCAGAGATTAATATCACTACTCCTGCTTTTTTCTGGTTACCTTTGCTTGGTATATTTTCCACCCATTGTTTTATTTTTAGTCTTTTTTTATCTTCGTTTTTCAGGTATGTTTCTTATAGACAGCATATTGATGAATTTTGGGGATTTTTTTTTATCCAGCCTGCTACTCTTTTTCTCTTCAGTGGTGCATTCAAATAATTCCTATTCCGTGTGATTATTGAAAGGCAAGGTTTTATTACCATCATTTTGTTGAGTTCTTTTCGGTGTTGTTGCTTGTTACTTTGGTCCATGCTGCTTTCTGTGGCACTTCTGTAAGAAGGACATCTCTCAGTGTTTCCTGTGACCCTGGTCTTATTTATACAAACTCCCTTAGGTTCTGTTTTTCTGGAAATATCTTGATCTCTCCTTCATATTTGATGGACAGTTTTGCTGGGTAAAGTATTCTTGGGTGACTGTTGTGTTCTTTGTGTGTTTTTTGTATGTCCTTCCACTGTCTTCTTGCTCACATGGTTTCTGCTGAGAAATCAGTACTTCATCTTATCTCCTCTCTCTTAATGGTTACTCTTTGTTTCTTCCTTGCTGCTTTCAGAATTTTCTTCTTATCTTTGGTTCTGGCAAATTTGACTATGAAATACCCTGGTGTTTTTCTTTTTTCTAATGGTGTTTGCTCAGCTTCTTGAATATATATTCTCTCATTCTTCCTTATGCCTGGGAAGTTTTCCTCTAGTGATTGTTCCAGAACTTTTTCAGTGCCAAGAAGAAAACCAAATAATAATGTGGGACACCATCATGAGAAATAATAACATGTTGTCCAGATTACATGACACAACTAGGTGAGCACCTCCAGTGCATCATCTGTTTGTTGAAATATGTCAATTGGTATGCCATCAATTCCTGGGGCCTTGTTTTTGCCATTTTTTTCAGAGCAGCTTGAACTTTCTTCATCACCACAGACTCTTTCTCACACATTATTTCATGAAATTCTTCTGTGTCCATCAATTCCTTTTGGTACAATGAGTCTGTATACTCTTTCCATCTTCTTTTAATGCTTCCTGGAGGATCATTTAATATTCTTCCCAAAACATCCTTAAGTATTGCAACTTGAGGTTTGAATTTGTTCTTCAGTTCCTTGAGTTTAAGAAATGCTGAGCGAGTTTGGTGCTTTTGATTTTCTGAGTCCAGCTCTTTGCATATTTCATTGTAATACTTTACATTGTCTTCCCACACTGCCCTCTGGAATCTTCTGCTCAACTATTTAACTTCTTAAATTTTTCACTTT
>NW_006399860.1:5101488-5107954 GCF_000299155.1 Elephantulus edwardii | reverse complement strand
CATCCTTAAGTATTGCAACTTGAGGTTTGAATTTGTTCTTCAGTTCCTTGAGTTTAAGAAATGCTGAGCGAGTTTGGTGCTTTTGGTTTTCTGAGTCCAGCTCTTTGCATATTTCATTGTAATACTTTACGTTGTCTTCCCACACTGCCCTCTGGAATCTTCTGCTCAACTATTTAACTTCTTAAATTTTTCACTTTGCTTTGGCTTCTCCATGTTCCAGTGCAATATTTAGAGTTTTTTCTGACATTCTTCTTGGGTTTTTTCTTCCTCCTCTGTCTTTGTAATGACCTTTTGCATTCTTCCTGAATGATATTCTTGGTATCCTCCCACAGCTCATCCGGTCTTCACTCATTAATGTCCAAGGCCTCAAACCTATTCCTGAGATGGTTTTGAAATTCAAGTGGGATAGACTCAAGGTCAAACTTTGGTTCCTGTGGACTTCATTTAATTTTCCTCAGGTTCAACTTGAACTTGCATATGAGTGGTTTGTTCCACAATAGGCACCTGGCTTTAATCTGCTCTTCTTTGTGAAATGCTTTTCTGTCAGATAATGTTCTAATGCTGAGAAATTTAATTAAGACAGACTAGGAAGAAGGATTGGTCATCCACTTCTGAAATAGCAGGCCTTTGAAAACCCTGTGTACAACAGATCACACTTAGACTAGCAGACATGGCAACTGAGCCTGAGTCCTCAAGTATAAAAACAAATAAAAGGAGGAACTGCTGTAAGTAGACACTAGTGATTGGAACATAGAATGTAAGAACAATGAATGTAGGAAAATTGGATATTGTTAAGAAGGAAATGGAATGCATAAATATTGACATACCAGGTATTGGCGAAATGAGATGCACTGGCATGGACATTTTGAGTAAGAGGATCATATCTTCTACTATGCTGGAGATGAAAAGGTGAGGAAAAATAGTATTGCCTTCAGAGTTTAAAAAAACCAAAACAGTATACTCCCACTTATGTTCTCTTTCTCAGTTTCTTTTACCAAACAAGATTTTTTATGTCTATAGAAATAATTTGTGCAGAAATCCCACTTATTTAAGTAATCAATAATTTTTAATAAAAACAACCCTTGTATCTTTAAAGAAGGGTGACAAAGAATAATAAGAAAAAAAAAGGTCTGTGTAAGATTTGCATACAAGGAAAGAACTCCCAGAGACTCAATTTTAGGTACCTTTCCATCTTTCTAAGCACAATTCTCATTCATTTCACCTTTTAATCCTTCCACTCTATTTAGACAGAAAAGTTCTCACCTCTATGAACTAGTGACTCGTGTCTTTGAATCACCTTTGAGCCACTTGTATCTTTAAACTTATAGTTTTTCATTGATTTGTTATAGTGCACTTTGTATAGGGGCAGCGACAGAGAAAAAAGCAGCTAGAGAGGTAATAGGAATGGCAAAGAGGAAA
Organism: Elephantulus edwardii; assembly: GCF_000299155.1. NCBI lineage: Eukaryota > Metazoa > Chordata > Mammalia > Macroscelidea > Macroscelididae > Elephantulus > Elephantulus edwardii. The sequence continues at coordinate 5,106,535 of NW_006399860.1, read as the reverse complement.
CAAGGCAATAATAGTAACAATAAAGGTTCATGTAGAGTGTCTTATGTACCAAGTTCGTTACATGCTTTATTTTGTTCAGTTGCCATGTTAACTGGAATATGTAGGTACTGTTACATCATATGCATTTGAAAGCTGGATAAAGAATAAAGATGATGACAGAAGAATCCATGTCTTTGAATTGTGGTATTGGAGAGGAGTACTCAATATCCAGTGGACTGCCAAAACAAAACTACAAATCCATCCTTGAGGAAGTTCAGCCGTAGTGTTCCTTAAAGAATATTAAACTTCATCTTGCATACTTTGTATATGGGGTCTAGTCCTTGAAAAAGACATCATGCTGGGAAAGGTGGAGGGACAGAGAAAGGGAGGAAGACCCTCATTACAACTGTGACAATGGGCTACAGCAAATTAGATCATTTTGATGGTGCTGGGTAGGACAAAGTTCAGATCTGTTATTTATTAGTAATATGACCCAAAGAAACCTAAGAACAAATATAATAGCAATATGATCCATAAACAAACCAGATTTGATTAATTTCTTTGCTAACTAGTGGCTGAGCTAGGGTTGAAATCTGAGTCTAAAACTGCACAAAAGACTGAAATGACGAAGTTTGAAGCTTAACACTAGTCACAGACAAGAGACATTTGACAACCTGCTCCTTCCTACTCACAGGTTAAACTCACACTCTAGAAAACTGATCTAGGAAGTGTTACTTTGACTAAAATTTGTCTGCATTTCTTAAATAGTAACATTCATATATAAAAACCCCCCTTTTTTGAACGCCACCTAGGCCGCATACATTTCCACATATATTATTTCATTCTCATTGTTATATTTACCCAAGGGGTATGCATTCATTCATTTGACAGGATTTACTGAATGTTTCTAACAGGCCAGTGTTATAGTAGACACTAGGGATACAGATATGAGCAAAGCAGATGGAAGCAGGAAGTGACGTTTGGAACACTGAGTGTTAAGTACTATAATATACACTCAAATGCCCAGGGCATGTGAAAGTAGAAATTGCCACGTGCTGGAAGATTAGAAAAGATAATTTAAATATATGCCTTTGTTTTCATACCTACACATTACATACATATGATTTTACCTGACATGGGTTTATTTACATGGCAGTACCTATACCAGTTGTCAAGTCTACACCAATTCATGAAGATACATTGTGTTAGAGTAGGGGGATGCTTACCTAGGCTTTCAATGGCTGATTTTCTACAGGTAGGTCACTATAAAAAAGAGGAAAGGCCATGTTGGGACAGCCTTATCTTTCACCAACTTCACCAAATGGAGCTGTCCCCAGCACCATCAGCACATGCAAAACCAATTTCCATGAGGTCAGACAGGACCCCCATATTCCCATTCCTATTTCCTACTCATCTCAACACAAATCTCACCACTTTCCTGGGTCCAAAATCCTATGTGGTAGCTCACAAACCACACAGAACCATATTGGGGAAGTTATAAGTTTATAATCCATATTAATAGCACAATACAGTCAGATAGTTTTTGAAATATGCTTGCCAGCACCTCAGCCTTGAGTCTTGCAGACAGATCAAGTTTCTCCGTCTTTTAATATGGTTTTTGGCATTTGTATCCCTTTCAGGATACACAAAGGCCAGTCCAGAGTAAGTATCTATTCTTGTGAGGACCCGTTTGTAGCCACTTGGTGCCACTGGTACAATTGTTCTGATATAATCAACTTGTCAACTATGTGCAGAGACTTTGTTTCTGGGATTCTGTCCCATATCCATTTGCATCCTCTTTATCTTTTTCTGGCAGGCAGAGCAATCTGTATTGGAATTTTGTGCCTTAGTGGGAGAAAGAGGGATTTATCTAATTTTAGCCAATCTACGCATTGGATTAAAACAAGCTTGGAAGCAGGAGTGGCATCCACTTCTGAAATGGCTTGCCTCTGGAAACTCTATGAACAGTCCTCAGGTCTTTTGTTCATAGGATCGCTATGAGTCATCCATGACTCGACAGCCCCTAACAACAACAATAACAATAACAACAACAACGTGATTCATTGGAAGCAGGAATGGCATCCACTTCCTAGACAACATGCCTCTGGAAACTCTATGAATTTTGATAGTTGTAGAGGGGCTTCAAGCCTTTTGTTCATAGGGTTGCTATGAGTCGTGCTTGTCTCAAAGACAATCAACAGCAACAACAATGCATTGCAGCAAACACCCCTATGTCCACTCATTTCATGCACCCAGTCATCAGCCACCTCAAGTGAGTGCACCAACATGTCTACCTTTTGATTCTAATTACCCCTTGATCTCGGCAAGAGATTCTTTTGATGGATGTTGGCATGTCCAACTCTAATTAATGTGCCTCCTAAATTCCCAAAATGCTGTCTAGAGATACACGTTCTCCTACTGATATTCTCTTAATGGTCATTTTCCATTGCTTCTTTGCCTGACCATATGCCTAAGCCATTAACCATTGGTCATTAATCAGTAAAAATTTAAACGAATGAACTCTCACCATTGCTCAATTCCTCTCTCACTACTAGGAAGCCAGCATGAAGTTTAGCCCATTGTGCAGATCTGTTCTTGCTTTTCTTAATTAGGGTCTCACCATCTACTGGTCTTAATGCAGCAGTTTTCCAAAACAAATGTCCACATATTCTTGAAATTGGAAATACCATTTGTAAACCAAGTAGCCCTTTGCTGATCAGCAGGAAGTTGCTCTTAGGACACTGTTCATGTGGCAATAAACTCAGGCAGCTTCTCTGGAAGTTTTAGGGTAAAACCAATTGGAGAAGAGGCTACTTGCTTGAGGATACCATGAATGACTTCCTGCATTCCCCTAGTGAACCATTTCCATTTTATCATGGAATGCTTGAAGCACCCCTTTCTTTATTAGAGTGTTTCTCCAGCATTACCAATCACATAAATGGTATTTCAAGTCTCATGAAAATGTTATGTTCTTCTGTCATTGAAACAATCTCAGCCAATACTCAATAGCAAGCAGGTAATTATCTTTCAAATAATGTGTATCACACAGCACTATTTGCAGATTTCCTTGTCCAGAATCCTTATGGCCGTTACAACGTAGCCTTCTCAGGTGTTTGCCATAAGCTCCAATCTGCATACACACCAGTGGCAGATACTTTGAGAATCATTTATTAATGTGGATCATTAGGGTCTAGAGGCAAGGAGAGTGAGACGGCTTTCTGTATTTCAGCCATAGTCTCCTATTGTTCAGGTGCCCATTAAAACACAGTTTTCTTTCAGATAACTTTATGAATGAGAGCTAACTATATTCCAATATTTTCCAAAATCCAAACAGACCAATCAAATGTTGTTTAGTCTTAGGAGGTGGTAGTGACAGCAGCTTGGTTTTGATTCACTGTGGAATGTGTCAGATGGCTCCTATTCAGGCTATTCCCAAGAATTTTACTCTTTGGGCAGGGCCCTGACTTTTTGCTGGATTTATCAACCAACCTCTCTTGGTCGTGTGGACCACCTTGTTTCAGATCATCCCTAGCCTGTTCTTCAGTGTTTGATATTAATAGGATATTATCAATATATAACAGCACAGGATATAGGACCAAGTCCAAGTCCCTTTTAATTAGGTTATGGTCGTAGGCTGGTAAATTCAGGGAACCCTGTGGTAAGACAGTAAATATAACTGAGATCCTTCTTTTGTGAAAGCAAATTGTTGCGAGCTCCTTTCTGACACTGGAATAGAGGAAAAAAGCAAATGCAAGATCTGTCACTGAGTACTACTGTCCCTTGGTCTGCAATATTTTCTGCACCATTGATAACAATGTCTGGAATGCAAAAGTCACAGGTGCCACTCCTTTGTTTAGGCCTCAGTAGTCTATAGTCACCCTCCGTGAGCAATCTGCCTATTGTTATAGGCCAGATATGGCTGTTAAACAGAGAATTAATGGGCACTAATACTCCAGCCTTTGGCATGTCTTTAATCAAGGTTATTTCCTTTTGTCCAACAATTACTCTATATTGCTTCAAATTAACAACCTGAATGGACTCAGACAATTCTTGTCGTTCCCATTTACCATGTCCCATGAACACTGGCCTCAGGCCAGGCTTATAAGCCCTCAGTTTTATAATATCTGGTAGAGGGGAGGTTCCCCAGTTAGGTATAATAGCCAAACTAATAATACATTTTAGTAAAAGATATATGATTACTTAATACCACATCCATTTATATTTTCCAATTTTTATCTAGGTTTTCACTTTAATCACATTAATTGCTTCATTCCCATATCCTCCTAACATAACTTTAGGTCCTTTCAAGATTTTATCAATGAAATAAATTACAGCACATTTGGCTCCTGTATCCAGAAGCTCCAGGAATGTTTCCTCTTTATCCCATCCCATCCCATCCCATCCCATCCCATATTAACCACAAGTGTGGATACAGCCTCAGGCACTCTGCTGGTTGTTGGACCAGAAGACCCTGGCCTTTCCATCAATCTATATCTTGATTAATCAGCTGAGCTTATGCTTCAAGTGATTCTGAGTGGGGTCCCCCATCATTATTTAACTCATGATTGGTATTAGTAGAATGGAGGTGTTTAGACATTCTTGATGTTGTGGGACTAGAGGGAGCATTCTTTCATCCACATAACCTCCTGTAGTACTGCCTTAGAACCTTCATCTCAAATCCTTTAATATCTGCTATATTCATCCATTCCTGAGTAGCTATCTAAAGTCTCTGCCCTACTAGGGCGAACTTTTTCTGCCAGGTCTCCTCCAATTTTCTGACTAATCTTTCTGATGTTTCTTGTATCATTAAAACTCATAAGGGAAGCAATCTTAATAGAACTGATACAGCTTTTTAAATTGTTGCCTTGTTCTCCAATAGCAGAGCTACATGAGGTGCCCACATTGGAGGAATCCCTGTGACTAGCATCTCTCCCATGGCTTCTGTAAGAGGCATATTTACTGGATGAATGACCTCAGTGGCATAAAGTCATTCCAGCTTGGCTTGCATCTACAGAACATAAACTACTTCCTCTGGAGTGTTCCGTTTGTTACTTAGACAGTTTCCCTT
>NW_006399860.1:5098269-5100522 GCF_000299155.1 Elephantulus edwardii | reverse complement strand
GCTGCTCCTTGGAGGCAAGGATTCTGAGGCTTCATCTGACATACTTTGGATTGTTGCAAGGAGGGACCAGTCCTTGCAGAAGGACATCATGCTTGGGAGGGTGGAAGGACATTGCAGAGAGGAAGGCCCTCTGTGAGGTGGATTGATTTAGTGGCTGGGATAATTGGGGTGGATGTGTTGGAGACAGTGAGATTAGCACAGAACAGGGCTTAGGACTGTTATACATAGGACCGCTATGAGTCACTAGCTACACAACAACAACAATTGCATATCTTATCCACTCTATCAAGTTAATTACCCTCTGGATAAATTTGTTGTGTGACTGTATCTTGTATTGTCATTTGTTATTGTTGTGCAGTTTTGGGTCTTACATTAACCCAAACATATTCCTCCATTCTGCAGCATCAGAACCACAGATGCTTCCTCTAAAGTTGTCACTCTTATAATCCATTTTAGTAAGGATTGCTCCGGAAGCTGCTGATAACTATCTACAAGCTTATGCATTTCCTCTATCACCTTCCTGCACATCACCTTGTTGCAGTAGTTTCTTGATTCTGCCTATCTGCCTCCTGGTCTACTCTTTTTGAGAACACAAGTTGGAGAGAGATTTCTGGTTGCTTCCTCATGGTATTTTCCTTTCCAGGGAAAGCCTGAGATTAAGGGTGTAACTCTGCCTTGGTAGGACTTTGTTTGTTCAGTTCTGATATCAGCCATTTTAGTTCCTACATTTTTCCACCTTGTATTTGCTACCAATATTGATAGCAGAAACCAAGGGATTGTAAGTTTCACTTTTTCCTTTTCACTTGGCATTTCTGTACACATCCAATTAACCAGGTACCCAGAATTAGGTCCACTCTCTGTATATCTCATTAATAATGTTTGTCCTTGATAACAGACTACAACATAATAGGTATATTAAACTATGGATGTTCCTTACCTTTTCCAGAGGCCAAAAGTTTCTCTTTCTCTGGTTTACTCCTTTTTCTCCAAGACACGTTACTGAGAGTCTGGAATTTTATAGCAAATCTCACTTTTAAAATTAATTGTATTAATAATTAATTCTGCTTATATTGTTGTTGTTGTTATGTGCCGTCGAGTTGCCTGAAACTCCTAGCAACCCTACATACAACAGCCTTAAACTCTGACCTATCCTGTGCCAATCTCACCATCTCCAACACACCTACTCCGATTAACCTGGTCACTGAATCAATCAATCCAGAGCTGTAAACATTTATAAAAACGGAGCCAGGTCTTTCTCTTTTGGAGAGACTGATGTATTCAACTTTTGATTATTAATTGACTATCTAAATATTATACCATGAAAGTTTTTCTATGTATGATGAGAAAACTCAAACTCATCGGTATGAAGTAGATGTTGACTTGTGGTAATCCTCCAGCGGGTTTTCAAAGCTGTACATCTTTATAGAGAGAGACTTTCCATCTTTCTCCCAAGGAGTGTCAGATGGCTTCAGACAGTGCTATCCATTAGCAATTCAATGTTCAATGCAATGTAACATCAGGGCTCCTTGTCCCTATACAACAATGTCCTATTTGTGAGGAATCAGGGAAGAAAGTTTTCTAAGTTCATAGAGAAAACTACCCTTCTGAATATTAAGATAAATTTTAGCTGACACATTTTTGCTATGGGTTTGAAGATAAATAGCATTAAATTATGTGCCAGAAAATTAGAAAAATTAGATCTATAGCATATATTGCTTTTAATCTTGGTTTCATCTTATTTTCTACCAACATATTCTTTTCTTCCAAGTTTTTACAACTATATTTAAAAAAACAAAACCTGATTGCATTTTGTTTCTCTCTCAATTGTCTTATATTTTCTTTTCAAGAATATAAACCAATTCTTGAGGATGATAGACATTTGAATTTTGAGGACAATTTCCTACTTTACAAATATGTGCACTACTTACAATGCCTGAAGTATATTACAAGTATTTTCAATGAGTTTTTATTTTATTGGCTAATTAATATAAACTGACATGATTTTTCATAGCAATGGAGAAGAAGAATGTACAAGAGTATCCCAATTTACAAACAGTCCAAAAATTAATTCCTATTTGACTTGGACTAAACTTTGAAAATTAATTGTAACTATGAATTGATCTGAGTTCTTATTCAGCATTTTTCAGAAAACAAATACTAAGTCAGTGTGCAACTTGCATTTGGGAAACCTGCAAAATTTTCCCATAAACTTCTGCCACCTTCTGCTTAGCATTTCTCTTTCTGACAAAGAAG
>NW_006399860.1:5060899-5097899 GCF_000299155.1 Elephantulus edwardii | reverse complement strand
CTTCTCTGTACCGTTCCAATTTTAGTATATGTGCTGCCGAAGCAAGCACGAGCAGTTTATTCTTTCAATCTGGTGCCCAAGTGCAGACTGAACTGCTCTGCTCGTTCCCTCTACTTCCTGTTGCTGTTATCTACTGCTGTTGAGTTGGTCCCTGACTGATGGCAAGTCCATGTGTTACAGAGTAGAATGGTTTCCTTTCCTGCGATCTTTAGGAGATCAAATAGTCAAGGTTTTCTTCCAGGATACCACTGGGTGAGAGAACCACCTATCTGTAGGTATGCAAACAAACAAACAAACAAACAAACAAAAACAAAACCAACCAAACAAAAACACCCCAAACCAACCAAAAATTAAAACACACACACACACACAAAAAAAAAACCCCAAACCAGCCAACAAAAAATAAACAAGCAAAACAACACTCATTGCCATCAAGTCCATTCTGACTCGAAAGAAGTAGAACTGCTCTGCAGGTTTTTAAGGCTATATATTTTTGTGGAATCAACACGCTACATCTTTGTTCCATGGAACAGCTGGTGAATTTGAATGTCCAGCCTTTTAGTTAGTGCTTGAGTTATTAACCACTGGGATACCATGGTTCCTTTTAGGTTCAGAACTGATTGCATACCACTTGTGCCACCCAGTCTCCTCTGCTTGCTGCTACTTCTCATTTCTCTTGAAATAAGACCTACTCATAGCAGACCCTCCACCGGGTTTCTGAGGCTGTAAATCACACGGGAAGAGATTCTTCATCTTTCTCCTGTAGAGTTTATGTTTTACCAGTGCAACTCTACACCTCCAGACCTCCCTTCTTGCTGCTAATGTGGCCGAAACCTTTCTGGGTCTGGTATAAAGAATATTTTGGCTTACATACATCAGGTGAACTGCAAATTGTCCCCGAGAATTAAAGTTTAACATGAAAATTGTTAAAAAGGACAAATCTAGATGATGCCATCGTTGAGAACTTGAAAAAAATTTCTTTTTGAAAAGTACATAAGCAAAAACATTTCATTGGGCATGTATTTAATGCATGTGTGTGTGAAGTTTGATATATTTAGTATCATTTCCTTCTCAGGTCATTGGAGTATTTTTAAAGTGTTCAGGTTGTTTTAAAGTATAGTATCCATGTCTGTGTGACCAGTAAATTGTATACACAGCATGCCTTCAATCTGTTTTCCAATTGCTCTAATTTATTTACCTCTTTTCACATTGAGTTCATGTATTATAAATCACAAGGATGTTTCAGGGCATGAGAGACCCTCATTCCTGAACAGAGTGGTCTCTCATGCATAACTTCCTTTGATCAACAACTCAAGCCAAATGCATTTAGGGTAAAAAGAACATGAAACATATTTAAAGCAGGGACGATAACTGCATATAGACTGTTGTTTAGTGTATTGACGTTTTTAGGTAACGTTGAGTCATTTCTGACTCATGTAAGTTCTATGTACAGTAAACAAAACACAGTTTAAAGTCATCCACACAAGTTTCTTTATTTGAGACTTTTGCATCAAAAACTTTAATTTTTTTTATCCTCTACTTTAACAAGCATGATGTCCATAATCAGACTTGTCCCTTCTGATAACATGTTCGAAATATGTGAGTTGAATTATTTCTGTCTTTCTTCTAAGACATATTCTGGCTACACTTTTCCCAAAACAGATTTGTTTGTTCTTATAGAAGTCTATGATATATTCAGTATTCTTCACCAATACCATAATTCAAAAATACCAATCCTTTGGTTTGTCTTATTCATTGTCCAGTTTTCATACATATGTTGTTGGCCATCAAGTCACCTGTAAGCCACAGTGACCCTGTGCACAGGAGCTCTGAACCCTACACTGTTCTGAGCCAGTCTTGCTAATTCAGATCAACCCTCATTGTCCCAGTTACTGTATCAATCCATCTCATCTGGAGTCTTACTCTCCTGCACTGTCCTATCCTTCTGAACATGATGTCCTTCTCCAAGGACTAGTCTTTCCTGGCCACATGCCCAAAGTATGTGAGAAGGAGCTTCAAAATCCTAGCCTCAAAGGAGAAACTTAGTTTCACCCTCTCCAAGACAGACCAATTTGTTTTCTTGGCAGTCTATGATAGTTTAAGACTTTTCCCCAGCATCAAAACTCGAATACATAGATTCTTCTTCTGTCATCCTTAGTCATTGTCCAGCTCTTTGATGCATAATAAGTAAATGTGAAGATCATGGCCTGGATAAGGTGCACCATAGTTTCTAGACTGACATCTTTTGATTTCTTGATTGCTGGTGTTAAAAGAGTGTTGATTGTGAAGCTGAACAAGCTGTAATTGTTAACAACCTCAATATCTTCTCTATTTATCACGGTGCTGCCAATTAACCCAGTTGTGAGAATCTTTGTGTTTTTGATGTTGATCTTCAATCCATGTTAGAAACTACAGTCCTTGACCTTCTGCAGCAAGCACTTCAGGTCTTTTGTTTCAGCAAGCAAGGTTGCAACATCTGCATAACATAGGTTGTTGATGAGTCTTTCTCCAATCCTGATGCCACATTTCTCCTCATAGAGCCCAGCCTCCTGAATGATCTATTCTGCATATAGATTGATAAGGTACAGAGATAGGATTCATCCCTGATGCATTCATCTTCTGATTTTGAACCATGCAGCATTTCCCTGCTCTGTTCTGAGGACTGCTTCCTGGCCCAAGTGTAGGTTTCACATGAGCTTAGTCAAGTGTTTTGGGATTCCCATTTTCCTCAAGGTTAGCCACAATTTGTTCTAATCCACACAGTCAAATGCCTTTGCATAGTCAATGAAACACAAATAGACATTCCTGTTGTACTCTGCTTTCGGCCAGCATCGATCTGACATTGGCAATAATGTCTCTAGTGTCATGGCCTCTTTTAAACCCAGCTTGTATTTCTGGTAATTCTCTGTCAGTGTACTGTTCCAACTGTTTCTGGATAATCTTCAGCAGGATTTTGCTAGTGTGTGATATTAAGTGATATTGTTCAATAATTTCCACCATCTATCAGATTACCTTTTTTTTTGGAATGGGATTAAATATAGGTCTCTTCCATTGATTTGACCAGATTTCTTGGCACAACTTGGTGAGCACATGCACCTGCTTGTTGAAATATGTCAATTGGTATTCTATGAATTCCTGGTTCTTGATTTTTTGCCAAGTCCTTCAGAGCAATAAGACCTCCAGGAGGACACTTGAATTTGAGGCCAATGCCTTGTCTCCATTTTGAAAACTGGATGGAGCAACTAGACTTTGTAAGATGAGCTCTCTTATTTTGGTTGAGGGTCATTGTGGAATGTTTGGGTGTTTTTGTTTTTGTTTTGTTTTTGGTTTTTGATGTGTCAAATGCAATATTGGTTTCCTATGATGGCCAGTGTTTGGTGGAGCTCCCCAATTAAAACAAACTTGGAAGCAGGAATGGCATCCACTTCCGGAATAGCTTGCCTCTGGAAACCCTATGAACTTGGAGAAAAGATGGAAGTTATACAAGTGTTCAGGTCTTTCATTCATAGGGTTGCTATGAGTTATCTATGACTCAATGGCACTTAACCACCACCACCACAACAACAACAGTTTCATTATATATTAATGTGATAGAGTAGACACTTATTTTGTTTTGTTTTTCTTGAGTATATAATCCTTATTTAAAGAAAGGACCTAATTCTGTAATTAACATAGTTAATTTTGGAATTAGTCCAACTTTTCAGGTAAATAAAATAACGTATTTTTTTTAAGGGTGGTGGGGCCAACTATAAAAACAACGCTTTATTTACATTAAATATGGTTGAACTGTTTAGGGAAAAATTGTCTTTTGTTAAATAATCTTCAAGAGTTGAAAATGAAGATAAATTTTAATTTTAAAAACAAGTATCAGAATAAGGCTGTCCTTTAATCTGCTTTATATAGCTCTCCTGTCCTAGTTAGGAAGTTCTGGTGACCTAGTCCTTAGGGAGTTGTGCTGCTAACCCAGACATGGTGGCTCTCGGGTGGTTTGTATCCATCAGTACTAGAACGATGGTAAATCTCCTCCCATTGGATTCAGTTCCTGAAAACCCACCGGAGTGTCAGCTATGAGTTGGTTCCAACTCAAAGACAATGAGTTTCATTTTTTTTGAGTTTCACTCTGATTACATAAAAGATTTACCAATATTTTCAGTCTTTCATCATGGTCATAAAACTAAGAGTACTCAGCTTTGCTCTTCACTTTGAATTCTGTTCTAGGACAGAATTGCCTTTGCCAGTGTTAGTATATTGAATTAAAATTCACATTTTAGTGCTTACCTTTTAGTTAATACATTTCTGAACATTAAAAAGCAGAGGAGTGACAATGGGGGCGGTTAATGATAGAGTCGCACAATTTGATGGGTGGGTGGGGATGAAGGACATGGGAAAGATCTGGTGTGAAAAACAAAAGTATTTGACCAGAATAAAATATTTTTTTCTTTTTCTATATATACTAGCAAGGTGGTTCCCCCTCCCCCTTATTGTTGTTGTTAGGTGCTGTTGAGCCAAGAACAACTCATTGCAACTCTATAAACAGAGAATTTGAACCCTATCCTATCCTGTGCCATCTTCACACTTCCTGACACATTGTGCCCACTGTGGCAATCACTGTGTCAATCTACCCTCTACCCTTCCAAACATCATGCTCCTCTCCAAGGAATAGCCCTTCCTAGCAACATGCTCAAAATATATGAGGCATAGCCTCATCATCACTGTTTCCAAAGAACATTCTGATTGCACACTCTCCAAGACATATTTGTTTGTTCTCTTGACTGTCCATTGGATGTTCATTGCCCTTCTCCAACACAACAGCTCAAAAGCATCAATTCTTTTTCTGTCTTCCCTATTCATTGTTTAGTTCTCAAATGCATAGCAATTGATTGGTAAAACCATGGCCCAAATCAGACACACCTTAGTCTTCAAATTGACATCATTACTTCTCAGTAATTTGGAGAGGTCCTTAAGTACATGTTTTCCCAGTGCAATGTATTTCCTTATTTTCCAACTGCTGGTAACAAGTGTGTTAATCCAAATAAGATGAAGTCGTCCACAGTTTGTCCCTTCTCCATTTACCATGATGTTGCCTCTCAATACAATGGTAAGAATCTTTTTTTTCTTGACATTGGGATGCAATCTGTATTGAAGGCTGCATTCTTTTATCTTCTACAAGTGCTTCACGTCTTCCTTACTTTCATCGAGCAAAATTGTATCATCTGCATAATGCATATTATTGATGAGTCTCTTTTTGATTCTGATGCCACATTCCTTTTCATAGAGTCTAGGCTTCTCAAATAATTTGCTGAGAATGCAAATTGTGTGTTTGAGAAAACATCGTTCTAATTAGTACAGCACTTGTCTGTCAGTTTGCTCTACTGTGATAACTTGTGGGTTACTCTGACACTAAAAGCTGTGCCAATGGTGTGTCAAATGACATAAGGGTTACCCATGATAAACAGTTTTTAGTTGATCTTCCAGGCAAAGACATAGTAGGAAGCAGGATTGGCTTCTCACTTTAAATAATAGGCCTTTGAAGATGCTATGAACACTAGAGGAATGCAGATAGCTAACAGCAGTATAGTGGTAGAGCCCAGATTGGAAGTTAGTTGAAAAGAGGAAAAACAGTGACAAACATTGTTTTTCTTATTACCTGTGATTAACTTATGATGATTTACAAATATTATAATACAAGCCTTTTAGCAAAAATACTTGTATATTAGACTATAGCTATTTCATAATTTTTTAAATATTGATTTGCTAGATTATGTATTACCCAGGTTCTTTGGCCAAACTCTTCATCTTTTTTGATGGCTGCAGTTTGACTGTCCTCCCTTCCTTCCTTCCTTCCTTCCTTCCTTCCTTCCTTCCTTCCTTCCTTCCTTCTTCCCTTCCTTCCTCCCTTCCTTCCCATCCATCGATCCATCCATCTTCCAACACATACAGTGTCTACTGGGTACTGAGTGCCACACAATGTTACAGATATGGTAGTGCTCAGGCAGATATGGTCTTTTTTCATGACCCCCTTTTCATTTTCATACACACATTAAACAAAAGAGATGGCAGTGGGGATGAAGTAGTGAAAACATGGAGTAGCAGAGTTTGGTGGGTGGAGAGAGGGAGCAAAAAATTGTACATGAATGAAACATAATAAAAAATACAAAAAATCCAATGGAAAAAACCTATACAAATAATTATTTAATCACATCTGGCATGAAAGGGATGGACAGTTCTGAAAATATTTAAGGAGGGAAACTGACTTCCTAGGGGGGAAATATAAAGATGGAGTTGAAAGAATGTCATGGAATACTAGCATTTAGCTTTAGACTTGCAGATTAACTAGTCACTGGATTAGGAAAGAGGTACAATGGTGAGTGGAAGAGCCTAACCAAGGAAACAGTATGCACAAAGATCCAGTCATGGAAAGGAAATTGATGCTTGAAAACAGGAAATTCATGAAGGAGGAGGTTGATTATATATAGTAGTCAAGGAATTGATATCAAGGGTGCTTACTCTGTCTACCACAGAGATCTGGAATGACAGTGACTTCACAGATAATTTTATTGTATTTATCACAGTAGTTCTTGCAAAGGTTTAGGATAGAAATAGGAAGGAAAAGAAACTAAAGTAGGGACAATTGCTCACCAAGTAGTGGTAATAGGGTTATATCATCCCTAGCCTAATTTTCCTTTTGTTCTACTGTTTTGTAAGACAGTTTTAAATGGTTATCTCTAGGAATGCTTGTGAGCTGCTGCTGATTATTTACTCTTTTATTTTGCCGTCTCATTACCTATCTCTTCTACCTCTGAGCTCATCTCTATATTCTACTGTACCCACACCTCTTTGGCTATCCAATTCTACACTTTGCTTCTTGGCCCATTAGTAAATGCTTAACTTCTGTGACTCTCTGTTCTCAAAGTTCTGCTTTCAGTGGTTAACAACAACTTAAAGTGAGTTATCAGCTGCTATTTTCCCCAGGAAACATGTAGTGTGTAGGTAACCCAGGATATTGCCTTTATACTGAAATTGACTCAAAACTGATCCTAAAAAAACAAAACACAAAACCAAAACCAAAACCAAAACCAAACTTATCCTCCAGTAGTTTCACAGAAGCTGTAAATCACACAGGAGGAAATGGCCTTTCTCCAGCAGAGTGGCTGGTGAATTCCAATCTTCAGAGACACAGCTGTTGGATTAACAGTAAAATTCCCTATGAACTAGGCTACTAGAGCAGAACACTATACTTACCTTTCCAGATCTGGAAAAGTGTGCTTCAGGATGATATCCTTTCTCCAAATCTATTCAGTCTGTATGCTGAGCAAATTATTTAAGAAGCTTTGCTATATGAAGAATGTTTCGGTATTGGGATTAGAGGAAGACTCATCAACACCCTGCCTTATGCAGATGACACACATTTTTCTTACAAAATGTGAAGGCAATTTGAAGCACTTACTGCAGAAGTTCAAAGACTACAGGCTTCAATATGGATTACATTTCAACATCAGGAGAAAAAAATAATCCTCACCACTGTACCAATAAACAACATCATGATAGAGGGAGAAAAGATTGAAGCATTCAATGATTTAGTTTTATTTGAATCCACAATCAATACTCATAGTAACCTCAGTCAAGAAATCAAAAGACATGTTGCATTAAGAAAATTTACTATGGTTGTGGAGAAACTGGAACCTTCATTCACTGTTGGTGGGAATGTAAAATGGTGCAACCACTGTGGAAAATAGTGTGGCGCTTTCTCAAAAAGTTGCAAATAGAGATACCATTTGACCCAGCAATTCCACTGCTGGGAATATATCCCAAAGAGACCATAACTGACATCCAAGCAGATATATGCACACCCATGTTCATCGCAGCTCTGTTCAGAATAGCAAGGAGTTGGAAACAACCCAGGTGCTCATCAACAAACAAATGGATAGAGAAGCTGTGGTATATTCACACAATGGAATATTTTGCTGCATTGAAAAACAAGGAACTCATTCAATATTATTAAAAATGAGTGAGCCTGGAGGACATTATGCTGAGTGAAATATCTCAGTTGCAAAAGGACAAATATTGCATGGTGCCACTGCTGTAAAATGGGACTGATATCAGGGTGGGGGTAAGACTGAGAAAAACTGGATACATTGTGTATACTGCACTGAAACAGATGAGGGACTGAATAATTTAAAAGCGATGTATGATAGGGTATTATGGTTATCACAAGAGTCCACACTTAAGGTTGCATAGTGGAATGTACTTGGGGCGGTGGGAGGGGTGCGGGGGGATTGTGTACCAGGGAGGGAGTCTTTCTTTTACTTTTGAAAGAGGAGCGAACTGGGGCATGGGGGGAGAGGGCTGGGCGGGTAGAGAAGTGCAGCAATGAATGAATGGAAATCCAAATTCTCTGTAAATGTTCATTAAAATTATTTAAAAAAAATTCCCTAGCTCTAAGAGAGATGCTAATCAAAACAACTATGTGATATCATCTCACCCCAGTAAGAACAGTAAAATTCAACAGGAAAGCAAACCACAAATGCTGGTGAGGTTGTGGAGAAACTGGACCCCTTCTTCATTGTTTGTGGGGACAACCACTATGGACAGCACTATGACTCTTTCTCAAAAAGTTGCAAATAAGAATGTCATTTGACTCAGCTGTTCCAGTACTGGGAATATACCCTAAAGAAACCAGAACTGCCAACCAAGCAGATATATGCACACCTATGTGTATTGCTGCTTTGTTCACAATAGCAAAAAGTTGGAAACTATTCAAGTGCCCATCAATAAATAAATGGATAGAGAAGCAATTGTATATTCACACAATGGAATACTATGCTGCAATGAAAAAAGGAACTAATGAAATATTATAAAAAATGGGTGACCCTGGAGGACATTATGGGACTGACATTGGGATTGGGGGGAACCTAAGAAAAGAGGGGGTAAATAATAGATACTGCATTGAAACAGATGAGAAAGATAACTTTTTAAAAGAAATATATGTTTAGGTATTATTTTCATTATAAGATTCCAGTAAAAAAAATGCATAGGAAAGTGGACTGTGGCCTTGGAGAGGTTGGGGGATTGTATAATAATGAAATGTTTTTTTTTTTCTCTTTTCAACAAGAAACACAAACTGGGGGTGAGGGGTGGACAGGGAGGAAAATGTGCAACAATGAATGAATGAGAAAAAAATTAGATGAAAAATATATGCTGTAAAAAATGAAAAAATCTCAATAAAAAAAGAAAAATAAAAAAAAGAAAATTTACTATCAAGGACCTCTCCAATGTGCTAAAGAGCAGGGATGTCAGTTTAAAGACTAAGGTGTACTCCATCCAACCATGGTATTTTCAGTCATTTCCTATGAAATGACTGAATGATCTCCTCTGAAATCAGGAGAGTGAATAAGACAGACAGAAGAATAATTGATGCTTTTAAACTGTGGTGTTGGCAAAGAGTATTGAATATCTTATGGACTGCCAAAAGAACAAACAAATATATCTGGAAGAAGTGCAATTGGATGCTTCTTAGAGGCAAGGATGAAGAAGCTTTATCTCACATACTTAGGATATGCTATCAGAAGAAGTCGGTCTCTGGGAAAAGATATCATGCAGGGGAAGGTACAGTGAAGGAGAGAATGACCCTCAGTAAGATACATTGACAGAGTGATGGTAATTTGAGTGTATCCTGAGGATGGCACAGTATAGGGAAAGGTTTAGATCTGTTGTTCATGGTATCACTTTGAGTTGTAGTCAAGTTGATGGTACCTAACGACAACCTGACATGCTTGGAAGGGTGGAGGGACAGCACAAGAGAAGAATGCCCTGGATGAAATGGATTGACACGGTGGCTAGGATAAAAGGGAGTATATGAGTCAGAGACAATGAAGTTGGCTCAAGATAGAGGATGATTCAGGGCCATTGTACATAGGGTCTCTATGAGTCACAAGCAACTCGATGGTACATAACAACAACAATGACAACATGTGGTGGCGGTTGAATATCTAGTATATACTCTGAGATATGTAATATGGAGCACACTCAGATAGGTTTCTTTTTTAGTTGCAGGAAACATGAACTGGTTTTTTGTTGTTTTTAAGTATTTTTTTTAACTCATAATGACACCATATGACAGGGTTGAATTGTTGCACAGGGATTTCTAGGCTGTCATCTTTATAGGAGTCAATCAGTGAGTCTCCCTTGGAACTGTGAGATGAGTTTAAAGCTCAAGCTTTCCAGGTAATAGCCAGACAGTTAACTCTTTTGTCCCCAGAACTCCTTGAACAGGTGTTACAGGCATACGATAGTCAATTTCCAATAGACTCACTGTAACTCTACGCCCTGCTTTCTATTCTGGCTTTTCAATTTTTCTACAAATGTTAACAGGCAGTTATAACACAAAAACCTTTTACCTAGAATTTCCATTCTTAAGAAATTATCTTTTAGAAATGTTTCCATATGTGGACCAGAATATTGATGAAATTTCTTTTTTGTAAGTGAGGGAATAGTAAAAAATTACAAATAAAATATCTGTTTACAAGGGGTTAGCACATTTTTCAAATACTCTATATGTTCATATTTCTATCTGTCTATTCACCTTTCCATCCATCCATCCATCTATAAAAAAATAATTGGGAGACACCATAACAATGTGTTAATAAAGATTGTGTCTGGAAATAAAAAAGTGAATTGCATTAGGTAATTCTGCTGTCAGGAATCTTTACAGAGTACTGAGAAGCAACGGTATCAGTCTAGAGACTAAGGTGCTTGATCCAGTCCATGATCTTCACAATTACTTGTTATGCATTAGCTGGATAATGGCTAAGGATGATGAGAAGGAAAAAAAAATGATGCCTTTGAATGCTGTTGGCACAGTGGGTAAGCACTTGGTTGTTTGTTAAAATTTTAGTGTTAACCCACCAGCTGCTTCAATGGAGAAAGATGTGGTCGTCTGATTCTGCTAAGTACTGAAAACCCAGTGGGACAGTTCTATTGTGCCTTGTAGCATCACTATGAGTCAGGACTAGCTTTATAGCAATGCATTAAGTTTTGGTTCTTCCAAATATTAATGGCTTTCCAGAAGAATTTTTATTTTAAAAGATGATGACTAGTGCCACAAGGATGTATCTATCTGGAAAAAAATTTTTCAATTGTGGTATTTGGGAAATTAAGATAAACCGGTGAGAAAGGTTTTACTTTTTTTTTTCTTGCTTGTTTGTCTGTCTGTTTTTTCAGTAAGGGACATGCTGGGACTTCTTTTACTCTTCTTATGAATGCAGTTTTATATTTTACTGAAGCAACAAGCTAGTTCTGGCAAAGGATGTGATGTAGGGGGAGTGATGAAATCTGAAGTGAAAATGAAACGACAGAGTGATTCTGGTTTGTAGCACCGAAATGATGGTTGCCCGCACAGACAAAAGTCTCATCTGATGATCTTGGCCTATGCTCCGCCTGTTGGAGAAAAGAGTAGGATCCTCTAAGTGTATCAGAAATACAGAGTCCAGCTCAGTTACTTGGGCAGGACTGGTTTTAGGCAGACTGTCTCACTCTTAATATTTTCTTGGATAAGAACTTTTTATTAAAGACAAATGAGCATGATTTTTATTGATCTTAAGGATGCTCTGGTGGCATAGTTTGTAGGTAGTTACACCCCTAATGTAAAGAATTTACCTCTCTGATTGTTCAAATCCACCAGCAGCTCTGAGGGAGATTTATAGTATTTAAAAATCCTCTAGAAGATCAGTTGGTTCTGACTGGATGGAAATGAGTTGAGTTTTGAGTTTGTATATATATATCTTGAAGAGGATCTGTCCTAGAGTAAAATCAAGTGGATTCTTGGAAACAAGGGTTTTGAAGCTCCATCTCACATACTTTGGGCATGCTGCCAGGAGGGAATAGTACTTGGAGAAGGACATCAAGCTTGAAAGCATAGAGAGAAAGGGAAAATTAGAGCAGGAAGGGAAGATCCTAGGTAGGAAGGATTCCACAGTGACTGTGACAATGGAGTAAGATGTGGCAGAGGTAGTGAGATTGGCTCAGGATAAGTTAGGGAAAGTTTCACAGTCATTGTTTATGGTCATGAGTCCTAGTCAGCTCAAAGGCACATAACAACAACAAATATGAATATTAAAGGGACTTGGGATATAGAAGAAATGGTTAAATAATGGAATGGAACATCCATGCAGTGTTGTGAGTTGAATGCTAAATCTCTACCACTCCTACTTCCAAAAGATAAGCATAGATTTTGTTAAAACAAGTTGATCCCTAACCTCCAGTACCTGTAAACATCACCCTATTTGGAAACAGAGTCTTTGAAAAGTCTTATTGCTGTCAATTTGGCACCAACTCATAACTGACCCCCTCCAGTGGATTTTAGGAAGGTTGTAAATTGTGCAGAAGGATATTGTTAATCTTTCTTCATCAGAGCCATTGGTGGTTTTGGACTGCCAGAGAAGGGATGCTTCCCAGTCAACAGGGCAACTCCCTATGGATAGATTATGTCACCGGAGTATCAATTTAGTATGAGGTGGCTAAACATTGCATCTGAGTGCTATTCTTTTAACAGCAGAGAAAAACCATAAATAGGGGCAATATTGACATGTGAATATGCTATCTACACACCAAGGAACATTAAGAAATATGTGGGGCTACCATCAGCTGAAAGGGATCTAGATAAATCTTCCACTAGAATGGACAGACAGCTCGACTATACTAACATCCTGAATTCAATGCTGGACTCTCAGCTTCCAGAATTGTGAAAGAGTCCATTTTATCACTCAGTTTGTGAGAGTTTGTTGCAGCAGCCCTAGGAAACAAGTAGAGGCGATGAAATGCATAGCAAAGGAAACACGCTTGGACTAAAAAGACATCACAATTTGTTGTGACCATTACAAGCAATATACCTGAAATTCTTGGCACAGGTTCTGACACTTCTTCCTCTGGCCTTTATTGCCGTATTTAGTGGAGAGTGGTGTCAATTAAATCATTTTTCATGACTTGCTTCTGAGATTGTGATGTGTGGCAGGACATACACAGCAGGACAGAAGAGGCAAGGCTGGTGGAGCTGCACAATTACTGAACCTTAGGGGATCACCAAATGAAACCTGGCAGGGATGCTTCACCTCCAAGGGGTGCTCTCCATCGCAGGCATTCCCATCTGTCAGACTTCACATCTCCCAGGAACTTCAAGCTAATTTCAATTTTATGAACATTTGAATTGAGAGTGACCTTTTGATGCAATGGAAACATTAAAGGAGATTACAGGGCCAAATCCTCAGAGCAGCAACACTCTAAGGTCCCTGTTCTTGAAAACAGCAATGTTGCTGGAATTTTGCCAGGAGAACCCCACCGAAGCAAGGCGCATGAATAAATAATAACCATAGGCCTCTTTTCTTCAAAGTTTGAGCTCTAGGGGCAAAGGCAGTAGTGCTGATTACAGTTGTTGTTGCTTTGTGTCATCCAGTACATTCTGCCTCATAACAACCCTGCATGCAACAGGACAAAACACTGATGTTCTGTGCCACCCTCATAAACTTTGGTGTGTTTGAGAACATTGTTACAGTCATTAGGTCAATTCATCTCACTGAAGGGATTCCTCATTTTTACAGACCCTCTACTTTATCACATATAAAGTCCTTCTTTATGGCATGTTCCCTCCCAATAATATGTCTAAATTATGTGAGACAAAGTTTTGTCATCTTTAATTCTTAGGAGCATTCTGGCTGCACTTCCCCTAAGATTGATTTGTCTGATCTTCTGGCATATTCCATATTCCTTGCTAATACCATAATTCAAATCTATCAATTCTTGTTCCTCCTTATTCATCATCTATCTCTATGTTATGGGCCAAGTAAACCATAGTCCTCCAAGTGGCCTATTTCTTTTTTCCATTTTCTGTTTTCAATATTTTGCCATGTTGTTGCTGCTGTTACTTGCCCTTGAGTTGATTATACTCATGGCTGCCTTGTGAACAGCTGATTTAAATTTTGTCCTATCATGCATCATCCTCAAGATCTCTGTCATGTTCAAGCTCATTGTGTGGTTACTGTGTCAATTCATCTTTTTGAAGGTCTTTCTCTCTTTGTCTGGTAATCTACTTTCCCCAGGATGTTGACTGTCTCCAAGAAATGGTTCCTTCTGGAATTAGGATGAAAGTGAGGTGATGTTTCACCATCCTTGCATCTAAGAAGTATTTCTCTCAAGACAGATTTTATGTTCTTCTGGCGTCCATAGTATACTCAATACTCTACCAATAGCACAATTCAAAGAAACAATTCTTCTTTGTTATTCCTTTTCATTGTCCTAATTTCAGATGATTAGGAAGCACCTGACAATACTGAGGCTTGAATTAGGCACATCTTAGTTTTTAAACTGATATTATTGTACTTTACAGCTTTGAAGAGGTTCTTGACAGCCAATTTCCCAATGCATTTTTTTACTTATTGACTGTTGTTACTGTGGATGTTGACTGTGGACCCAAGTAAAATGAAATTGTTGACAATTTCCATCATTTCTCTATCATCATCATGTTGACTTTTTGTCTAGTTATGAGAATTTTTGTTTTCTTGATGTTGATATGTAACCCATATGGAAAGCTATAGTCTTTAATCTTCTGCAGGAAAGTGAAAGAAAATAAAGAAATGGGATACTATTTATTACGTATTAGTGGGTTGAAATGGTCATTTTGAACAGAACAATCATATATTCTGTTCTACCGAGAATGATCAATTGAATATAAACTACATTTCATCGCTATTGAATCAGAACAAACTCACAGCTGATGCTCTAGCAAGTTTTCAGGAATTTATAAGTTATATGGTAGGAGATTGACCATCTTTCTCCCAAGATTGTAGGAAAGAAGATTTCAAAATCTATTCTGAGGGCTGACGAATCTGGACTGCTACGTGCAGAAAGCTGAGACGGGATCCACATTTCATACCATACATAAAAATCAACTCAAGGTGCATCAGAGACTTGGGACTAAAGCCCAAAATCATAAAGTTCAGAAACTTTACAAACTTCACAAACTGGGACCAAGCTTAGAAGACCTTGTCTATGGTATAAAGAGGATGACAAATACAGCCAGAAATCCACAATCTGGAGAGGATAAAATGATGAATGGGACCTTCTAAAGATTAAATCTCTGTGCTCATCAAAATCTTTTTCCAGTAGGGTGAAAAACCCCAACAGATTGGGACATGAAAAGACTTTTCACAGAGCAAGACCTTAGGGTATCCAACAAACACGTGAAGAAGTGCTCAAAATCCTGGGCAATTAGAAAGCTGCACATAAAAATCACAATGAGATACCATCTCACCCCGGTAGCAGTGGCAAAGTTTAGCAGGGCAGCAAGCAATAAATGTTGGAGAGAATGTGGAGAGGTGAGAACTCTCATATACTTTTGGTGGGAATGTAAAATGGTACAACCATTATGGAAGGTATTTTGATATTTCTTCAAAAGATAAACATAGAAACTCCTTATGATCCAACTATTCCACCACTAGGAATATATCCCAAATAAGTTATAACTGAGGCACAAATGGAGATTTGCACACCGGTGTTCTTAAAGTATTATTCACCCTGTAAAGAACATGGAAACAGCCTAAATGTCCAACCACAACCATGGATTGAGAAATATTGGCACATTCATGCTTGGGATACTATGCAGCACTCAGGAGTAACAATTTTGAGAAATACTACAGAACTTGGAAGAGACTGGAGAGCATTATACTGAGTGAACTAACTCAGTCTCAGAAGAACAAGTACTGCATAAGACCATTACTACAAAAGTATAAGGATAATTAGTAAAACATGTATGAGGATGGTTAGGGGCAAAATCACAGGGATGCACAATTTGGTAGCTGGAGGAGTGAAATGGGAAAGATCTGGCGGGGACCTGAAAAGACAAGGTAATGGTGGGCATGGTCCAATGGCAATTAATTTAATAAAACATAATGAATGGGAATGATTCTATGAAACACAATGTGAATGAAGAAAATGTGATATGCAATGCTTATGAATATTGTAAGCAAACTAATAGGAGGCTAAGTCACACATCTGATGAAGTGGATTCAGAGAAGCTTTATGAGAGGTATTCACATTAAGCTGCAGGAGGAGGAGGAGAGAGAGATCATTGTGTACCAGAGTTTCAGCCCTGGATCAGGGGATCAATGAAGTAAACCCAATACTAAGGAAATGTTGAAGATCTTGGACTTTGGCAGTCTGTCCAACCTGCAGGTCACTCAGCCCCATTTGGGATGAATTTCAAAACATCACAGTGGAATTGTTTTGAGTCTGTCTGCTATGCTGTAACATTTTCAGTGAGTTTGGAAACATAAAAAAAATAGATGAATGCATTAGCCAACTGTGGTTGTGGTTGTCATGTGCTGTAGCATCAACTATGATAGCTTTTACATTATCAATATAACAAGTAAACATTAAACAAAAATCTATCCTTAAGTACCAAGCTTTGAGATAATAATATCCACCTATCTACAAGGGAGTCAAGTTAATCAACTACTTTACAAATGTATGCATTAATTCCTGATGCCAAAGATGAAGAAATTGAATTTTCTTTATGACAAGATGCATTGATATTGCTGATAATTAGAATGCAAAAGTTGGACACAAAGAAGGAACATTAGTTAGACATTAGCTATGACAGCATTGATAGAAAGAGACTTGAGGAGCACATGATAAAATTTTATAAGTAAGAAGCTATACTGCAATCCTAAATACTTGACATTTGAATCTGCAATCTGATCCATGGGAAAAGGATGGACAGTCTCTGAAAACTCAATGAAGGATTCGCTATGAATCAATCCTAACTCAATGGCACATAACCAACAACAATGATCTATTAGAGATAACTCTTTCAACAGTAGAAGTAACAATTAAACAGGCAGACTCCACCAGATAGAATAAACAGAATCAAATCAGCTATATCTGTGGGAAGAAATGGCGGCAAAACTCAAGATCATGAGCCAGGACAAGGTCAAAGGCCAACTGTAGAACAGACCATCAATTGCTCATGTACAAGTTCAAGATGCAGTTGAAGAGTGTGAAAACAAGACCGTTGTTGTTGTTGTTGTTATGTGCCGTTGAGTCGCCTGCAACTCATAGCGACCCTATGTACAACAGCCCTAAACTCCGCTCTGTCCTGTGCCAATTGCACTGTCTCTGACACTCCCATCCCGATTACCCCAGTCACTGAATCAATCCACCTCATAGAGGGGCTTCCCCTCCTGCGCTGTCCCTCCACCCTACCAAGCATGATGTCCTTCACCAAGGAATGGTCTCTCCTCACATGTCCAAAGTATGTTAGACGGAGCCTCAGAATCCTTGCCTCCAAGGAGCTACCTGGTTTAACCCTTTCCAGGACGGATCTGTTTGTTTTCCTAGCAGGCCATGGTATTCTCAATACTCTTCTCCAGCACCACAGCTCAAAGGCATCAATTCTCCTTCTTTGGTCATTGTCCAACTCTCTGATGCATAACAAGTGATTGCAAAGACCATGGCCTGTATCAAACGCACCTTAGTCTCCAAAGAGACACCATTGCTCTTCAGTACTTTGGAGAGGTCCCTAACAGCAGACTTTCCCATGACAATGTGCCTTTTAATTTCCTGGCTACTGGTGCCAAGAGTGTTAACTGTGGAGCCAAGCAAACTAAAGCTGTGTACAATCTCAGTCTCTTCACCATCCATCCTGATCTTGCCAATTGGTCCAGTAGTGAGAATGTGTGTCAAATGGCATTTCTATTTCCAACTTTTTGTGGGAGTGCCAGAGCACCTTCCATAGTAGTTGTACCAGTTTCCATTTCCATCAGCAGTGTATGGGAGTTCCAGTCTCTCCACATTCTTGCCAGCATTTGCTATTTGCTGACCTGTTGATTTTTTCCATTGTTACTGGGCAAGACGGTATCTAATCATTGCTTTGGTTTGCATCTCTATAATTAGAAAATTTCTTTGTGTACTTATTGGTCTTCTAGATTTTTTTTCTTTGACGAACTGTGTATTCCTATTGTGTGGCAATTTTTGATTGGGATGTTTGCCTTTTTTGTTGTTGAGGTGCTGGATTATTATATAAATTTTATGTATGAGTCCTTTGTCAGATATATCATTGCCAAATATTTTTCCTATTCTTTGGACTTCTTTATTATCCTTTTGCACAAGATTTTTGATGTGCCTAGGATTTTATTTTCAGAAGGTCTCATTAATTTATTTTGTCTTCTCTTGTTTGTATATTTTTTTTTGTTATGCTTGGAAATTAATTCATGTTATAGATTAAGACTTCTGGAGTTGTTCGTAGTTTTTCTCAAACATCTTTATAATCTTTGGTTTTGATCTACCTTGAGTTGTTTTTTGCATATAGTATAAGGTGTGAGTCTTGCTTCACTTTTCTGCATATGGTTGCCCAGTTTTTTGAGTACCTTTTGTTAAAGAGGCTGCTGTTTCTCCACTTAATTGATTTCATCTTCTTGTCAAAGATTAGTTGACCAGAGATAGATGGGTTGATTTCTGGGTTCCAGATTCTATTTCATTGGCCTATGTGTTTGTCACTGTACTAGTACCATGCCATTGTCACTTGAGCCCATCGTTACTGTCACTGTGTCAATACACCTTGTTAAGAGTCTTCCTCTCTTTGTCTGAAATTCCACCTCTCCCAGCATGATGTGTTTTTCCAAGGACTAGCTGCGCCTTGTACATGCCCAAGTATGTGAAACAAAAAGTTTCCTCTCTTGTCTCCAAGGAGCACCCAGGTTGTACTTCCCCCAAGATTGACTTACCTGTTCTGTTGATGGTCAATATGATATTCAGTACTCTTCTCCAACACTTCAAACCGCTGTTTCATTTTCTATCATCTCTATTCATTATTCAACTTCCAGATGCCTAGGAAGCAATTGAAAAGATCATTTAAAAATATTTTAAAACTGTTCGCAATTATTCTACCTTTCTCTTGCTACTAGTTCTTTTTTCTGTTCTAACATTTCTTGACTAATGTTTCATCCACTATAGTAGTAGCATATCCAAGCATTTCTTACTTATCTTCCTCTATCCTATTTATTTTACCACAAAATATTCCTTATGTTCAGTGTTCTTTTCTCATCCAATCTACACTTTTCTCCCTCTCTTTATTTTGTTATCATTTTTATTGATGTAAAGTGTATGCAGTGAATTAATGAGGATATGGTAAGTGAACAACCTTCTGTTGTCCTGTGCTTGTAGATTGTCTTTACAATTTTGTGTGAAGTTACTAATCCTATCTCCAGGAAATTAGTGTTAGTTTGAATGTTTAGGGTGTGTTAAACTCCAGAAGCAAGAAATTTGATAATGTGACAATGTACCATGATTTCAGAGTGGTCTGAGACCCTCGTGTGTGGATCCATGGCTGTGACTTCCTTTATGTTTGTGTAGCTGAGTTAGAAAAATAGTGGTTTGCCATCTATTCTCTGCTGCCTTCTCAAAATAAAATTGTTTTAAAATCCCAAAACTTTCTTAACAAAATCTTGATAAAAATCATCAATTTTTCTTCTTTACTTTTGGGAGTTTATTTATCAGTTCTGTCTATCACAACTGAAACAGACTTTGTCCACAGACAACTTTTAAGTATGAAGAATGCCCTGGGAGGGGTTAGCATTTACTGCCTTGTTCCCAATTAACCTTGGGATTTTGTGCCATCTCTCTTGCCTGCCAAGAAGATCATGGCTTAGTGGTAGTATGAAATGCTGCCAAAGCTGATGTGTTGCATAACAAGCTTGTGTTGGCTCCGTGGGAGGACCCCCTCTCTACCCGACAACATATTTTAGCAATGCTGTGTGCATAAGAACATGGACACATAGACAGCCCACACCCACCCCAGTGCCAAGGGGCTCCTTCTCTGCATATTAAGCTCACAATTATCCCAGAAATACTGCTGCTTATATCTGATTGAGTGAATAAGAGAACTTTTTGTTATTGTCCAGCATTTTAACATTTTCACTCAGGTTATCTGTCTAGAATGAGGTATAGTAAACATATTCCTCAACCCAAACAGTGCAGTTTATTTCAACCTCCAAATCCAACAACTGTCTTGCTTAGAGGGATCTAGTTAATTCCTCTTTTAACACTGCAGTTCCTACTACACAGTAAGGTCTTCTCTTAAATATTAGGGACACTGCTAGTGTCTGGAAACACAGTGCATTCAGTCTGAACAAATTTTCAATCTACTCACCACTTATCAGAATCCTGAGCTACTCACAAAAATATGATGGTTCATGCTGACCCAGTTATGCAGGTGGGAAAAACTTGATGCCAAACCTCTGGAAAAATCAGTTATAGTAAATCCTGTGGGGCATAGCTCTATTCTGACATGCATGTTGTTGTTGTTGCTATTATGTGTCTTTTAGTTGATTATAACTGATAGTAACTCTTATGGAATACCAAGAAAACAAATAGGTCTGTCTTGGAGAGGGTAAAACCAACTTTCTTCTTGGAGGGTGGATTTTGAAGCTCCATCTCACATATTTTAGACATGTGGCCAGGAGAGACTGATCCTTGGAAAAAGACATCATGTTCGGAAGGGTGGAGGGACAGTGCAGGAGAGGAAGACCCCTGGATGAGATGGATTGATATAGTAACTGGGCAATAGGGGCAGGTGTGTCAGAGTTAGTGGATTGGCTCATGACAGGGCAAGGTTCAGAGCTGCTGTACATAGCGGTCGTTATGAGTTGCATGTGACTCGACGCACATAACAACAACAATAGCAACCCCATTAATAACAGACTTAAACTTTGCCTTATCCACACCTCCAAAATTCTCAAACCATTCTTCCAGTTACTAAATCAGTCCATTTTGTCAAGGATCTTCCTCTCTTTCTCTGACCTTCTACATTTCCCAGCATGGTGTCTTTTCCAAGGACTGGCGCCTTCTGACAACATATGCAAAGTATGTGAGATGCATATGCAAAGTATGTGAGATGAAGTTTCACCATCCTTACTGCTAAGATCACTTCTGATTGCACTTCCTCCAAGACACATTTGTTCTTTTGTCAGTCCATGGGAGATTCAGTGCTCTTCTCCATTCAAAGGCATCAATTCTTCTGTCATCCTTATTAATGGTCCAGATCTCTGATACATACCAGGCAATTGAGAAGACCATGGCCTGAATCAACTGCACCTACTATGGCCTGAATCAAATGCACCTCAGTCTTCAAACTGACATCATTGCCCTTCAGCATTTTGGAGAGATCTCTGACAGCACACTTGTCCAATTCAGTATGTCTCCTGATTTCCTGACTGCTAGTACCAAGGGTATTGATTGTAGCTGAGACCTATCAGTGAGTCCTAAGCACTCCAGCAGAGTTCTGTGGGCACTGAGGAGGCCACCCTAGCTCTGGCAGGATCCAGAGGCCAGGAGCCCTGGAGCAGAGCCCTATAGGCATAAGTGTGGGCAGCTGAAGCTCCACCAAGTGCTTTCAGGCCTCAGGCCTTGTGGCCCTAGGGTCAGTGCTAAGAATCAGTGTTAAAAAACCAGCTGTGCTATTGTCTATGCCAATACTTCATCCTCCCTCACTGCCATGGGACTCAGCTATGGTCTCTTCCTTTAGATCTCGAGTATTTGGCAGAGATGGGAACGAGTGGAGTATAATGTGTTCCCTGGTGCCTCTGCCTGCTTTACGTGTTGTGAGGGAAGGATTCCTTTGGTGATAGATGTATGAAAGAATGGGATAGGTGAAGAGATAAAAAGTGTGAGTATGGGGCTTGAGAAACTCAAGAAGCTCTGAACCTCTGGGGAGGTAAGTAGACAGTAGGGTCACTCCTCAATAAATCATGTAAAATCTATCCATAAAGTTTTGAGATTCTCAAAACATTTATTCATCCATTTGAGTAGCAGCGTGACATTGGCAGTGATTATACCAGGTCTTCTTGTCTAGGCCATCATTTCCCCCTTGGCTCTGTGGAACTACTGACCTCCTTGTATTCATGCTTCTTTGGAGAACTATAGAAAACCCTCTCTCATCCACTCTCAGCTTTTAATTGAGATTTCTCCTTCAGAATGTATTAGATGATACCCCTTCTGTCATTGTTACAGAGGCTTTAGAGGAGAAACTTTCGCATATATGGTATCGTATATTCTGAAGAAAACCAACAAAAACTTAATGTGTAATTTTTACAGAAAATCCATACTAATAATGAAATCTCTACAGTATTCTCCAAATAGAAGTAGAGTCATCTCAATGTGTAATTAGTAGTTAAAAGGTCAGGGGAGAGGAAACATTGGCCAGTTGGGGTTTCCCTCAATTCCCTCTTCCCACCTCCCAAGTCTGCTGCTGATTTAGAGAGCTGATGGAAAGGTCATGCTTATCTTGAGCTGACATTTATTGTCTTGAATTTCCCAGTCTTCAAATAATTGAAGTCAAGGGCAGCATTCCTTGATTTTTTTCTTTTGTTGTTGTTTTTTTCTATTCAGACAAACCAACCTGGTTTTTGCTTCTTTCCATCCTCTCCCTTATGGCAATTATGAGTCATTGTTCCATTCTGGTTTTTATCCATATCTGTTCTCTTGTTCGATCCTATTATTATTGTTATGTCAACTGTGATGCATAAGGACACTGCTCTATCTTAAGCCATCATAATGGTCTCCACTGTGCTCCAGTCTTTTATTCTAGTCACTATATCAATTACTCTTGTTGATTTTTTTTTCCTCTTTTTTTTTTTCTGACCCTCCACTTTTGCCTTTTTCAAAGACTGATCTCTCCTGACAACATGTCCAAAATATGTTAGACAAAGTTTCACTATCTTTGCCTCTAAGGAGCACCTTGCTTTCTCTTTCTCTAAGACCCAGTTGTCAGTCCATGGGGTATTTCGTACTCTTCGCCAACACCACAATCCAGGGCTTTGATTCTTCTTTGGACTTTCTTATTCGTTGTCAAGTTTCCTGATGTGTAGAAAGCAATTGAAAATGTCAAGCCTTGGAACAGATACACATTATTTTAAAACAGGAACACATTATTTTAAAACAGTTATCCTTGCTTTTTAACACTTTAGCTAGATCTTTGACAGCAGATTTTCCCAAAGTTTGATCCCCGTCTTCCTTAAAGTATGACATCCATACCTCTGATCAATACCAAAAATGCATCCTATTGCCATAAATCAACCACCTGTTATAGATATTGGGCTGAGTTTAGAAAACAGACAAACAGGCTCTTCGCTTCAGAAGAACCTATTACTGAAGATAGACAGAGTACATTTCCTTATTCCATCCCAGAAAATCGCTTTGAGGCATCTAAATCCACTGCTTTATCTAGTGAATTTATACTTAGATGCATGTTATCACTTCAATCTGGAGAGTTTATTTTGAATCCCAACTTTATACTTCAAACATCCTAATATACTCTTAGCCATAAATTTGATAGATTTGGTCTCTTTTGGTTTTATTGTTAGATGTCTTGAGTATTTTCAAATTCATAGTGACCATATGTACAACATAATGAAAACTTTGCCCAATCCTGTGTCATTCTTACAATCTTTCCTGTGATTAAACCCTCTGTGAAGATCCTCTATCAATTCATCTTTTTTGAGGGTCTTCCTTTCTTTCTCTGACCCTAGACTTTCCCATGTAAAACATCTTTTACAAAGGACCAGCACCTCCTGAAAATATGTCTCAAATATGTGAGACTCACTACCCTTGTGAGTATGTGAGTCTCACTATCCTAGCTTCTAAGAAGCTCCCTGGATATACTCCCTCTGAAACAAATTTGTTTGATCTTTTGTCAGTCCACAGTATATTCAATATTTTATGCAAGCACGTAATTCAAAGACAACAATTCTTCTTTGGTCTTTTTCACTGTTCAGCTTTCCCATGCAAATGAAGCAAATGCTTGAATCAGTCACAACTTAGTCTTCAAAATTAAATCCTTGCTCTTAAGCACTTAGAAGAGGTCTTTGGCAACAAATTGGCACAGTGCAGTATGTCCTTTGGCTTTTTAACCATTGCTTCCATGAGCACTGATTGTCAATCCAAGCATAATGAAATCCTTGTCAACTTCATCTTTTTCTTTTTATCATGATGGTATATATGGCTTTCTAGAAAATGTTGAATGAAAGAGAGCTGGGGATCAAATATTTTGGCGTTACAAACCTATCTTATGGCTGATATCAGCACAAGGACTATTTGTACCCTTTGTATATGACAGTTTACCCTTTAGCTTCTCAATTATCAATACCTTCATACAGTTCAAATAGTTTTATGTTTTCAAATAAAAATGTTATCTAAATTTTAAATGGTGTGTTGTTGTTGTTGATTGCCTTTGAGTTGAGCGCTACTCATAGAGACCCTATGAACAAAAGGCTTGAAGCCCCTCTATAACTATTGAGACTCATTAAAGTTCATAAGAGTTTCCAGAGGCATGTTATTTAGGAAGTGGATGCTACTCCTGCTTCCAAACTACTTGACTATGAATATTTTAAGGATAAAAATGTATTTTTAGTCTTTTTGCATCTATAAGGGCTGGTAGGTTCTCTCACACCAAAAAGCCAAAACTTAAGCTGTTAATTCTAATTCACATCAGTCCTATAGGATGACACAGCACAACACAGCACAGAACAGAACAGACGTGGCTTTTTAGGATTTCCAAGGTTGTGAATCTTTACAGAAACAGAATGCCATGTCTTTCTCCTGTGGAATGACTGTGGCATTCCACATACCAAACTTTTTGTTTAGCATCTGAGTTATTTATTCACTGGTGCCACCAGGGTTCTTTGTGAGACACTCAATATATACTTTATATACTAAATAAATTATTATTCAACAAAGTCATAAGAATGACACTAGTAAAGTCCTTTGGTGATGATGTTAACTTTTGACTACTAACTTAAAGGGTGACAGTTCAAACCCACTCCATACTATTAAAGAACAGGACTGGCAGAGAAAACTCTATGGAAAAGTTCTACTCTGACATGAGGTCACAACAAGTTAGAATCAATTAACAGAGACTAAAAGCAACAGAATCTATGAAGAATTCAATGAAATATTAGACACAGTATCCCTCTTGAGGAGACTTAGGAAATAAGTCCTTCATGTTTTTGTTATGTGTCTTCAAGTTGAGACCAATCGATAGCTGACCCTTCAAGTGAGTTTTCAGAGGCAGTAAGTTGCATGGAAGACTCGAGATTGCCCATCCTTTTCCTGTAAAGCAGCTGGTGGAGTTGATCCACGTGCCTTCGGGATTGCAGAACAGCTTCTTGCCACTAGGCCACCAGATTATTATTCAATTACCAAGTAAGTGGTGCCAACAACATGAGGAATAGAGGAATAGAGAGCTTGGAGGTGACGGTAGTGCCAGCCAAGCCTTGTAGAGAATGGAACTTTGAGAAAACAAATATTAGCCAGCTTTGAATTCCTAACAATTGTGTGATTCTGAATTACAACAAATAAGTAGCAGTAAAACAGGGGCGGGGGGTGGGGGGAGAAATGTCTTCATTTATAAGTGATGAGGATATATTAAAGAAAAACCAAAACAAACACAACACAATGGGGAGACAAATATAACTTGTTAGGACATCTAATGATTTATGGCTTGTACTTTAATAACTCCCATGATTGACAGAGAATACTTTTCCTTTTTATGGTGTAGAAGTCTTCTCAGAATCTAAGGTTACAACCAATCTTACAGGGGAGCTCTGGTGGCCTAGTGGCAAGGAGCTGCAACTACAATCCCAGAGGTGCCTGGTTCGAATCCACCAGATGCTCTGCTGGGGAAGGAGGGGCAATCTCCTCCTGTACCAGTCAGATCTGATTTGACGGTACACGCACACAAAAAAATAATTAAATAAAAAGAAAAAAGAACCAATCTTAGTTCTGACTTCCTTTTTTCTTGTGATTATCACAGCAGTGGAGGTGTAAATATTCTGCAATGTTAAATCCTTTATCAGTCTTGGAATTTCCAATGTGAAAGGAACATAAGAGATTTCTCTGCCTGCTTCATTTTACAGGTGGGACAACTGAGAGTGAGAAAAATAAAGTGGCTGTTCCAGGCCACAAAGCATCTACAAGGCTGAGAAGAACAGCTTCTTAAAAGCTTCTATTCTCCTCACTCCAAATAGGAGCTGACTTACGACATTCTTCAGAGAGCTGTGATGTTAATGTCCAGGTTACCATTGGTGCAATAAGAGAAGAGGTTTCCTGATATTAGTCTTAATTATTCAATTTCTTTTAAAAATATTTTCCACTAGTAATAACCACAAAATAAAAACCAATATAGTTGAATTGATTCCAATCCCATGTGTGTCAGAGTGGGACTGTGTTCCGTGGGATTTTTAGTGGTAGATTTTTTGGGATGTAGATCGGTAGGCTTTCATCCTGCAACTCGTCTGGTGGACTTGAACTAACAGCCTTGTCTGCTCCTCAGGGATTCCAGTCCTGAAAAATGTGAAGGGCTCAGAAAATGTCTGAAGAATGAGTTTGACTAGAAAGGGAGCTGGTCACTGAGCTTACAGCCAAAGAAAGACCAACAAACATGTCATCAGTTCCTTGGTCCTTGTAACCTGAAAAGAGCTTCAAATATAAAATTAAAAGAACATAGATTGTCCTTTGCCTCATTCAATAAAATATTGTTTACCCAAGAAAGGTAGTCTAATGGCCTTAATTTTTCAAGAAAATTTGAGAAGTATACCTGCAAGTGACCAGATTGTCCTGACTAGTTGACATGAGGACAGATTAGAGAAAGCATCAGCTCTGAGTATCTTTTAGAAACTTATAGTATCTTCTAGAGATTCCAAGTATCTTTTAGAGGCTCTGCTAGAAGGACTGATGTAACTCAAACACCATTTTCAATAATGATTTCCATTAGGACATATCTAAGACACTTTGTCAACCTAGCCCATCAGTGGTCTCCTTTTCTCCTCCACCACCTTTAAGCTGCCTTCCTTTGTTTCAGTCTATGCATCTCAGCCCTATCTTTATCTCAGTTATGAAAGACACTTGTATTTACATATTAGACCTCTCCAACAAGGCTCATATTCCACCTATAACTTCTTGCTTTTAAAGTGATAGTAAAATGGATGATTGACATTAAGTGTTCTAATTTATTTTTTTTAAGGGAGGCCAAAATTTGTTTCATCTACTCTCACTGGTGTAGATGCATGAACACAGCTCCATTCCTGGTTCTTTATTACCACCCACAGGCTAAACTGCAGACTGTGAAGGCTGGCTCTGTAATTAAAGGAGGACCATGCTGCAGTTACACATCAGGCAGAGGCTGAACCAGGCAGCCCACCAGCTGCGGACTTGCTAACCCAGAAAGCAACTGCGATGGTGGTGCGTAGAATTTCTCCCAGTTGTTCCCATCTTATTAATGCTTCAGTGTAGCATAAAGCTTCATTCATTATTCATAATAATCCAGTCAGAGGGCACTCAGAGCCCTGATAAATTCTCACCTAAGTGACAACGGCTGACAGGGCCTAGGGTTTTATAGCCCTTCTCCTGCCATAGCAAGGTGCTGTGGGCAAAGGTCCAGAATGATCCTCCACTAATAACCAGTGTGATATACGAGCAGCTGCTGATTTCCTGACACCAAGGCTCCTCGGCTGAGCCTCCCACCTGCAAGCTGTGAGCCAGAGATGAATATCTGTCAGACTACAAAATGCAGGAACAGACCACAATGTGGTAGACTCTTGGGCAATAACAGGTTAACTCTGAAAGCAGGAGTAGAAGCATGAAGCCCTGAAAGGCAAAGAAGAAAAGGCATCCACCCAGATCTCACCACAGAATAGGTATAAATGTGGGATTGTGTCATTGAGTACAGAGGTTTCCTCTTCTTAATTCTGTGGACTCTATTTTGTGGTCCTCAGGGAGCTGAATAATACTTCTAAGCATCTGTTGGACTACTTTCAAAAAAATTAATGGAATTTTGAAGAACAATAACTGTGAACTACATTTAATGGATGCAAACTTAGAGTATGATAGTTTTGAAGCCATTGTTGCTATCATAAGATGTGAGGCGGAATAAAGGTTCTTAAATTACTTTTTGTTCAAGCCAGACCTAGTTTACTAAAAGCACCTGTACACCTCTTCCTCTCAATGTTAGTTAATTAGTTTTAAGTGTAAATACTGGAATTTTGTATTAATAGTTTGGGGGTCTTTTTGTATTAATAGTGGTGACCACTGAGAAGATTTTCTTGAGCCACATTATTCATAATTTTCACATGATATGAATGCAAGCACTTGATTTGAAGCTTGAGTTTCAAAACTTCTATCTTGGAAAAATTAATGGGAGAGAGTGAACCATGGAAAGTAGGGATTCCAATAAGCATTTATTTAGTTATTGCAGTACAAGCATGGTTCAAAATTGGGAAGGGTGTGTACCAAGGATGTGTCCTATCTCCATATCTTTTCAACCTATATGCAGAACAGATTATCAGGGAGGCTGGGCTCTATGAGGAGAAATGTGGCATTAGGATTGGAGGTAGACTCATTAACAACCTGCGTTATGCAGATGACACAACCCTGACTACTGAAACTGAAGAGGAACTGTTTATTCTCTTGGCAGTCCATGGTATGTTAGGTATCCTTCTCCAGCACCACAATTCAAAAGCATTGCTTCTTCCTATATCCTGCTTAGTCTTTGTTCTGCTCTCTGATACAAGTAATTGTGAAGCCCATGGCTTGGATCAGGTTCACCTTAGTCTCTAAACTGATATTGTTGCTCTTCAGCACTTTGGAGAGATCCTGACAGCAGATTTTTCCAGTGCAATTTATCTTTTGATTTCCTGACTGCTGGTGCTAAGAGTGTTGATTGTGGAGCCAAGCAAGATGACATTATTATCAAGCTCAATCTCTTCCCCTAAAATGTACATACAATTATATATTTCAATGTAACTATTCAGAAGACATTTAATATTTATTCCTTGGATTTTTTTCTGTCATGATTTTCTAATTAGTTTTCATTCAGTAGGTAATATATACCCTGCCCATAACATCAATTACAATTCATCAATACCTTTTATCAACCTTCTTAAATTCCACTATGCCTTGCTTATTCCTTTTTCTCACCCATCTGTTCACTAATCCCTGCCATTTTAATATTTTCCCTTTTCTTTTCTTCCTCCTCTTCCTTCTCCCTTTCCTACTCTCCCTTTTGACAGTTTTGACAGTCTTGATCTATGTTGTTAAGTACAGTGCCCATAATTTCTCTGAGTGCTCTCAACTTCTTGTCCTGATCTCTCACTCACTCTTTTGGGCAAAATAAGGTGAACTAATGTCTAAATTTGTGAGAGGGAAGATAATTTTTTTTCCTGGTTTGTTTTCACTCTTCCTGCAGGCTCATCTTTTCCACATAGAGTTTGCAGGGGTACTCCCTGCAGTAGAGGGAGGCCTGAGGCCAGGTAGGTACGTTTTGCTTCTGGAAGTCCATAGTTGACATAGAACTAAGCCACTCTTTCCAAAGTAGTCTCTATCTATAGTAAAACCTATATTTCAGTTGCTTGGCATACATATAGTCTACTGTTGTTCTGATTTAGAATTCTAATGGGGAAAATAGTGGTATTATTTATTGATACCTTAAAACCCCATTGACTTCTACAGGGCAGAATACGTAGCATTTGATTTTGTCCACTCAGTTGATATTGTAGAGTTGCCTTTACAGAAGAGCCTTTGAGATTTATGGTAGACCTATGCACTTCAGCTTCAATATCACATAACCGGAATTCACCAGGGAAGTAATTATGCTTCAGAGAAAAGTTCTCACCTTAGGGAATATAGAAACATTAACATTAAAGTCTATCTCTAATCCTTTCTACAACATTCTGAATGCAACAATTTGTCCTACTTCTCTTGTAACTGTCATATGTCAGTTACAGTTTTTACTTTGCTGGTTCTCTTGCAGTTTCAATACTCAAGCACAAGGTCTGGAGGCATAGTTCACAGGCAGTTTTGCTGTCACCCCCAAAGGTGGTATCTCTCAAAATCACCAGTAGTTCTGATACAGAAAGATGGGCAATCATTTTTCTTTGGGATTTATAGCCTCCAAAAATCCCCTGGACAGTCAGCCATGAATCTGTTCCCGACTGCAGGGTAGGCCAATTTCCTGGTTACTTTTATATTGTGTTGTCGATTCCCAACCATTAGTATGAAAAGCATTTCCCCACCCATTGCTATTGAGTTGATTCGAACTCATGGTGGAATTAAACTGATCACGTTTTTAAGACTGTGGGAGTAGGCTGCCTCATCTTTCTCCCCCAAAGTGACCAGTGGGTTCAAACTGGGGCCTTTTGGTTAGAAGCCCAATAACTTAACCTAGTACACAACCAAGATCCAAAATAAACCTCTCCCCAGATGATTGAAAACTCCCTGAATTGTAGAGCCTAGCAAAGTTCTTTTCCTCTTTTATTTCATATTAGCACTAGCATAATGTATGTACACAGAAAGCCTCTTAAAAATGAAGATTGATTTTGTATGTGAAGGTCATATCTATAATCTCCAGAAAAAGAAACTCCTTTCTCTCTGACTACTCTATTGATATAGGGGTCAAATCTAGTTCTGCCACCTTTGAATGTGGCTTATGACTTAAAGCAGACTAGCAGTTTTTTGATTCCTTTCTCTTAGAAACCTTCGACAATACAGGAATTAAAAACTATCACACTGTAAGGAAGCCCAAGCTGTACATGTGGAAAGGTTACAGGAGGAATTGCTGAGATATTAGTCATATAAAGGGGTCCTTCTTGGACTTTCCAATCCTGCCTGTACCCCAGCTTAATGTAACTGAGTCAGGTACTGAAACTGATGCATTATGAAGTATAAGAATATTCTATATGATCCAAGTCAACCTACAAAATCATGCTTGTTATTTTAACAATATTTTTCATTTAATACACTTAACTGTGGTGTAGTTTTCATACTGCACCTAAACTTTTGTTCATAGGATCACTATGAGTCATGCTTGACTCAAAGGCAATCAACACCAACAACAATGTTCTGAAACAGCATTGTTTTGTTCCCCTAATCCGACAGTGTAAAAGCAAGGCATGTAGTTTCCAAATAGACATATAAATAAACATTTGAGTAGCAAATGGGTTGCTTTCTTAACAGGTGTCCTTGATAGCAACTTTGATGGGCCATGATGGAGAGGTCAAAGACGGCCTCTCTCAGTAAAACTTCACGTCATACAATAATTTCTTATTGAGAGTTGATCTTCTATTAGGTTTCCAAGGCTATACATAATTCAGGAGGAGACTTCTTATCTTTATTCTGCAGAGCGGCTGGTGGATTGTAATAGCCAGGAAAGCACAGCATTTAGGCATGCAGCACAGCTCCTGGTAGACTAGACCACCCGAGCTCCCCTGCTTTTGATGAAAATGTGAAAAACACCATGCACCACAGTGCAGTAGATGGTTACCCATCACCAAGTACCTTTAGTTTGCAGAGCTGTCTCTGCTTGTCTTGTTTATTATGATCAAAACTTCCCAGCTCATTAGTGATGGCAAGCTATTCTTTTCTGAGTAGTGAGTGGACACAGGCTTTCATTCCAAGCACTGCAACACAGAAAGACGAAAACAATAGAAATACATCTTCTTGAAAGTCCCTGGGCCAGCTTCAAGGTGTAGAGGGTACTGGTTACACTTTCCTTTATCAAATCAATAGCAATATCTGGACATAAATCCAAGCTCGAGTTCCTTTCATGGCAGGCCATGAGCACAGTTGTTCACACTCTATGGTTGTGTATGGGGGTCAGTGTCTCAGCAACATCTCATTTTCCCAGTCCTTGTCTTGGGCTAACAGTTAGTTACAAAGCTCAATCTCAAAAAATGTCAGACCTAATGAAAAGAAAGAGAAATCATAAAAGAGAAAGATGGCTGCAGTTAGCACCCTGGGTCCCCCTCACTCAAGGTCCACAGATCCATCAACCAGTTAGGAGGGCAGGCTGCTGTCTCCACAGCTCAGGCTGCCATTGCATGGCTAGGCTCACTGGGGGCCTATCCGTCAAAGAACACTTCCGGAAGAACCATGCAGTGAGAGGCCCGACAGCCGAGGAGCAAAAGAAATCAAACCACATTTCCACATGCTTTGGTCTATTCCCAGCATTTCTATAAATTGTAAGTATTAAAAGCTGTGAGCATTTAATTTATGGAGCAGCTGGTCTTGCCCCCCTTCTTTGCCTTATGGATTGGGATAATGGAACAAAAAGAAGTATGGTACAGTATTGTTGTGATTGCTGTTAAGTTAGAAACAACTCATAGCTGACAGTCCAACAAAAGAAATTGTCCATTTTTCTCCCACAGTGCAGCTGGTGGATTCAAACAGCCTACCATAGTTTTAGCAGTACAACTCTTTACCCACTAGGCCATCAGAGTTTCCTTAAGACACAGTAGGAATGAGGAAAATATTAGGAGAGCCTGTTAGATACTAGGCAGGATTCCAACTTTCTAATCGAGATCCTGCTGTGGTGATGAGGTTGCAGCCTGAAGAGACTGAGTGAGAAGATCTATGGGGATTGAAGGGTATCAGATTTAGTTGTTTCCAACAAGAAGACAATGAAGACATGTGGATTCCTTTCCCTTCCTCTTTTCTTCTCTCCTCTCCTATTGCCCTCTATTCTTTCCTCTCTGTCTCCCTCTCATTCCCTCTTTTTCTTCCCTTTTGCCTTCTGACACATATTTCCTGATCATCTGCTGTGTGCTAGGTACTGCATACTGTATCTAAATGTTGTTAGGTACCATCAATTCAAGTAGGACTCATGGCAACACTATGTGCAACAATTCTGAAACTTTCCCTATTCTACGTCATTCTTTTGATCTGTAATATATTTGAGTTATAAGGCATTGTGCTGTCAACCGAAAT
Source organism: Elephantulus edwardii (assembly GCF_000299155.1). Classification (NCBI taxonomy): domain Eukaryota; kingdom Metazoa; phylum Chordata; class Mammalia; order Macroscelidea; family Macroscelididae; genus Elephantulus; species Elephantulus edwardii. The sequence continues at coordinate 5,065,103 of NW_006399860.1, read as the reverse complement.
GTATACAGTTTGAATACACCAGCCTCTCCACAGAAGAAAGACAGGCAATCTCTTCCCATGTGATTTACTGCCTCTGCAAACCTGTCCACTATTGGTCAGTTCTGATTCAACATTATACAGCAGAAGCATTGTTACAATGGATTGAAACTGCCAACAGTTTCATCTTGCTTGGATCCAAAGTCAGCACCCCCGGAACCAGCAATCAGGAGATCTGGAGGCATAACATTTGGAAAGTTTGCTGTCAGGGACTTCTCCAAAACCCTGAAGGACAATAACGTCCATTTAAAGACTAAGATTTGCCTGAGTCAAGCCACAGTTTTTCCAATTACCTTCTATGCATCTGTGAAGTGAATAATGATAAAAATGATAGAAGCTTAGGTGCCTTTCATTTGTGGTGTTGGAAAAGATTACTTGAATGTCCCATGGACTGCCAAAAGAACAAACATATATGTCTTGGAGAAGGTGCAACCAGAGTGCTTCTGGGAGGGAAGGATGGTGAAGCTTTATATCAAATACTTTGGGTATGTTGTTAAGAGAGGCTATTCCTTGGAAAGGGACATCTTCTTAGAAAGATCAGTGAAGGCAAGGAAGATATTTAGTGAGAAGTACTGATAACAGTGCTTGTAGCAGTGGGCTCAAGTATGTCAGGGATGCCAAGAATGGTGCAGGGTATGGCAAGATTCAGATCTTTGTTCATAGGATCATTCTGGATCAGATTTGGCTTCATGGTGCCTAAAGCCAAGAATATAATAGTAAATTAAATTTATAATCCTTGTCTTTACAGAGTTTATACTTAACAGAGTATGTACAAATACATGTAAGGCTAATATTTTAGTAAGTGTTATGAGAAGAAGAGCATGGTGCAATAAAAAACGTATGAATGAATTGATGACTTGGATGTGGCTGTTGAGAACTGCCTCAGTCTGATAGAATCTCAAAGTTGTGCGTAGCATTGGGATCAAGATGAGAGGATGTCTGTGTTCATTGATTCATGTACAGAGGCATAAGACCCTCTGGAAGTGACCACTATTGCTCTCCTGGAAACTGGGCTTACTTATTGCCTTATATTTTATCCCTAATCTTGTTTAGAGCACAATTTTAGTTTGATTTTTAAAATTAATCATTGACTATGACTTTTTAAAACATTTTAAATGGGAAGGGAACAATGTCCTGATAAATATGATCAATGTAAAGAACAAAAATGAATTGTGAAGATTAAAAATAATCCTCTTCGAGAAAGCAGAGGTTTGGGGAACATGCCATATTCAGCTAATCTCAACTATGTTCTATATTTCTAGTGAGGGAGACACGAGTCCATAAAGCTGCTGACGCTTTTCTCTCATTCACTTACCATTGTGGAGTTGTTTCCAACTCAGAGTGACCTTACATCAGGTTTCCAAGGCAGCAGGAATAAATCTCAAAGGGAGGAGACTGCTCATTTTTCTCTCTCAGGAAGCACAGCGCTGTGGAGAGCCGTATGGCACGCCACACACCACATTACCAGAGCTCTCAGTGGTTTTGAAATCTCAAACTCCTTGCCATTGAGTCAGAATCCACTCACAGCTGATTCTGCAATGGGTTTCTGAGGATGTAAGTCAAACATCAAAATATTGCCTATCTTTCTTCTGCAGAGGGCCTAACAAATTCGAACCACCAAAGGGATATGGCCTCTAGGTTAGCAGTCCAACTCTCGATGCCACCAGAGCTCCCTTAGTGGGTTTGTTGTGGTAGTGGGTTATATTAATCACTCTTCTGTGCAGGAATTCAGAGAAGAAAGGTAGAAGATCAGATTTTCCTTATGTGACAGGTAAGGGAGCTTTGGTGGCATAGTCTTCAGAGAGATGAGCTGCTACCCTACAAGTTGCTCCTTTGCCAGTTCAAACCCACCCAAGGCTCCATGGAAGGAAGATGGGTAATCCCTTCCTCTGTGATTTAAAGCCTTGGAAACCCAGTGGATGGTCACCTATGAGTTGGTTCTGACCTGAGGACAGCTGTGTGTGTGTGTGTGTGTGTGTGTGTGTGTGTGTGTGAGAGAGAGCTCTGTGTGTGTGTGAGAGAGAGAGCTCTGTGTGTGTGAGAGAGAGAGAGAGCGCGCGCGCGAGAGAGAGAGCTCTCTCTGTGTGTGTGTGTGTGAGAGAGAGAGAGAGAGAGAGAATATGAGAATATATATGAATGAATGCGAAAGGAGAGGGGAAGAGAGGGAATGAGGATAAAAGAGAGAGAAAGCATGAACTCTACTCTCTTTGTGTTGCTTCCTTGCACAGTGCTCATGGACAGAAGGTAGCAGGTTGCTGTTCCTTTTAGGTTCTTGTGGGTTCAGTACAGTTAAGTGGAGGCCTTGGTTGGGCCTCATGTGACTCAAGTCCAGTCTACTTTGCTTAGAAAGTGGCCCTCTGAACTATTTATTCACTCATTTAACAAATATTAAGCATCTCCTGTGTCCTCAAAATAGTTCAAAATTCCAGAAACACAACAGTGAGCAGCTTATATAAACCCTTGCTCCCTTCAGGTAACTTTTGTTTTAGTTAGACTGTAAATAAGATTGATAAGTAAAACATACAATGTATGAGGTGTTGGTTATTGAGAAATACTTAAATACATTCACATTTCTGTACAATCGGGGCTTTTGCAGCAAAAATTGCTGGCAACTTGAATTAAAGGATGGTTGAAGATCAACATTAAAGATGAAGGTCTTTGGAAAGGCATGGCACAGAGCTGAATGTCCTTTGTCTCTGAGAGCCATTTATTTGCATTCTTCAGAAAGGGAAACACAGAGCTACTTTCTTATACAGATAGTATTAAAACCTAGACGTCTTTCCTTCTCTCCCCGGGGAAGTTTGGTTTACATTCTAGTCTCTTCTATCCTTTGTCCTTAAACACTTGATCTTACAAGTAATTCCATTTTCCAATTCTTACAGAAAAGTACAGAAATCACATAAATCTTTTAGCTGCCAGCACAAGGCAAATCCAAAACAAATGTTGATAATAACATTTTGCTTAAAACATTTCATTTTCAGAGTCCAGATTTACTTGTATAACTGGAATTGCACTTAGGAGTTTGGAAAAATGTGATATTATTGTACAGAAACCACCAAAAGAATGGAAAGAATCTTGTGTGTCAACACTTCCCTTCCTGGATTGCGATCCTAGGGTATAGATTATGTTTATAATATTTTTTTGTTATTACTGGGAATAGACATGGCAAGACTTATACCAATTCAAGTTTCTACAATTCAATGGTATTGATTACTTTCTGTCAGTTGAGCAATTATCCTCATTCTCTTTTTCTGACTTGTTCCCTCATTAACATACATTTAATATTCCTATCTGAGGGTCTTATCTGAGCTTAAGTGTGTCAGAGATTGTGAGGATGGGAGGGAGAGAACAATATTCAAATTATTTGTTCACAGGGTCTTTATGAGTCATACTTGACTTTATAGCACTTAATAATAACAACAACAAGAAGGATCCTACCCTAATCCTTCAGTTTTTGTTGTTAATTTGATCCTTTATCGATAGATCGTAAAAGAGCATACTGTTCTTACTGGTAGCCATTTTTTACCTTGTAGAATATAGTTGTTTTGGAGAGGAAAACTTACTTAAAATAGTAAGTAGTTAAAAGAATAGTTTTTGCCCACTTGCAGTGCAGAAATGAAAGGTAGAGCCTAGCTTTTATGATTTATTAACTTTCTGAAAAACTGGTAAGTCTGGTATTTATGTTTTAAAATGCTCTATTTTGTCATCACACTTTAAATGAAGCCATTATGTCAAGCTCTTAAATTTTAGGAATATAAATTTTTATCTAGCATTTTTTTGTTAAGTGCTGTTGAGTACCACTTATAGTAACCCTATGAACATCAAATCTGAACCCTATCCTATCCTGAGCTGTCTTCACACTTCCTGACACACTAGAGCCCATGGCAGCCTCACTATGTCAAACCACCTGGCTTCCTTTGCCCACCCTCCACCCTTCGTAGCATCGTGTCCCTCTCAAAGGAATAGCCCCTCCTTGCAGCTATCTATCACTTTTTAACCTGATTTAGTCATTATTGAACATTCTGTGCCGTGATATCTGTGTTGAAACTAGAACCATTTTTTTTAGTGATTTAAAACACCAAATACTTATTTTTGTGCTAACATGTATGTTGGCTACCTATTGGTCACTAATCATCAACATATGTTTGTGTTTTTTGTTTTTTCTTTA
>NW_006399860.1:5058581-5060149 GCF_000299155.1 Elephantulus edwardii | reverse complement strand
ATTTCTTGTTCTTAAGTCCTGGACCAAATTCCATCTACCATTGGGTTGTTTTAGAGCTCGGAAGTCCACATGCAAGGCAGAGGTGAAGTAAGGAACTGCTTATGAGGTTTTCTGTCAATTCCAGAAACTAGAACCATTTTAGTTGTAACAAATGAATTTTATACAAATTGGCAAAACTTCTGGTAATAAAATCTGTGGTTATTTTTTTTGTTTATGTAAGCTATTTAGTGTTGAATCTTTTTGCCATGATGATCCTATTAAGGAGTGTGCCATTACTGTTTACTGTTAACATTTATAACCTGGGACAGCACATTTTCCAAGGGTTTGATGTAAACTGATATTGCAGTTTTTCTCAGCATTTTTTAAAAAAGTGTAACAGAATTATATTTGTGTATTAATGCTGTTAATAAAAATAAGCCATAAAAAGTCAATGGTACATTAGGTTTTAAATGAAAGGCAAAAATTTCCTTATAACAATTGTGTCATCAAGAATTAAATACTAAATGTTCATTGAATTTCAGATATGTATTTTTAAATTGCCAAGAAAAGTAAACACCTTTGTACACTTGAAAAAGAAAAAAGAATATCATGTTAAAGGTGGACATTTTTAAACTAGGTAAACAAAACTACTGTTTGGCTTTAAGAAGTCCAGGAATACTTTTAGTTATAGATTTAAAAATTATTTCACTATGTTAGTTTTGCAAATTAACCTAATGTCTATAGATCCAGGAAGTCTGTACTTTATGAGACTTGGAAATTCTATGTCTCCCCTCTTTTGATGTGGATTCTTCTATGATACTTTGTGTTAGAAATATATTGTAGTTAGTTTTTGGTTGGTTGTCTACTGTAGAGTGGAACCAATCCATAACTTACCCTCTGGCGGGTTCTCAGAAGCAGTTAATAACATGGGAGGAGATTGTCTATCCTTCTCCAACGGAGCAGCTGGTGGCCTTAAACTGCCTGCCAAGTTTTGATATTATGAGAAATAGGAAAGCTATACCTGGAGTATACACTCAAGCATGGGAGAGCCCAAAGAAACTCAGCACCTTGGAAGAAGAGTAGCAGGAAGGCATCACGATAAGCAGGTAATGATTGCTCAGTAGGAAGAAAAGTAAAGAGGATATCAGAAAAGAAAATTGAACCTGCTTCACATAATTTTGTCCCAAGCCAGCTCTTAGTTGTTACAGTTTACGCCAGGGTTTACGAGATAGTCTCTGACAAAGTACCCAGAGAGTCTGTTGTTGTTAGATGTTGTTGAGTCTAGCATGACCCATAGTGACCCTATGCACAAAAGCTCTGGAACCTTGTCTTATCCTATGCCATCATGACATTAGAGCCTATTGTAGCAGTCATTGTGTCAAACCACCTGGTCAAGGGTCTTCCTCTCCTTCGCCTACGCTCCACCTTTTTGAGCATCATGTTCCACTCCAAGGAATAGCCTCTTCTAGCAACATGCCCAATGTATGTGAAGCAAAGGTTTATCATCTTTGCCTCCAAAGAGCACTCTGTATGCCCTTTATCCAATACATATTTGTTTGTTCTTTTGGCAGTCCATGAGACATTCAGCA
>NW_006399860.1:5055625-5056636 GCF_000299155.1 Elephantulus edwardii | reverse complement strand
TAGGTCTTTTATTGTGTCCTGCAGAAATGTTCTGTAATTTTCTTCAGGTTTTTTGTGTCTCTAGTTAGGTTCACTTCCAAGCATCTGAATTTGTGGTTGGCTATTGTAAACAGTATTACTTTTTTCATTTCCTTCTCTGAGTTCTATTTGTTACTGTAGAAGAATCCCACTGACTTTTGGATATTGATCTTATATCTTGCACTCTGCTTATCAAATGGAGAAATGACAATCTCTTCAACAAATGATACTGGCAAAAGTGGACTGCTACCTACAAAAAGCTGAAACATGATTCACATCTCACATCAGACACAAAAATAAACTCAAGGTTGGTTGGAGACCTGGGGTAATGACCAAAACCATAAAGTTCATAAGAAACAAACTGAAATCAAGCTAAGAAGGCCTATTCTACAGTATAAAGAGTCTATAAATACAGCCAGAAATGTACAGTCTGAAGAGAATAAAATGGATGAATGGAACCTTCTAAAGGTTAAATCCCTGTGTGCATCAAAAACTTTTTATAAAAGGGTGAAAAGAAAACCTACAGACTGGGAACAAACATTTGGCAATAACATTTCAGACGAGAGTCTCATAATGAAAGTTACAGATTACTCCTGGGCTTCCACAAGAAAAAGACTGATAACCCAATTACAAAATGGGCAAAATACATGGAAAGAATTTTCACAGAGGAAGATATTTAAATGGCCAACAGACACATGAAGAAATGCTCCAAAATCACTGGCAATAAGATAGATGCAACAAAATCACAATGAGGTACCATCTGACTCCAGTAGCAGTGGCAAATTTTAACAGGACAGCAAGTAATAAATGTTGGAGAAGATGTGATGAGATAGCAACTCATTGTTGGTAAATTGTACAGTTGTACAACCATTCTGGAAGGCAGTTTGGCGCTTCCTCAAAAAACTGAACATAGAGATTTCATATGGCCCAGCTATTCCACTACTTAGAATATGCCCCAAGAAAATAAGAACTAAAGCACAAATGGAGACTTAT
>NW_006399860.1:5049707-5051220 GCF_000299155.1 Elephantulus edwardii | reverse complement strand
AGACAGAGACACAGGCAGAGAGAGAAACACTGAGACCATTCTATTCTGGCTATTACATCTCAGAGACATAGAATTGCTGCCTATTCCAGTACCTAAATAGACAAAGAACAGACTGAAGTGGTTAACAATTACAGCTTGTTAGCTCCACAATCAACACTCTTAACACCAGCAGTCAGGAAATAAAAAGACAAATTGCACTGGGAAAATCTGCTGTCAGAGACCTCTCCAGAATGCTGAAAAGCAACGATGTCAGTCTAGAGACTGAGGTTTGCTTAATCCAGTCCATGATCTTCGCAATTACTTGTTATGCTTCAGAGCTGGACAATGACTTAGGATAACAGAAAAAGAATCAATGCCTTCAAATTGTGGTGTTGGAGATGAGGCTTGAATATATCATGGACAGCAAAGAAAGCACATAGATTTGTCTTGGAGAGGGTGAAATCAAGTCTCTCCTTGGAGACTAGGATTTTGAAGCTCCGTCTCACATACTTTAAGCATATGGCCAGGACAGATCGGTCCTTGGAGAAAGACATCATGCTCAGAAAGATAGAGGGACAGCACAGGAGAGATGAGATGGATTGATACAGTAATTGGGGCAATGGGGGTTGATGTGTTGCAATTAGTGAGACTGGCTCAGGGTTTACAACTGTTCTGGATGTTCTCACCAAGTTGTGCCAAGAAATCTGGACAACCACTTGTCCAACTGAAAGGAAGAGATCTATATTTGTTTCCGTTCCAAAGAAAGGTGATCCATCAGATTGTGAAAATTATCAAACAGTATCATTTATATCACATGCAAGTAACGTTCTACTGAGGATTATAAAAATTATTGGAACAGCACTTCAACAGAGAACTGCCTGAAGTACAGGCTGCATTTAGAAGAGGCATGGTACTAGGGATATTACAGCTTATGTCAGATAGATCTTGGCTGAAAGCAGAGTATCAGAGGAATGTCTATCTGTGTTTCATTGAGTATACAAAAGCATTAGACTGGATCACAACAAATTGTAGCTGACTCTGAGAAAAATGGGAATACCAGAATACTTGATCCTGCTTATGCAAAACTTATACTTGGACCAGGAGGCAGGCGTCAGAACAGAGCAGGGAAACACTACATGGTTCAAAATTGGGAAGTGTGTGCATCAAGGATGTGTTCTATCTCCATATCTTTTCAATCTATATGTGGACCATCTGAGATGCTGGGCTCTATGAGGAGAAGTGTGGTATCAGGATTGGAGGTAGAATCATCAACAATCTACATTATGCAGATGACACAACCCTGCTTGGTGAAACTGAGGAGGACTTGAAGTGCTTGCTGCAGAAGGTCAAGAATTGCAGCCTTCAATTTGGATTAAGGCTCAATATCAAGAAAATGTTTTCCAACTACTGAATCTTCCTCTTTTTTCCTGACTTTTGCATTCCAGTCACCTATTATTATCAATGCATCTTGGTTGCATGTTCGATCAATCTCCGATTGTAAAAGTTGGTAAAAATCTTCTATCTCCTCTTCCTT
>NW_006399860.1:5039677-5049607 GCF_000299155.1 Elephantulus edwardii | reverse complement strand
TAGTAATGTGATTGTCTAGTAAACTTTGGAAAAATATCTCCATTAACAAATATAAATGCTAGTGAGTTACTGAGAGAAATGTGCTTGTGGGTCAGATATTCTGATATGATGTTATAATGATGATATTATAATATCATCTCTACATCTATAATCTTGTCAAGTAATAAAGTAGACTACTCTGTTAATTTTTGTACCAGTGGTCTCCTGTGGCTCTTAATTTAAGGGTATCTGTGAATACACCTACCACTGCTTCAGTTAAAAATACTCAATTGAGAATTGTATAATTTGGAGATGAAAAAATAAAGCCTTAAAATTATTTAACAAACAGCTATGAAGCTGGTGCAGATACTTTGCTAAGCATGTCCCAGCTGGAAGTTGCACTTGGCAAAGCTTATGTTTAGCTCTTCTTTTGGGCCAACTGCAAAGGATTCTGTTAAAGACCTTTTGATGTATACCCTCCACCCAATGAAACCATCGCTCCCAGGAACCCTGCTGAGGTCCAGGATTGTTGCTTCTGTGTCAGTAATTCTGATGAGCTTTGAAGTAGATCCAGTGGTGTGTCTTCTCCTGGTGAATGTCAAGCACTCCAAAGAGCTTTGGAGAGTTCTCCAGGGAAAAAGGAATAAACCTGGGATTAGCCAAAAAGCATTCTTTATCCTTCTATAACATGGTGAGAAGACTTTTTGCTGTAAAAAATGCTAGCAATCTCCCACATTTGGTTTCATAAAAGAACTGGAAATACAGCTAATATTCAAACATTTGTGCTGAGGCTTGCCTTCCTGGTTTCCTTTACCACCTTTCATCACTTTTACAAGAAAGTCCAACTTAAAGATTGCAGTAGCAATACCTGCTTCCATTATGGCTTATTTGCCAGAGTCTATGTTTAAAATGCAGGATTTCTTTTTTACTATGGTGTTGTTCTAAGCACTTATTAATATAAACTGACCCACCACCATCAAGATATACCGTCAAGTTGATTCCACCTCTAAAGATCCTCCACTGGACTTCTGAAACTGGCTTAATGGTAAGGAGTTGTGCTACCAACACAAAGGCATGTTGTTCAAATCCGCCAGCTGCTCTATGGGAGAAAGACGGCAAATCTCCTCCCATGCAATTTACTGTCTCTGAAAACCTGTTGGAAGGTCAGATAAGAATCAGTTCTAACTTGATGGTACAAAAACTTGCTGTACAACTTAATGGTACAGATTATTTGGTGATGGTTTCAAACTGCTGGCCATTTATTTGATTAGCAGCCTAATATGTTACATGCTATGTCATCAGGGATTCTGATGAATTTACCCTTTAAAAAAGCCCTGTGAAGTGAGTATTTTTGTAATTATATCTATTTTATAAATAGTACATTAAGCATCTTGTAATGAATTGACACAGTGCTGCAATGGGCTCAACTATGTCAGAGAAGCTTACAATTACACAGACTATGACAGGGCTTAGACATGTTGTTTATAGGGTCACTGTGAGTTGAACTCAGTTCAACATCATACACAGCAACAACACTAAGGATGAAAAGGTACATTGATGTGCTCAATGCCAAAATATTAGTTACTAGTGGAGTCAGGATTTTGAGCATGGATCTACACTTTTAACCACATTGCTCATTGGTATATTCATTGTAAATGTGTAATCAATGGAGGAAGAAGTTGGTGATATAATAATTATTACATACTAATTGGAAAGTCAGCTGTTATAACCCATAAGTTACTTTGCAGAGGAAAAGACTTAGTGATCTGCTTTTATAAAGATTGTCCAGGAAACCCTTAGAATAGAGTAGCGCAGTTCTACTCTGCTCTATAAGGTTTCAATGAGTCAGAAACTACTCTACGGCATATAACAACATTCAATGCAGTAATGGGTCTTTTGCTGAGTGTCTTGATTGCACCCCTATGATAGTTGATTATATAGGAAGGGAAATTATGAATAGTGATGAAAATAAACTATTAGGCACGTCAAAATTGAAAAGCAATATAATAATACTAACATACAATGGGAGTTCTGTATGGCTTAGTGGATGGAGAATTTCACTACAAACCCAAAGGTATGAAGTTTGAATCCATTTACCAGATGGGCAAACTTCTTTCACATGAGAGATAGCTTCTGAAAACCCACTGGTGGGTCAGCTAAGAGTCAGTTCTGACTCTATGACAATAAGTTTGAGGAGTTGTGTTTTTTTTTTTAAATATATGCTAAGTGAACTAAGTCAGTCCCATAAGAACAAATACCGTATAAGACCATTATTGTAGAAATAGATAACTAGTAAAACATGTATGAGGATCTAAGTAAGCAGGGAGGGTAGGAGCAGAGAGGTGAGGATGGTCAGGGTAGTAATCATAGGGTCACACAATTTGATAAGTGGAGGGTTAAGGAAATGGGAAAGATCTGGTGTGAAAAACAATGTATACAAACTTTGTTAGCAAACCAGCATAAAATAAAAATTTTACAGAAAAAAATGTATAATGAGGAAAATATTATATACTACACTCAATTTTCATGACAAGTTTAACTAATTATTAGCCACAGAGTAAAAAACAAAGATGACACAAATAAAATTAGTCACTTTGGAATAAATTCCAACTTCTGAAAGATTCATGGGCTTCATAGTAGGACTGTATTCCGTATGCTTCCAATGACTGAGACTATATGAAAGTAAATTTCCAGAACTTTTACAAGGGGCATCTGGGTAGTCTTGACCTGTCAAACTTTTGGTTGAGAAACCAAGCATTTAACATCTGTGCCTCCCAGAGACTTGTGTCACATAGCAGATGTTCTCTTTTCCCATAAAGAAGAACCTCACTCACTTAAATGACATCAATATGGTTCTAACTCAAAACAAGCAAGCATGATGTTCTGAGGCTATAAATCACAAAGCAAGGAGATTGTCTATCTTTCTCCCTCAAAGCTGCTGGTGAATTTGACCACAAGAGATTTGTAACGGATTAGAAGTTAAACAGCAATATCTGAGAGTTTAAGAACTGGTATATAGTATAGGTATTTTTTCAGACTTAAAATTCTTCATACACTCAGTTCAACTGAACATTAAAGAAAATGGATTTGCCCTTTATCAGTAACATAAAATATCTGTATTTCAAGCATTTGTCAGCCTTGAGTTCCCTGGTACATAATATATAGAAAAAATGCAAAGGCATAATTGAAAAAGAATAATATTTATATAAAGTATAAGGGAAAAAGTAATTAACTTTCCAGATAATCAGAAATCTGAAATTTTGAACCATCTTGAATTTATCCTTACAGAATTAAAGCTGATTTTGACATTTCACTGGCGCCTGTGTTTTGGGAGTGCAAATCATTGTTATGCCTTAAAAATACCTCTATTGAGATATAATTTACATAAGTTAAAATATGTCCATACCATATATATTTGTCGTTTGATGGGTTTTGACAAGTGTTTTCACAAGTGTGTCTACCACTATTACAAGCAGATCATTTCCATCACCATAAAACACTTCACCATGCCCTTAACACACACACTGCAGCTCAGATAAATTTTCTGATACCACCAGCGAATTTCAGGAATTTTGTATAAACTAATTCTGGAAGGGTTTTTGTCCACTTAAAATGTCATAATTTTATCACCTATCACTAGTTTGGGTTTGTTGTCTTTTTTACTACTGAGTAGTTTTGCAGCATATGCATTTGTCACAATTTACTTATCTACTGACTTGCTGATGGCCTAATCCTCCTTCCTAGTCTGTCTTAGTCTGAAAGCTCAACTGAAACCTGCCCACCATGGCACACTCTGCTGGGATTTGAAATACTGGTGGCATAGCTTCCAGCATTGTAACACACAAGTTTCCACAGCACAGTAAATTGACAGGCTGTGCAAAGGCATTTGGCTGTATGGATCATAGTCAATTTGAATAACATTGGGAAGAACAGGAATTCAGAACAAATGTGTTTATGTAGAACCTGTGGAGAGACCAAGCAGCAGTCTTTTGAACAGAGTAAGGGGACTTCACTGTTTAAAATACAAAATGCATGCATCAGGATTGTACCTTTTCTCCATACCTATTCAATCCATTTTCTAAGCAAATAATTTGAGAACCTGGACTATATGAAAAAGAACAGGGTACCAAGATCAGAAGAATCACCAATAATCTCTGATGTGAAAAAGGCACAACCTTGTTTGCTGAAAGTGAAGAGGATTTGAAATACTGACTGAAAAAGGCAAAAGGCTATATAATATTTAGATTGAATTGTGTCTCAACATAAATAAAACAAGAATCCTCCTAATTGAACTAATAAGAGATGAGTGGGAAAAAGTTGAAGTTGACAAGGATGTCTTTTTACTTAGCTCCATGAGGAACACCCATTCCATCAGTTGTCAAGACTTTTCCCGATCTGACCCTTTGCCTCCTTTATTTTCCAAATACTGATCTTTCTCTGTTTACAAATTATTCATTACAAGAATCAAATCCAAATTTACTAATAACCATTCTGACTAGTGGCAAACCAGCATTGGCTTTCCAAGACCATAAACTTAATGGGAGTAGACGACCTTCTGTTTATTCCTCAGAGGGCTGGGAAAACTGCCATACGTTCAGTCAGCAGCCTAACACAGAACAACGATGCCACCAGGGTTCCTTGTTCAAACACCAGTACTTATCAGTGCATCAATTTCAGATTGCCTTTCTTCATCTATGACATTGGTGGTTGATGTAGAAATTTAAATATAAGTTATAAATGAACATCTTTTAAAAAATAGTGTGAATACAAATAAACATGTATTCTTTCCTTTTTTATTAGTTAATGAGAAATGATCTCCTTTTATTTATACACTTATAATTGTTTCACTTTTCCTTGTCTTCTTACTAAAATAAAGGCATATGAAAATAAGGAAAGTATATCAAACTTTCTAAATAAAAGCAATTTAAATGGTAAAGGAAAATGTTGTTTCTCTTAAGGAACTTGGGAATGAAATATATATCTCTATCTGTATCCATATCTGTATAAATTCCCAGATTAAATAATTCTCTTGCTAGGACTTGTTTTCAGTAGTGGTCTAGTCTTTATTTCACAAACTGTAGTAAGAAATTCTAGCTCTGCTATGCAGCAGTGTTAAGAGAATTCCTGACATCCTCAGCCTGCAGCAGCATAAACAGATATCTTTATTTATTTTGCATTGTGATTTGAATTCTATATCGTGGCCACATTCAAAGTCTCTTTATTACAGTTGTGCTTTAGATAATAACTTTCTCTTCTCTCTATGCCATTGTCTCTTCTTACTCTCTTGTTTTGATCCTTCATTTCCCATTGTGGTAGCAGGAAATGGTTCACAAGGGGGAGAAGTGATGCTGTTCATTAAGCAGCTTGAAAAGCAGAGGAAGAAATTTTTCTTCCTGATTCAGGCCAGAGAATTTCATTTTGCCTAGGGTAAATAAATTTGAAACTCATAATCTCATATTGTGTTTTAAATGGAAAGTATTGGGTAATTCTCATCCTAGTGGACTTCTTTTCCTAATTTTAAAAGAATGCAGAATTGGATAAAAATTCATTCCTAGAACCCCAAAATATTTTCAATACTATTTCCATGATTGGGGATTTGGAGGAGTCTCAGGGGTTGAGTGTGTTCTGTTCATATTTACAGTATTTTTAAAAGGTCTTAAGAAAGCTGAGCTCAAGATCCATACAGCTACTCTACAGAGTCTTTCAGCAGAAAGAAAAACTATTTCTTTTTCTTAAGGTCTAGAAACAACACTAAACCTTAGATTATGCTCCAGCTGAGGTCTGAATAATGAAACAGAATAAGCAAGTTGTCACCAGGGTGACATCCCAGTAGCAATGCCATCACATTTTGGGTAGACACACAGCAAAGCCTGCTGTTTGTGGGTGCAATTCACCTGCAAACCCCTTTGCCCCTGTAGGCACTATGAACTTCCTTGGATTTCTGCATATCTTTATGTCCTTACTCTTTTTTTGGAAATTAAGCCTGGAGGGAGCACATTAAAGATCGACTATGTGAAAGTTACACACACCCAGAGAAAAGCAAAACCATACCACTATCCCAGCCATAAGCTGAAGAAGTGAAGCTTATTCATCTACAGGTCAAGTGGTGACCTCTTACCTTAGGATCCTTTGATTAAAAGTGTGAGTGCACCGCAACGTTGCACAGTTTGGTGTATGGAGGGAGGGGAGGAAGTAAATAGAAAGGATCTGGGTGACAAGACAGAGTAATTATGGGCAAGACCCAATGGTGATTAATTTTATAAAACATAATGTACAAGAATGATTGTAGGAAATACAATGGAAATGAAGAATAGTGTGAATCACAAGGTATACAAACTTTGTAAGCAAACCAGTGGAAAAAAGTGTGAGTGCTCTGAAGAATGCAGATCTAGTGCCTCTCCCTCTGTGCAATTTTGGAAAATAAAAAATGGACATATTTGAATGCATATCCATTTTTTTAAGTATAAATTGATAAAGCTTAATGGAGTGACTCTTGTTCACAAAATGAATGTGAACGCAAAAGGAAGGCTACTCTCATGTTGTCGATATTTCTCCATTTAATCAGGAGGGACCAGTCTCTGGAGAGGGACATCATGCTCAGAAAAGTAGGGTCAGTGAAAGACAGGAAGATGTAAGTAAGCAAGACGGCTTGACATAATAATGACAAATGCAGGCTAAGCACAACAGATTGTGATGATGGCACAGAATCAGGCAGGATTTCATTCTGTCACAAATAGGAGTTGCTGTGAATTAGAGCAAACTAAGGAGCAGCTAACTGCAAAAACGACTTTCCCCAGTGCCCTTAATTTCCTCTTCCACCCACTATCTGAATTATTGTCTTTGCAAACAGTATTCATTTGTCTTCTTGTCATTGTTCAAAGATAGAAGTTAACATGAAATTCAATCACCAGAAACAAATCCCACACACAAACCTTTTGTTCTTCCATCAGCTTATTATACTTAAGCCACTACTAAAGCCAAACAAAGGGAAGGTATGCCAAAGTAAAAGACATGAACAGAAACTTTCAGAGGTAAGCTAGAGAAGATAAAGGATTATAATAGCATGTACAAAGAACTGGAATTGGAGAATAAAAAGGAAAGAACTTGCTTAGCATTTCTCAAGTTGAAAGAATGGCAAACAAATTCAGGCCTTGAGTTGCCATACTGAAACATGTTATGCGCAAAATCTTCAGTGATCCAGGAAGCATTAAAAGAAGATAGAAAGAATGCAAAGTCACTGTAGTGAAATAAATTAGTTGACACTGAAATATTTCAGGAAATAGCTTATGATCAAGAACTAATGGTAATGAAGGGGAAAGTCCAGTCTTTGTCTTTTTGACATTGAGCTTCAATCCATATTGCAGACTACAGTTCTTGACCACTGGGTCAATTGACAGCATCATGATAGATGAAGAAGACATTGTGGTTGTTAACAATTTCATCTTGCTCAAGTACACAGTAAATTCTCTTGGCACTTGCAATAAGTAAATCAAAAGACTAGTTGCTTTGGGAAAGTCTACTGTCAGGGACCTCTCCAGAGTGCTAAGGAGCAATGATGTCAATCTAGAGACTAATGTGGGACTGAGCTAAGCCATGTTCTTCTCATCTACTTGCTATGCATCTGAGAGCTGGATAATGACTAAGGATGACAGAAATAGAATAAATACCTTTGAGTTGTGGTGCTGGAGAAGAGTATTCAGTATACTATGGCCTGCCAATAAAACAAATAGGTTTATCCTGTTGTTCCTGTTATGTGTTGTCAAGTTGTCTGGGACCCATTGCACCTCTATGTATAGCAGTTCTGAAGCCTGCTCTGTCTTGAGCCAGTCTCACTAATTCTGACACACAAACCTCCATTGCCCAATTCATCGCATCTGGAGTCATCTTCTCCTATGCTGTCCTCATCAAACATGATGTTCTTCTCCAAGGACCTGTCTCTCCTGGCCACTTGACCAAAGTATATGAGACGGAGCTTCAAAATCCTAGCCTCTAAGGAGAAACCTGGTTTCACCCTCTCCAAGACAGACTTATTTGTTTTCTTGGAAGTCCATAGTATGTTCCAGACTCAGCACCACAATTTGAAGACATTGATTCTTCTTCTGCCATCCTTAGTCATTGGCCAGCTTTCTGACGCATAGCAAGTAATTGCAAGGACCATGGCCTGGATTAGGCACACCTTAGTGTTTAGAATGATGTTGCTTTTCAGCCCTCTGGAGAGGTCCCTGATAGCAGATTTCCTCAATGCAATTCACCTTTTGATTTCCTGACTACTAGTGCTAAGAGTGTTGATTGTGGAGCCGAGCAAGCTATAATTGTTAACATCCTTAATCTCTTTTCAATCTGTCATAGTGCTGCCAACTGACCCAGTGGTGAGAATCTTTGTCTTCTTAATGTTGAGCTTCAATCCGTATGGAAGACTGGAGTCTTTGACCTTCTTTAGCATGTGCTCAGATCCTTTTCTGTTTCAGCAAGCAAGGTTGTGTCATCTGCCTAAATACCAATTCATATATTTCAGCAAACAGATGCTGCCCTGGATGTGCTCACCACATTGTGCCAAGAAAGCTGGAGGACAACCACCTGGCCAACTGACAGGGAGAGATTAATTTTTATTCCTATTCCAAAAAAGTATGGCTTGACAAAGTGTGGAAATCATTGACTAATATCACTAATATTATACACTATGTTATCTGCTGAAGAGTATAAAAAATTGACTAGAACAGTGCACTGACAAAGAGCTATCAGAAATATAAGGTGGGTTTAGAAAAGGTCATGGCACTAGAGACATTATTGCCAATAGCAGATGGACTATGGCAGAAAGCAGAGAGTACCAGAGGAATGTCTATCTGTTTTTCACTGACTATGCAAAGACTTGACTGTGTGGATCACAACAAATTGTGGCTGACTCTCAGAACATTTGATTGTGCTTATGTAAAAGCTATACATGTATCAGGTAGCAGTTCTTAGAACAGAGCAGGGAAACACTGCATGGTTCAGTATTAGGAAAGGAGTGCATGAAGATGCATCCTAACCCCATACCTTTTGAATCTATATACAGAACATATCATTCAGGAACCAGGACTTTGTGAGGAGGAATGTGGCATTAGCATTGGAGGCAGACTCATAAATCTGTGTTATGGAAGTCTGTCCTAGAGAGAGTAAAACCAGGTTGTTCCTTGAAGGCAAGGATATTGAAGCTCCATCTGACATACTTTGGGTCTGTTTCCAGGCCTGACAAGTACTCGGAGAAGGACATTCTGCTTGGAAGAAAAGAGAGACAGAGGAATGACACAGTGACTGTGGCAATGGGGGCAGATTTGTCAGAGGCAGAGAGATTGTCTCAGGATAGGGCAGGGTTCAGACCTGTTGTACGTAGAGTCAATATGAGTCATAGTTGACTCAATAATACATAGCAACAACAAAAATATTTGCTTGCCTTGATGTAATTAACACTTGCTTAAATAAACTATCTTGTTAAAAGAGTTAAATAAATCATAACCAACAAATAATGAGCATGTCATTAAGTAACAGGTCAGTATAACCCTTCAAAATCAGTTTAAGTTCCATTGTCCTTAGGAAACTTCTGTAATCACTCTAGCCTAGTGTGAGGCACTACAAAGTTTCCATGACCTAAAATTATATTAAATAAAAGGGAAAAAAAAATTAAACAGAGATCGTATTTCTTTAGATAAACCTTTTATGCATGCGTATTCACACATATACATGTATGTATCTGTATTGTGTCACTGACTCATTCATTGTTACTGAGTTGACACTGACTTATAGTTGACCAACCAGTGGGTTTTCAAAAGCAGTAAGTTACACAGAAGAGATTGTCCATCTTTCTCCTGTGGAGCAACTGGTAGATTTAAACCACGTGCCTTGGGTTAGCAGCAGAGATACCGATATATTTACACTTGTATATTGAGAACACCTGTGTATTCTTTTTTTTTT
>NW_006399860.1:5004309-5033667 GCF_000299155.1 Elephantulus edwardii | reverse complement strand
CAGACCAGCAAGTTAAAGGTATACCCCTTATTGCGGAGTTAACTTTAGTGTCAGTATTGTCCCTGCCTTTCTCACACGTGTCTTAACCCACTTATTTCCTGCTTCACCATCCAGCAGGATACCCATCCACTTCTACCCCTTCCCTTCACATCTATCTCCCTTTCACCAGCCCTCCATCTGATAACTTATATATGAAGCTCCCATGGCTTCTGTGATTTCAAACACATCAGCTGATGGTAGTTCTTTATGTTGGGATCAGTGTCTCTGAAGTTTAGTAGTAATGTTTCCCGGTCAAAGGTGATGCATCCTGTAGAACTGGTGTGTAGATAGGCTTTTTCTTGGCCCGAGGGCCGGAAGAATGTCGCGCGGTTTTTGCTTCTTCGATTACCTGGGAAGATGGGATGGGTCTGCGGGGTCTGAAGGCTGTCCTCTGAGGTGTCCAACTTCAGCTAGTCAGATGCCTAACCCCTCCTTTGAGCTTCCTGCCAGAATGGATGTCACGGGCTTTTGGCGTCTTCGATTACCTGGGAAGATGGGATGGGTCTGGGGGGTCTGAAGGCTGTCCTCTGAGGTGCCCAATGACTAGGGAGGATAGAAAGAAAGTTGATGTCTTTGAGCTGTTGTGTTGGAGAATAATATTGAATATACCGTGGACTACTAAGAAAACAAACAGGTTAATTTTAGAGAGGGTCAAACCAGGCTGCTCCTTGGAAGCATGGATTCTGAAGCTTCATCTGACATACCTTGGATATGTTGCAAGGAGGAACCAGTCCTTGGAGGACGTCATGCTTGAGAGAGTGGAGAGACAGCGCAGGAGAGGAAGACCCTCAATGAGGTGGATTGATTCAGTGACTGGGGTAATTGAGGTAGGTGTGTCTGACAATAAGGTTGGGCCAGGATAGAGCAGGGTTCAGAGGCATTGTACATAGGATCTCTGTGAATTGCAGGCAACTTGATGGCACATAGCAACAACATATTCAATAACCTGTCTTATGCAGATGATATAACCTTGCTTTCTGAGGAGGACCTGAAGCATTTGCTACAGAAGGTCAAGGACTGTATTCTTCAATATGGACTGAAGCTTAATAACAAGAAGAAAAGATTCTCACCACCAGGCCAAATAATAACACCATGATGGATGAAGAAGAGGTTGATATTGTTAACAATTTCAGTTTGCTCAGCTCCGCAATCAACACTCTTGGCCCCAGTAGTCAGAAAATTGAAAAAAAAATAAAATAAATTGCATAGGGTAAGTCTGCTTTCAGGGACCTCTCTAAAGTGCTAGAGAATGATGTCAACCTAGAGACTAAATGTTCCTGATCCAAACCATGGTCTACAGAATTACTTGCTATACATCAGAAAGCTGGAGAAGGACATCATGTTTGGAAGGGTAGAGAGACAGGGCAGTAACTGGGGCAATGGGGGTTGAAAGGCTACCTTTAAGCTGGGCAACGATTCCATGCTGATGCACCTCTTGGGAGACATTCCAATCAGCCTGGTGTAAGATGGCTACAGCCAATCAGAAGAGAGCATGGCCACCGGCTACATCCTACATAAACGTCAGTTATAACACAACCACCTAAGGGTCCAAAGCAGCTCCTTACATGAAAACAGGCAGAGGGCATCCAATTAGTGTCCTCTCCCACCCCTGACAACCCCCACACTCACACGTAAAACTTTGTTGTAGCTTTCCTGCGAGGAACTTCCTATCTCCACTGCCTCCCTCAGGCCTGGGGCTGAAGAACTTCGTCTGAAAGCTGATAATAAATTCTTTTTTTTTTTTTTTTACTTCATTTGGTTCTCCTCGGACTTTTTTACCCTCCCAGGTCCAGGTGTGTGGAGTCAGTGAGACTGCCTCAGGAAAGGGCAGGCTTTCAAGCTGCTGTACATAGTACATATGAGTCACAGATGACTTGATAGCGCATAACAATAACAACACATGACAGGCATGGACTCTGGTGACTTAGTGGTAAGGAGTTGCAATGCCAACCCAAAGGCACATGATTTGAATCTACTAGCTGCTCTGGAGGAGAAATATGGACGATATCCTCCCATGCATTTTTACAACTTTGGAAACCCACTAGAGGGTCAATATGAGTTGGTCCTGACTTGACAATTGACTTAAGCAATGAGTTTACATTCTGAGTTTGGCATGATGCACCTCTAGGGGTAGGGTAGAGAACAATAGTGGGAAGATTACTGGTATGTTAGCTAAAGACAAGTAAAAACAAGAAATGAAGAAAAATCATAAGCTATTTACACTGTAGTGTAAATAGACTGTTTAGAACCTGAAGGTTAATGAACTACTGTCATCCTCTGAACAACTCAGTAGAAAGGGTGGAAAAATCTTTACCTTCCCATTCATCTAATATTGATTTCACATGTTATCTATTGAGTGCTTAATGAGAGTCCTTGAATGCTACAAACAATTAACAACCTCAGCTGTTAACTCAAAGTTTGACTGGAGAGGATCAAGTCAAACCAGGAACATCTCTGAAAGCTCTGGTGATCAACTGCTGAAAGATCAACTATAAAATTACTCTGGAGCACAGTTCCACTCTGACATACATGGAGTTGCCCTGAGTTATAATCTACTGGATGGTCACTCGTTATTACTAGCTAGTAATTACTGAGCAAATACTTGTGATGGAAAGAAGAATGAGAAATATCCTTTGCTATCTATGGATATTACAAGTTAGTGAGGAAACAGATTAATAAGCAAATATAGTTAAGCAGATATCGGAGTCATTTTGATAAGTGTCTTTCAGATCCAGTAAGGTGAATAGGAATAAGGGACTAGTTGAGAAAAGACAGAATATACATTTTGTCCAGCTGGGTCTCTCCAGCAGAGTCCTTGAAAACTGATACTCAGAGGGATATGACAAATGAATAGATCAAGGAGCACGGCCTGCTCTTTGTGTTTGAATTGGGGCTAAGTAACAAAGTCTTACTGACTTGCTTTGCCCACAGCCCCAGGGATGGCATATTTTCTCAATAACAAGTTCTACATATTTCATTAGGGAACTCTGGTGGCACAATCTGTAGTCAGTTGTTCTGCTAACCCAAAAGCCATACCTCTCTAGTGGTTCAAATCCACCAGTGACTCCATGGGAGAAAGATGACCAATCTCCTTCCATTCAGTCCGCTATGAGTTGCTATGACTAGATAGGGAAAGAGTAAAAGTGAGAAATAATGACACTTTAGAATTCAAAATTTCATACTTGATGTTTAAAAATTCTTTCTTCTAAGATTCTGCTCATTATTTTTACCTTACTTTCCTCCTGGGTGTCCCATGATGGCGTTCTCCAAATCTCAGGAACAGTGTGTTTGACTGTGGTGGTTTTAAAGTTTTAAACCTAAGAAAATACAAAAACTTCAGTGATTACAAAGGCAAAATATTGCACAACTCATCCAAACACCACCAAATAGACTGACAAAATGAAAAAAGTCCAAATCACAAAGTCCAAAAGTCTAAAACACTCTCGTAAGTCCTCCTGTTTGGTCTGCCATGGGGCCTACCATGTGCCATGTGCTATCTCCTTTCTTGCTCACAAGCATCTAGGGAGGCAGACATCTCCATTTTCTAAATGAAGGAAAGAAACCACAAAAAGCGGAATGATTTTTCCAAATGACAGACCTTACATGACACAGCTCAGGACAGAAATGTGGCCCTTGGCTGAGACAATGACTCTTCTTACCCCTGCTTCCACATTCAACTCGCTTTAGAAAGTTAAAAGCCCGAGTTCCATCTCCTCAGACTCCTCTAAAGTCTAATACTCTATTTATCCCTCACTACTGACAAATTAAAAATTGTTTATGATTTTGCTTCTTGTTACTAAGGATAACTGGAAAGAATTTTCTCCTTCTTTGGCTTGTGTGTAAGAAAAACAGGTTATCTTTCATCTGTTAGAACCTTTCAAAGGTTGGCAGATTAACTTGTCTTTCAAAAGTCTCTTCATCTAGTTAAAACATCCTTTTTAGTTTTGTTGAATCATTTTCTTGCCTGTCTTTTTTTAGTTTTGAGGAGAGTTAATTATTTCTAGTGGAAACAAATGTTCTCTGCCTCAATCTTGTGTTGATGATATGACATTAAACAGAAGCTAGAAGGCTTTGTTATTAATTTTCTCAGTTTGTTCAGATTTCTTAGAGATTAATGCACACTGAAAAAAACATCACTGATCAAATTCACATCTCATTTGTTTATCACTTGATTGTTACAGTGACTTAAGGAGCTCTGATAGTGAGAGTGTTTTGGAATGCCCTATACTGTACCTGACAGGTTGGAAGTTGGAATCCACCAGCTGCTTTAACAGAGAAAGGTAGCTACTCTTTACTCATGAAGTTTATGGTCTTGGAAACTCGAAGATACAAGTCAGAATTGACTGGATTGAAGTGGGATTTTAAAAAATTGTTATGATGATGATATCATATAAAGATAGTATAAAATAAAAATTTAGGGCAATATTAAATCCACATTATTTTGTCTAAGCATCTATACAAATACACTTAGAATTCAGTTAATTTTAACTGTTTTATCTTTAAAACAACCTGATATAAATTAATAGTCTTCCTTTGTGATATATTTACTATAGACTATGTGCATTTAATAGTAAAAGAATAGGAAAAATCCCCATCACATATATCTTAACACTTGTAACTTTTTTTTTTAAAATACAGTTCATAGACAGGCCTTCTCCCTCCCTTCCAGTTTAATCTGCATATTTATAGACAGTTGATAGCTCTGGCAAGAAATTATAATATTTTTAAAAATAGTAAATTAAGAAAAATTCAGTATAACATAACAGTTCTAAACTCATCACTCTTAGAATCTAAGAACTAAGTTGCCTATTAAATATGACTCATGAGGAACCAAAAAAATAATCTTTTTGCAGGATCTAACCAGAAAAAACAATGTAGGATTCACTTCTTTTTGTCTCCTTAAATTCTGAGGTAGCCAAGTTTAAGGGCAAGTCAGGATCATAATGATATCGCTATAACTACCACGAGAGAGCATTATTAAAAGAAGGAAGAAGATACATAATTGGAAATAATGATAGAGGAAAAGTCATAGTTAGAGAATCCCCAAAATGGAAAGCAGAAACCTAATTGTAAGGCCTGCAGCCGGGAGCATACACAGAAAGGAACTTAGGTCTGAGGTCTTCTGGAATAAATCTTTGGTGATAACAACACAGACCACAACAGGGTTACTTTTATATTTATAGTTTATTCTCCATTATTGCCAGAGGCCTCAAATCCCACATAGTCAAAATCTCCATTCACTGCTGCCTGCTGGGCATTTAACAAGGGCTCTTGTAACAGGACCCAGAACAAGTATGAACATGAATAAAAAGTGCAGGGGCCAGCCAGGCACCACAGGCTTCGAGGTAGCCAAGTGGAGGCATTGGAGAGAAACAGAAAAAGCAGACAATGACCCTTAGTGCCTGAAGGCATGGCTTCAAAAGGTGTCAACACCAATTAAATTGTAAAAGCTCTGTCAGCTTCTGAGAAGTCATCCAGACAGGGACAAGACAGTACATAATCAAAGGATTGGGATGTGATTCTGTAGGGTCCACACTAGACCCAGCATACTCACACGCAGGCTTGGAAATTTGTGATCCATATGTGAGCCTTCAAGATAAGCCTATTCTTAAAGGTGTAAATACCCTTCTGCTGGGAGCTCTCTTGGTTTTACCACTGGGGAATCTTGAAAACCTTTACCAGGAGGTAGTTATGGGTAGCTTCGACAGGTAAATTGTCCTTAAAAGTAACCAAAACATGAGCTATTGATTATGTCCATAGAGAAGCTAAAAGATAATTGTCTAGTCCCTTGACTTGAGCTAAACAATGGCTGACAAGCTATCCGTCACAACAATGTGAAGAGCTTTCTTTATGGCAAGAAGCTGTGTGGAAGCTACTCTTTCAGTCAACATGACATTCTGACAATAATGAGTTTAAAACAGCCTTTTTCTCAAATAGTTCATGTGGACAAGATTGTACCTTTGCATTTCCTATTTGGCCTTAGTGAGTGTTAATGTGGCATTAAAGGGTTCATTGATTCTTGGCAATAGTACTCGAATCTTGATTCATGAAATGATGTCTTTCTCCCTCTCTCTCTATCTCACTTTCTTTTTTGCCTACGGGAAACTATGATAGGTATGACCAATTTAGTGGATGATTTTCAAAGTGACAGCAGAGTTGGGAAGGAGAGAGATATATTTTGTAGCTGGGGGGAAAAAATAGGGGGAACTGTCAAAGTATTTCTCACATATTTTATAGCTAAGTAATTTTCTTGGTCTACAGAACTTTTTCACTCACCAGATCAAGTGAAATGCCTGGGGTTTGAGGTAGATGGATTCATACTGAAAACTAGACTCTAATGACATTAAAGTTTCAAGAATGGCCATTCTTTTTTAAAAAAAATCATAACAAGGCAACTCCTACCTGTTTTTTGAGACGCTGTACACCTTAAAGTAAGAAATTAGAATACTATTTTTAAGACCTGTGTATTTGAATGCTTTCAATGTAGTTGAAATTATTCTTTAATTTAAAAGAAGTTAATCAGATATAATAGAATGCATCATATTATTGAGCAGCAGAGTGAAGTTATACTTGGTTAATCCATTCATTTTTATTAGTCCATTGTTATTATTGAACATAGCAGTTCCTTAGCTAATGAATTTCACAAGGAGACAGAAACTTTAGGAACACGTTTACTCAAGATTTAGTGTTTATCGTGGTCAGTCAAGGTGGGCTAGGCCACCAAGAGAAATGTCAGAGGCTTAAGCCTTGATTTCGTACTTCTGTCAATTGGCTTTGGGACTGGGAGATTTTCAAGGGCAGCTTTTCTTTGTTTGATTGCTGAGCAACACATCTTTTTATCATCATGGTAGGAAACAGAAATGACAGAGTTCAATATCTGAGACAAAATGCTTCTATGTATAAATAGTACAAATAATTTCTGCACTCATTTAGTTAGTCAAAGTGAGTAAGGGATCATGGGTGGTGCAGGGTGTGGTGCTGCTAACCCAAAGACCACAGCTTTCTGTTGATTTGGATCCACCAGTGTTTCCTTGAGAGAAATGTGGTCACTCTCTTCCCATGAAATTGACAGCCTTGGAAATTCACTAGAGGGTCAGCTATGAGTTATTTTTGACTAGAGGTCCATGAATACTTTCTTGAGAGGCCCAAGTATGTCTCAGATCAAGTATGTTGAAGATGATGAGGTTGGCATAGGCCAAGACAAGGTTCAGATCTGCTGTTCATAGAGCTTCTATGAGTTGTACTCAACTCAACGAAATATAATATCATTGGCAGGTGAATGCAAGTATCTTGTGAAGCTGAAATGATAAGCATGGGTATGTTGTGTTGTTGTTGTTATGTGCCGTCGAGTCGCCTGCGACTCATAGCAACCCTATGTACAACAGCCCTAAACTCTGCTCTGTCCTGTGCCAATCACACTGTCTCTGACACTCCCATCCCAATTATCCCAGTCACTGAATCAATCCACCTCATAGAGGGCCTTCCTCTTCTGCGCTGTCCCTCCACCCTCCCAAGCATGATGTCCTTCTCCAAGGACCGGTCTCTCCTCACAACATGTCCAAAGTATGTTAGACGGAGCCTCAGAATCCTTGCCTCCAAGGAGCCACCCGGTTTAACCCTCTCCAGGACAAATCTATTTGTTTTCCTAGCAGTCCATGGTATTCTCAGTACTCTTCTCCAGCACCACAGCTCAAAGGCATCAGTTCTCCTTCTATCCTCCTTGGTCATTGTCCAACTCTCTGATGCATAACAGGTGATTGCGAAGACCATGGCCTGTATCAGACGCACCTTAGTCTCCAGAGAGATAGGTAAACCATTTTACAGTTTGCCATGATCCTCCTTTTTCATAACCAAATGCTCTTTCTTCATCCAGACCCATATACATACATAAACACCCAAACCAAACAAATCAAATAAAAATAACCCAATGGTCTTATCATCCATAACAGGGATTTCTGTATAGTGTATTGGAGTACAAAAATAATGTGATTCCATTTTTTGTCAAGACATAAATTAGAAAAAGTTATTTTGGCATGTCACAATCAGTAGGCTTTGAAAGAATAAGAATCGAGAAAAGAAGCCCAGCAATCAGTGCAGAGTGAACTAGACACTATCATGAAAAAAATCATAGAGTGATAGAGTGCAAAGAGGGAAATGATGGTACAGTAATCCGTAAAGAGTTGTGCTTCTAATTCAAAAGCCAGGCCTATCTAAAAAATCAGGCCTCTTGGGCACTTAGAATTCACCGATATATCCACAGATGAAAAAGAACACTCTCCTCCTGGGCATTGTACTCATATGTATACATAGGAGGGTCAGCTATGAATTGAGGATAGTGCAAAGGATCCTATGCCTGGGTTCAGGTGATTTGAATTATTCTTTTAATCCTATGAAACAATGAAATCCTTTAATCATTAAAAAAAATAAAATTCCTCATCTAAAAAGGGTAGATTCTAATCATCCTCGTTGTGTCAACAAAATGTGTAAACTTTCTCATTATATCCGTTCTGGTGGTTCTGTTTCAATTAACCCATATTCTCTGTCCCCTGTCTCCTTTATTTCCTCATCTTTATTATTACATCTTTACAGTGTAAAGAGTAACAGCTTCATAAACTCACAGAAGGGTCCTATATGCCTATTCTACAGCAATGGGTTCCATTTTTTGTGTGTAATAATAAAGTATGTTTACACATTGTGTAAAACTTAACCTATGTCATAGAACAGTATATATGAAATTGTTAAGCAACAAATTTGCTGTGTAAAACTTCACAAAAATGACAATAAAATTTTATTTTAAATTAATAATAACTAGAAATCAAAGGGTTTAATTAAGTGGTAGCTTTACTTATGTATTTATTTTAAAGAGGGTACATAATTTGTTTTACCAGTGCCTGGATCATTCATTTTAACCTTCTGCCTCAAATCTAAAAATATCACTAAACAGAACCCACTTTTATAGAACATACCGTGAAGTTATAATTTATGGCAAAGGATTTTTAAAAAAATTAATAGATATTTTTGCATCATCATAATTATAATTTAAAATTTATGTATATTGTGTATTATTAATTTCAAGGTACTCATGAAATAATCTAGAAGCAATCCTCCTTGTTGACAAAACAGGGATTATTAGAATCCTCCCTGGATTCTGTTCCATTGGCCTATGTGCCTATCATTGTACCAGTACCATACTATTTTGGTTTTTATAGCTATGTAGTAGGTTTTGAGATCAGGAAGTGCTACACTTCCTACTTTACTTTGGTTACTCAGAAGTACTTTGCTTATTCAGAGTCTCTTTACTTTCCAAATTTCTTTTTCTATGTCTTTGAAAAATGAATTTGGCATCTGTATTGGGATTGTTTTAAACATGTGGATTGCTTTTTGTAGGAATGTCATTTTCACTGTATTGAATCTTCTTATACATTAACGATTTCAATTTGCTTGGGTCTACAATCAACACACTTAGCACTAGAAGACAGGAAATGCTGTCAGGGACCTCTCAAGAGTGCTGAAGAGCAAAGATGTCATTCTAGATACTAAGGTGTGCCTGATCCAGGCTTTGGTCTTAGCAATTATTTGCTATGCATCACAGAGCTGAAGAATGACAAAGGATGGCCGAAGAAGAATCAATGCCTTTGAGTTATGGTGCTGGAGAGAAGTACTAAACACACTGTGTACATACCATGCCAAGAGAACAAACAAGTCTTTCCTGGAGAAAGCGAAATCTGGTTGTTCTCTGGAGTTAAGGATTTTGCAGATCTGTCTCAATAGTTGGGCATGTTACCAGGATGGACCAGGCCCTGGAGAAGGACATGATGCTTGGAAATGTGGAGGGGCAACACAGGAGAGGAAGGCCCCGGATGAGATGGATTGATACAGTAACTAGGGTAATGGGAGTAAATAGGTTGGGGACCATGAAATTGGCTCAGTATAGGACAGAATTCAGAGCTATTGTGCATGGGATCATTATGAGTAATAGGCTACTCAACAACACATAACCACCACAACAATCATGGACAGGGAGCATTTTTCCCTTATTTATGTCTTTTATATTTATCAAAGTAGTGATTTGTAGTTTTCTTTTTAAAGATATTTATTTTTCCATCTAGATTTATTCTCAAGTATCTCAACTTGTGGCTGGCTATTATCAATTGTATGATTTTGCTTAGTTTCCTTATGTGCGTTTTCTTTGTTACTTTAGAAGAATCCCACTGATATTGTATAGTGATCTTTTGTCTTGCTACTCTACCAAATTTGTCTACAAGGTCTAACAGTTTATTTTTTGTTGGATCTTTGGGGTTTGCTGTGTACTCTATGATATCATCTGCATATAGTGACAGTTTTACCACTTCTTTGCTGAGCTAGATGCCTCTGATTTTCTTCTCTTGTCCTATTGCCCTAAATACAATATTGAAAAGGAATGGTGAAAATGGGCATTCCTATTTGGTCCCTGTTCACGAGAAAAAGGCCTTTAGTCTTTTTCCATTGAGAATAATGTTGTCTCTTGGTTTTTCCTATAGACTTTCACTACGTTGAAGAAATTCCTTTCTATTTTGCTGAGTGTTTCAACCAAAAAGAAGTGTTGAATTTTGTCAAAAGTCTTTTCTGAATCAATCGATAGGTTCATGAGGTTCTTGTTCTTTACTTTGTTAATGTGCTGAGTTAAACTGATTGATTTTCTTATGTTGAATCATCCTTGCATACCTGTCATGAATCCCACTTGGTTATGATGAATTATTATTTTTTATGATAAATTTTTTTAGATGCCAGGATTGTGTTAAGGATTTTGCTTCTGTATTAATCAGAGACATTGATTTGTAGTTTTATGAGTTTTTCCTTCCTTTTTGTGTACCATCATATCAGATGTGACTGGGACAGGAGGAGATTGCCTCTCCTTCTCCAGCGGAGCATCTGGTGGATTTGAACCATGTACCTTTGGGATTGCAGTGCAGTTTCTTGCCACTAGTCTACCAGAGATCCCTTTGATCTGTAATTTTCTTACTCTTGATGTCTTTGCCTGGTTTTAGTATTAGGGTTGTACTTGTTTCATAGAATGACTCTGGGAGTATTCTCTCTTTTTCTATTTTTTGAAATAATTTAAGAAGAATTGGTAGTAAGTCTTCTCTGAATGTTTGGTAGAATTTAGTCATGAAACCATCTGGGCCAAGTTTGGGCTTTTCATTTGTTTGTTTTTTAGGGGAGTCTTTTTATGACTTGATCAATTTATTCTTTTGTGATAGATCTCTTCAAGTGTTCTACATCTATCTATGTCAATCTTGGTATCGTATGCATTTCAAGGAGTTTGTCCATTTTCTCTAGATTTTCAAATTTATTACAGTATAGCTTTTCATAATATTCCAATATTATCAGCTTAATTTCATCTTGTTCTGTTGTAATGTCATCTGTATCATTTCATACTTGAATTATTTGTGTCTTCTCTTTCTTTTGTTAAGTTTGCCAATGGTTGTTTATTTTATTGACCCATTTTAAAAATTAGTTCCTGGTATTATTGATGGTTTCAGTTGTTTTTCTGGTTTCTATCTCATTATCTGGTTTCGATTTTATTGATTTCATTGGTGTCAGCTATGTCTGTATATTTCCTTACTTCTAGAGGCTGATGGGTTATTTTTTCTTTCTTTTTCTATTTGATGGAGTTGAGGTAGGCCATTAATTTTACTTCTTTCTTCCTTTATTTATTTTATTTTGTGTGTATGTATGTGTGTGTTTACCTTTTGCTATGAACTCTACACTTAGGACAGCCTTAGCTGTGTCCCAGATATTTTGGTATGTTGTATTTTCATTATTGTTTGTGGTTTTCTTTAGGAAGGAAGAAAGAAGAAAGAAAGGAATGAAGGTTCTTTATTTCATTTTTTACATTTCTTCTATACCCCAATCATGTTCTGCTATTGTTATTGTTGTTGTTGCTAGGTGCCATTGAGTTGAGTATGACTCATAGTGACATTATGAACAAAATATCTGAATCCTATATTATCCTGTGCCATCCTCATCCTTCCTGACACACAAGAGCCCATTGCTGAAGTCACGGTGTCAATCCACCTGGTTGAGTGGCTCCTTCTCTTTTCCTAACCCTCCACTCTTTCTAATATCATACCTCTCTCCAAGGAATAGTCCCTACTAGCAATATCCCCAAAGTTTGTGAGGTGAAACCTCATCATTCTTGTCTCCAAAGAGCAATATGGATGCACCCTCTCTAAGTCATATTTGTTTGTTCTCTTTGCCATCCATGAGATGTTCAGTGGTCTTCTCCAACACCACAGCTCAATGGCATCAATTCTTCTGTCATCCATATACATTGTCCAGCTCTTAGATGCAGAACAAGTGACTGGAAAGACTGTGGCCTGAATCTGACACACCTTGTAAAAAAACAAATTTACACATTGGTCTCACCTGATTGACTGCATAGGAATCAGATAGATTGAAAGAAATCACTGGCGAAGATCAATATTGACAGTCAAAACAGGCCAGGGACAGACTGTGGATCACACCACCAATTACTCATATGCAAGTTCAAATTGAGGCAAAAGAGAGTTAAAATAAGTCCACAGCAACCATAACTTAATCGAATTGCTTTTTCTTTGTAGGTGGCTATTTTTCTTGTGCTGTTTTTACTATTCTTTCCTTATCTTTGATTTTGGTAACTTTATTATGATATGTTTTGATGTTTTTCTTTTATAGTCTGATCATTTCTAGTGCTGTATTGGCTCTACCCTGTCTTCTAATGATATTTTAAATTCTTGTACCTCTTTATCTGTAGTTTCAATTCCTCCATATTTTACAATTATTTCCATAGTTGTTCATATTCCTCCATGTTGGTATATTTCTTCTAGCTCCCTGACTCTGCAACATTTGTTTGTGGCTTCCATTCTTTCTTCCATTATTTGCACCTTCTTCTTTAGCTGTTCACATAACTCCACCTTAGTATATTTTTCTGATCCCCTTTCTCTGGGGTATTCACCTTTTAATGGCTTCCATTCTTTCCCTCATCATTTATACTTCTTCTCTAGCTTTTTATGCGGCTGCTCATCAATATATTTCTACTGAAGTTCTGTCTCTTTGGTATTCATTGGATCTTTCATGTGATCTTCATTTTAGGAGAAGGAGTATTTTGGTTTTTTTTTCAAATGCTTGAAGCTGCTTGGTGGTTTCTTGACATTATGTAAAGTTTTTCTTGCTATATGTTAGGCCATTTATATTGTGTCTGAGTACGTTGTTGACAGTTCTTTATATTTATGGCATTATGCATTAGTTGCAGACTTTAAAATGTCACCTTTATAAGGGAGGGCAACTTGCTATGCAAGGAGTCCTTCCTGGTCCTCTGCAATGAGTAAGTTAATTTTTCCTATAGTCCTTCCACTACTCTCTTGACTGCAGACCAGCCCTGTGGAAATCTCCCCAGCGTGCTGCCTGCTTCTTCTAAACTTTGTAATTGTCCTCAGGGCACCACTGTGTGGTCTGAGACCAACTTCCCCCTGTCTGTTATTCTCTCTCTGTCTGGGAAGGAAAGTGAGGGGCAGGCCCCTAACTCTGTATGTTTCCAGTGCCCTCTCAGGTATCTAGTAACCTGGTGGTTATTTCTCCTGCCTGCACCTGCCTCTTCTAAAGTTTGTAATTGTCATTGGTGGTGCTGGTGCACAAGGTAGCTGGAATTCAACTTTCTTGTGGCTACTGTACTCTATCTAGTGTGGAGGAAATAAGAGTAGGGTCACAAGTACCTCTATGTGCCTGCCCTCTCAGATTTCCAGTAGCCTCTTGGACATATTTCCTCTCTGTTCCTGCCTTTTCTAAAGTTTGTAGTTGTCCTTGATGGTGTTAGTAATCAGGGAAGCTGCTGGAGACCACCTTCCTCTTGGTTACTGCACTCTCTCCATCCATGGTGGGGCCTGAAAAGAATTCATTCTTATATTCAGAAATTCCAGAAGATAAAATAATGTATATTACATCACACCTCATTCTAAGACACATATCTTACTATGTTAAAAACAAAACTCACCCTTTAAGTGAAATTTAAATAGATTTTTTAAAAAGGAAATTTTTATTTTATACTGGTTTACTTACAATGTTTATATACATTGTTTTTCCACACTGGATCTTTTCCATTTCCTTTACCCACCCCTCTATTCAGCCATCAAATTGTGCAACCCTGTGATTAATGCCTTTCACCCTTCCATACTCCACCCACTTGGATCCTCATGCACGTTCTATAATAATGGTCTTATACAATATTTCTTCTTATGGGACTGAGTTAGCTCACTTACTATAATGCTTTCCAGTCCCTCGTATGTTAGGTAGTAATTTGCAAAATCATTTCTCCTGCATGCTGTGTAGTATTTCATCATGTGAATATACCATCATTCTTGATCCATTCAATTGTGATTAGACATTTGGGCTATTTCTGTGTTTTTGCAATGGTCGATAATGCTACTATGAACATTGGTGTACAACTCGCTGTTTGTGCCTCAGTTCTCATTTTCTAGGGGTATATTACAAAGAGTGGAGTAGCTGGGTCATATGGAATTTCTATGTTCAGCTTTTTGAAGAAACACCAAACTGCCTCCTCAAGTGGTTGTACCATTTTACAATCCCACCAGCAGTGTAGAAGAGCTCCTATCTCACCACAGCCTCTCCAATGTTTATTACTTGCTGTCCTGTTAAATTTTGCCCCTGGTTCTGGAGTGAGTTGATATCTCATTGCGTTTTTTATTTGTATCTCTCTTATTGCCAGTGACTTGGAGCATTTCTTCATGTGTCTATTAGCCATTTGAATATCTTCCTCTGTGAAAATTATTTTCATGTCTTTTGCCAATTTTGTACTTGTGTTATCAGCCTTTTTCTTGTGGAGGCCTTGTGGGAGTTTGTAAATAATTGATATGAGACCTATGTCTGAGATAGTATTGCCAAATGTTTGTTCCCAGTCAGTAGGTATTCTTTTAACTCTGTTGGAAAATATTTTTGATGCACACAGGGATTTAATCTTTGTTGTTGTTATGTGTTGCCAAGTCTCTTGCCCATAATGATTCTATGTACAGCAGCTCTGCAGTTAGTCTTGTCCTGAGCCAGTCTCACCATTTCTACACACCAACTCCCATTTTCCCAGTTACTGTATCAATCTATCTCATCCAGGGTTTTCCTGTCCTGCACTTTCCTTCTGCCCTTCTGAATATGACGTCCTTCTCCAAAGACCACTCTCTCCTGGCCACGTGCCCAAAGTATGTGATATGGAGTTTCAAAGTCCTAGCCTCCTAGGAGAAACTTGGTGTCACCCTCTCCAGGACAGACCTATTTATTTTCTTGGCAGTCCATGGTATGTCCAAGACTCTTCTCCAGCACCATAATTCAAAGGCATCACTTTTCCTTCTGTCTTCCTTAGTCGTTGTCCATCTGTCTTCCTTAGTCATTGTCCGTCTCTCTGATGCATAGAAAGCAATTGCAAAGACCATAGTCTGTATTAGGTGCCCCTTAGTCCGTAGGCTGACATAGTTTCCCTTCAATACTCTGGACAGGTCCCTGGCAGCATATTTAATCTTCAATTTTATCCTCTCCGGATTGTGCATTTCTGGCTGTATTTGTCAATCTATTTATACCATAGACTAGGCCTTCTAAGCTTGATCCCAGTTTGTCTCTGCTGAGCTTGATGGTTTTGGGCTTTATTACCAGGTCTCTCATCCACCTTCAGTTGGTTTTTTGGGTATGGTGTGAGATGTAGATCCCTGTTTCAGCTTTCTATAGGAAGCAGTGCCGTTTTTCCAGTACCAATTATTGAAAAGATTGTCATTTCCCCATTTGATGAGTTTTATTCCCTTGCTGAATATCAGTTGTCTGTAGATAGATGGGTCCATTTCCAGGTTCTCAATTCTGTTACACTGGTCTATGTGCCTTTCACTGTACCATTACCATGCTGTTTTTGTTCCTACTGCTGTGTAGTAAGTTTTGAGGTCAAGAAGTGCTATGCCTCCCACTAATAAGTGCTATGCCTCCCATTTCAAATGTAATTTGAATCTTACAAAGTGGAATTTTTTATTAATAGCTGTCAAAAAAACCAAGAAAATGACATAAGACTTTCTAGATAGAAAAAATCTCAAAGTAAAATAGACTACTTGGCTTCCATACTACTCTCATGTGTTCATCATGCATCCCTTCTTCCCACCATTAAAGATGCTCTTTTTAAAAGTCTGTGTTGCATTTTTATATGCCTTACAATATAGCCACACAACAGCCAAATTAATATAATACAAATGTAGAGAAAATTCCTTAATTCGGTTTCTTAAAACAAAATAGAAGTTATCTTATTATTTTTATGTTCCATTGAGTCACCTGCGATGTACAGTCACCCTGTGTACAGCAGTTCTGAACCCTTCCCTGTCCTGAGCCAGTCTCACTAACTCTGACACACCAACCCCCATCGCCCCAGTCACTGTATCAATCTATCCCATCCTGGCTCTCCTTCTCTTGTGCTGTCTGTCCACTCTTCCAAGCATAATGTCCTTCTCCAAGGACCGGTCTCTCCTGCCCACATGCCCAAAATAAGTTAGGTGAAGCTTCAAAATCTTAGACTCCAAGGAAAGACTTGGTTTTACCCTCTCCAAGACAGACTATTTGTTTTCTTGGCAGTCCATGGTATGTCCAAGACTCTTCTCCAGCACCAAAATTCAAAGGCATCACTTTTTCTTCTGTCATCCTTAATCATTGTCCAACTCTCTGAAGCATAACAAGTAATTGAGAAGACCATGGTCTGGATTAGGTGCACCTTTGTATCTAGACTGACATTGTTGTTCTTCAATACTTGAAGAGGTCCATGACAGCAGATTTTCCCAATGCAATTAATCTTTTGATTTCCTGACTGCTGGTGTTAAGAGTGTTGATTATAAAAAAGTGTAAAAGTGCAATCTGTAATTGTTAACAACCTCAATCTCTTCTCCATCTAATATGGTGCTGCCAATTGGCTCAGTGGTAAGAATCTTTGTCTTCTTGATGTTGAACTTTGACAATCAATATTGAAGACTACAGTCCTTGTCCTTTTGCAGCAAGTACTTCAGGTCCTCCTCAGTTTCAGCAAGCAAGGTTGTATCATTTGCATATCATAGGTTGTTGATGAGTCTTCTTCCAATCCTGATGACACACTCCTCCTCATAAAGCCCTGTTTTCCTAATGATCTGTTTTGCATGAAAATTGAAAAGGTATGGAGACAGGATGTATCCCTGATGCACTCATTTCCTGATTTTGAACCATGCAGTGTTTCTCTGCTCTGTTCTGAGGACTGCTTTTGGTCTAAGTATAGGTTTTGTATAAGCACGATCAAGTGTTCCGGGATTCCCATTTGCCTTAACAAATCATTAGCTTCATAAAATTAAACAAGGAGCTCTGGTGGCCTAACGGCAAGAACCTGTTCTGCAGTCCTGAAGACACGTGGTTTGAGACCATCACTTGCTCTGTGTATAGAAGAATGGGTAGTCTCCTCCTTTAAGATTAACTGCCTCTGAAAGCCCATAGGAGAGTCAGCTATGGGTTAGTTCCAACTCTATGGTACAAAACAACAACAACAACAATCACCAACTTATACAGAAACCACAGAAGTAGCCTAACACATAACAAAAAAAAATTTCACATAATGTCAAGAAAGCAGTAAGTAGTCTCAACATTGTGAAAAGACAAAACAAGCTTTCTCCTGAAAAATCAGAACATATTACATACCCAAGAAAATACTGCAGAGACAGTGAGCCGAAAGGAATATGTCAGCTTGGAATTAAATCAACAGCTACTGAAGAAGGTACGCATGATGGAAGAAAGAATGAAAGGCATAAATAAAGCAACTACTCCAGAGACAGGGAGCCAGAAAAAATTTATAAACTGGAGAAACATGAACAACTACTTTAGAAATTACAAAAGATGGAAGGAAGAATTGAAATAGATAAAAATGTAGAAGACATTTAAAAAGCATCACAAGATAGAGAGGGTACTGCCAACACAGTACCGGAAATAACAGAAATGTATGAAAATGCAATCCATAATATCAAGACCAAAATGGCATAAGTTTCCAGCATGGTGGAGGGACAAAAAAGCAGAATGGAAAAAATGTATAAAAGAATCAGTGAATTGCATGACAAGAACGTCAGTGAAAACTGAATACTAGAAGAAAAAAAAAAACAGTAAACAGAAGAAAAATTAAAAATAACCTTTGAATCATGTGGGATAGGCGCAGTACCACTTAGTGAGACAGGTAAACTCAAAAGAAACTTAACAAAGATGCAGAAGATAAAATTATACCATTAGTCAACTTGACCTTGTGGATGTATTCAGGGTACTACACTGAAACAAAGCTCTATTTTACAGCACACATGATACATTCTCTAGAATTGATCATGTATTAGGACAAGAAGTGAGCATCAACAAATTAAAAACACTGAAATAATACAAAGTATCTTTTCATACCACAATGCCACAAAACAAGATATTAATGACAATATAGTAAAGCTTATAAAACCACCCATATGGAAACTAAATAACACCCTGTAAGAACATGATTGGGTTACAGAAGAAACACAAAATGATAAAAAAAAGAGTTGCTTAATATAAACTAAAATGAAAATACGACATATAAAAACTTCTGGGATACAGCTAAAGGGGCAGTTCACAACTATAGGCAAGCATATAAAAGA
Organism: Elephantulus edwardii; assembly: GCF_000299155.1. Lineage (NCBI taxonomy): Eukaryota > Metazoa > Chordata > Mammalia > Macroscelidea > Macroscelididae > Elephantulus > Elephantulus edwardii. The sequence goes on along the minus strand of NW_006399860.1, from coordinate 5,014,954 downwards.
AGAAAGAAGCAAAATTAATGATCTAACTCAACAGCTCTGTAAAATAAAAAAGATCAACAAAAGAAACCAACAGCCTTTGGAAGAAAGGAAATGATAAGGATAAGACCTAAAATTAATTAAATAGAAAACAGATAAACCATTGAAATCAACAAGACTACTGGTTCTTCATGTTGTTGTTGTTGTTATGTGCCGTCGAGTCGCCTGCGACTCATAGCGACCCTATGTACAACAGCCCTAAACTCCGCTCTGTCCTGTGCCAATTGCACTGTCTCTGACACTCCCATCCCAATTATCCCAGTCACTGAATCAATCCACCTCATAGAGGGCCTTCCTCTCCTGCGCTGTCCCTCCACCCTCCCAAGCATGATGTCCCTCTCTAAGGACCTGTCTCTCCTCACTACATGTCCAAAGTAAGTTAGACGGAGCCTCAGAATCCTTGCCTCCAAGGAGCCACCCGGTTTAACCCTCTCCAGGACAAATCTATTTGTTTTCCTAGCAGTCCATGGTATTCTCAGTACTCTTCTCCAGCACCACAGCTCAAAGGCATCAGTTCTCCTTCTATCCTCCTTGGTCATTGTCCAACTCTCTGATGCATAACAGGTGATTGCGAAGACCATGGCCTGTATCAGACGCACCTTAGTCTCCAGAGAGACACCACTGCTCTTCAGCACTTTGGAGAGGTCCCTAACAGCAGACTTTCCCATGGCAATGCACCTTTTAATTTCCTGGCTGCTGGTGCCAAGACTGTTGCCTATGGAGCCAGGCAAACTAAAGCTGTGTACAATCTCAATCTCTTCACCATCCATCCTGATGCTGCCAATTGGTCCAGTGGTGAGAATCTTTGTCTTCTTGACATTGAGCCTCAATCCATATTGTAGGCTGCAGTCCTTGACACTCTGCAGCAGGTGCTTCAGGTCCTCCTCGGTTTCAGCTAGCAGGGTTTTGTCATCCGCATAACGCAGATTGTTGATAAATCGTCCACCAATCCTGACCCCACATTTCTCCTCATAGAGCCCAGCCTCCCAGATAATCTGTTCTGCATATAGGTTGAAAAGGTATGGAGATAGGATGCATCCCTGGCGTACGGCCTTCCCAATTTTGAACCATGCAGTGTTCCCTTGCTCTGCTCTGACGACTGCCTCCTGGTCCAAGTATAAGTTTCGCATTAGAACGATCAAGTGTTCTGGGATTCCCATTCTTCTCAGAGTCAGCCACAGTTTGTTATGATCTACACAGTCAAATGCCTTTGCATAGTCAATGAAACACAGATAGACATTCCTCTGGTATTCCCTGCTTTCAGCCAAGATCCATGTGGTTCTTCATAGGAGTGATAAAAAAACAAACCACTGGCAAATTTAGCAAAATAAAATAAAAAGAAAACACAACAAACAACTTGAATAAGAAATGATATAGGTGACATCACAATAGAATCAACTGAAATGAAATAGATAATGTGGTTCAAACCTGGGTGTCCCCTCCAAAAAAATAGACAATAATGGAATATTATGCAAAGATATACTTCTTATAAATTTGAAAACCTATAGGAAAAGACCTAGAAACTCACACCACATCCAGATTAACAGGGATAGTTGTAGAACACTTAAACAAACCCGTCACAAAAGGAGAAATTGAGAAACCCATAAAAGCTTCCCCCTCAAAAATGTTCTGGCCTAGATGGCTTCATGGCTGAATTCTACCAAACATTCAGAGTACAAAATATCATCAATTCTACTTAAATTATTTTTAAAAATAGAAAAAGAAGAACATTCCCAGAGATATTCTATAAAACAAGCATAATCCTACTTCCAAAACTAAGTAAAGGTTTTACAAAAAAAGAAAAGTATAGGTCAATATCTCTCATAAATATAGACACAAAAATCCTTAACAAAATCCTGGCCAATAGAATTCAACAGTATATCTGAGGTGTTAGACTAAAGTTGGCTTTTTTTAGTCATTTATCCTCTGATCTTCAGATACCTTAACTGCATGCAGGCACATTGTCTTGAAAATCAGCATCAGCTGTGGGACTAGGATAAGTGAAAGCGTGTTTCCCACACTGAGCAGCAAGACTTGAGGGGAGAAACTCTGGAGGCAAACAAGGCTTTTAGTGGAAAGACCCTAGTGAGAGCCAGACTCTGGTGGTGAAAGACTGGTTTTGCTGTGGAGAAAATGTGCCAGGGTGTGATCAAAGGCTTCTTGTGTTTGGGCTGGCCACAGTTGTATTTTGCTGTTCTTGCTTTTGATGATGGAAGGAAAAGTTGCTTGCTGAACTGAAACTGGAGCCCGAACTAACTGAGAAGGTGTGCCCCAGAACTCTTGAGCTAAATTGTGGACTTATTTTGGGTAATATTGTGATATTCTTTGCCTCCCCCACTCTATAACTATAAACTTTCCCAGTGCAGTGCATTTCCTTATTTCCTGACTGCTGGTACCAAGAGTGTTAATTGTGGATCCAAGGAAAATGAAGCTGTTGACACTGCCTATCAGTCTAGTGATAAGAATCTTTGTTTTCCTGACATTGAGATTAAATCCATACTAAAAGCTGTTTTCCTTGATCTTCTGCAACAAGTGCTTCAAGCCTTCCTCACTTTCAGTAAGCAAGGTTGTGTCATCTGCATAATTTAGGTCATTAGGGCTGCTTTTAATTCTGGCAGAGATGATGATGTTGCTTTCAATTACATCTTCCTTGATCTCAACTACATTGCTGTGTGTTCCCATATGATTCCACCCATAGCAAGTTCAGTGGCATTATCAAGGCTGAGAATGAGAATCCTGAGATCAAAGAGAAAGTCATCAATATCTTCCAGGAGCAAGATTCTACTGACACCAAGTGGGGTGACACTACTGTTAAGTCCACTGACATCTTCACAATCTTGGATAAAGCTGGGGTTCACTTGAAAGGTAGAGCCAAATGGGTAACCATCAGTGCCCTATGTTTGTGATAGACATAGACCTTGTGAAGTATGACAGTTCTCTGGAAATTGTCAGAAATGCCTCCTGCATCACCAAGTACTTGCTCCCCAACCCTAGCCAAGGTCATCCATGATAACTATGGCATCACAGAGAGACTCATGGCCATAGACCATGCCATCACTACTGCTCAGAAGATTGTGAATGACCTCTGTGAAAATTTGTGGCATGATGTCCCTGGAGTTGCCTGGAACATCATCCCTGAATCTACTAGTGCTGACCAGGCCATAGGCAAAGTCATCCCTGAGTTTAATGGGGAAGCTTACTAGCTTGAATTTTTGAGTTCCAATCCCCAATATGTCATTCAGGGATCTGAACTGATCTCTTAAAAAAACTTGCAAATATGATGACATCAAAAAGGAATAAAAGCAGACATTAGAAAGACTTCTAAAAGTCATCCTGAGGTACACTGTAGAACAGGTGGTTTTCTGTGATTTTAACAGTGACATCCACACTGTCATCTTTGATACTGGGGCTGTTATTTTCCAGAATGACCATTTTGTCAAACTCATTTCTGAGTATGACAAGACAGTTGCTACATGCAAGCAAGATTCTTCTGAAGATTGTCCAAAAACGACTGGAACAGCACATCAGCAGAGAACTGCCAGAAGTCCAGGCTGGGTTTAGAAGGGGTCGTGGTACTAGGGATATTGTAGCTGATGTTAGATGGATCTTGGCTGAAAGCAGGGAATACCAGAGGAAGGTATATTTGTGTTTCATTGACTATGCAAAGGTGTTTGGCTGTGGATTATAACAAACTGAGGCTGACTCTGAGAAGAGTGGGAATCCCAGAACACTTGATCGTTCTAATGTGAAACCTACACTTGGACCAGGAGGCAGTCGTCAGAACAGAGCAAGGGAACACTACATGGTTCTAAATTGGGAAGGGTGTACACCAGGGATGCGTCCTATCTCCATACCTTTTCAACCTGTATGCAGAACAGATTATCTGGGAGGATGGACTCTATGAGGAGAAATGTGGGGTCAAGATTGGTGGAAGATCTATCAACAATGTGTGTTATGTAGATGACATAACCCTGCTTGCTGAAACTGAAGAGGACCTGAAGCGCCTGCTGCAGAGTGTCAAGGACTGCAGCCTACAATATGGATTGAGGCTCAATGTCAAGAAGACAAAGATTCTCACCACTGGACCAATTGGCAGCATCAGGATGGATGGTGAAGAGATTGAGGTTGTTCACAGCTTTGGTTTGCTTGCCTCCACAGTCAACACTCTTGACACCAGTAGCCAGGAAATTAAAAGGCACATTGCCATGGGAAAGTCTGTTGTTGGGGACCTCTTCAAAGTACTGAAGAGCAATGGTATCTCTGGAGACTAAGGTGTGTCTGGTACAGGCCATGGTCTTTGCAATCACTTTTTATGCATCAGAGTTGGACAATGACCAAAGAGGATCGAAGGAGAATTGATGCTTTTGAGCTGTGGTGCTAGAGAAGAATATTGAGAGTACCATGGACTGCTAGGAAAACAAACAGATTCATCCTGGAAAGGGTTAAATTGGGTGGCTCCTTGGAGGCAAGGATTCTGAGGCTCCATCTAACATACTTTGGACATATTGTAAGGAGAGACTGGTCCTTGGAGAAGGACATCATGCTTGGGAGGATGGAGGGACAGCGCAGGAGGGGAAGGCCCCTCTATGAGGTGGATTGATTCAGTGACTGGGGTAATTGGGATGGGAGTGTTAGAGACCGTGAGATTGGCACAGGACAGAGCAGAGTTTAGGGCTGTTGTACATCGGGTCGCTATGAGTCGCAAGCAACTCGACGGCATATAATAACAACAACAACAACGTCATCAACCTCATGGTTCACACATGTCTTCCAAAAAATAAAAGTCTCCATGGCCAACAGCCCAGCAATAGCACTTGAAGAGAGAGACTCTTAGGTGCTGGGGAGTTGTTGCTCCAATTTTACCTTCCCAACATAGTGAGACTCTCACATCTTTGACAGTTTCCATCTGGTTCTCCTGAAGAAGGGAAGGGCCTTAAAGAACCCATCTGGTTATGCACCATCGATAAAATTCTTTGTACTCAGCCAAAACCAAACAAAGAACTCTTTTTTTTAAAAAAAAAAAAAAGTTCATTGTCAAGAAACATCTGTAGAGCTAATGTGAGTTGAACTGAATGCTTCAATCAAGTTGCATGATCAGATAAAGTTATGATCAAAATAATGGAATGAGGGAAGGATTGAGGCCAGTCAGGATGATAACTGAGTTGATATTTGTGAATGACTGGAGGAAGCTAGCTAGTCAAGGAATCTGTCAGGGGCTATGGAACAAGAGAGATCATCTAGAAAGACAAGAAGCAATGGAAAAAGGTACTTTGGGAACCACTAAAATATACTGTCATTTTAACCAAGAGGACAGGCAAGACAAAAGGAAAATTATTAGTATGATGTGGCTATGTAATGAGACAGGCAGGGATTTGAACTCCCAGAAAGCCTAGTAGGATGTATTTTAGCTCATTTTTACAGAGATTAATAATAACAAGAAATTCATGCATGGTGTAGTTTTCACTTAGTTGGTAACTTTAAGGTTGGCAATTTGAAGCCACCCAATACAACCATGGACAATAGATTGGGTAATCTGGTTCTGTAAAAACTATGGCCAAGAAAGACCTATGGAGCAGTTCTACCCTCTAGTGCTTGGGATTGCCACCAGGAGGAGTTTATGCTATAGCAGCCAACAGTAGCACTAATAAAAAAAGAATACTGATTAGAAACCTGTGAATCATGTCCCAATATCTTTTCACCCCTTTCTGAACTCTTTCACTTTTGTTGAACAAAATAAAGACCAGTCCTTTGCCCTCAAAAGAATAGCTATAATAGTCCATTATTTTCCCTCATGTATGTTACATTCCTGAAATCAGTATTCTTTTGCTATAATACTGTGTTTTTTATTATGTAGCGAGTTCTGCCTAGGATTCTGGCATTTATTTTCTAAAATCTTGTACTGTTGCCCCCTTATATTGAACAAATAAAATCCAGTTTATATTCCGTTCTTTTCCTTGACATACATTCCATTCCTGAAATAAGCATTTTTACTATATAAATCATGTTCTTCATCTTGCAGTGAGTTCTGCATAGGATTCTGAGTTGTTCTGGTGGTTGTCTCCGTCCCCCCCATTTCTGTTTATTAGATCCATATCAGTGTTTTATTGCAACTGAAATGCCATTGTTTTAAAAACTCTCTTGCTAGCTCCAGCTCCTAGTTTACCTTGCGTCAGGGAAAGTGTAACTTTTTCTTCAGTCTTTCTAAAGTCCTTTCTTGCTGTATCTTTCTCGTCACTGGTCTAATTTTCTCTCTTAAATCACAAGCACACACCCCCGTGTAACTAGCTGATCTTGAGTTGGTCCCCAACTCTTGACACAATGGGTTAGGTTGGTTTTGTATACTGAGCAAAAAATCTGAGAAACTGGACTATATAGAGAAGAATATGGCATTAGATTTGGAGGGAAACTCATTAACAAACAACATTATGCAGATGACACAACCTTGTTTGCTAAAAGTGAAGAGGAAGATCAAAGATTGCAGCCTTCAATATGGATTACATCTCAACATCAAAAAAAAAGGAAATTTTTTTTTCACTGGACCAATAGGCAACATCATGATAGCTGAAGAAAAGATAAATTAATGACTTCATTTTACTTGAATACACAATTTTCATGGTTGCAGCAGTCTAGAAATTATAAGTTTTGTTGCCCTGGAAAAATCTGCTGTCAAAGTACTGAAGAGCAAGAACATCAGTTTAAAGACTAAGGTGTACCTGATTGAAGCCTTAGTCATTTCAGTTACTTCAAATGCATTTGAAAGTTGGACAGTGAATAAGAATGTCAGAAAAATTGAGGCCTTTGAATTGTGTAATGGGAGAAGAATACTGAATTTGAAATGCTTAAAAAAAAAAGAAGCAAGTTTGTTTTGGAGGAAGTGCAAACAGGGTGCTCCTTAGAAGCAAGGATAGTGAGACTTCATCTCACACACCTTCGGCATGTTGTTATAGGAAAAGCCAGTTGTTGGAAGAAGACATCATACTGGGAAAGGCAAAGGGTAAGAGAAAGAAATGAAGACTCTTACCAAAATGGATTGACACACTGATTGTAAAATGGGCATGAGCATATCAGAGACGATGAGAGGATTGCACAGGATAAGGCAAAGTTCAGTAGTGTGTTGTTCATTGGGTCACTATAAGTCATAGTCAACTTAATGGCACCTAATAACAATAACAATCTGAAAACTGAGTCATGAGGGTGATTTCACTTTGAAAAGTGGTTAAGGCAGATAGCTTCAGGAGTATCAGACCAGAATGACTGACCTTTTCCTTATGATTTTTCATTTTGTTCCACATTGTCTCTATTTTTACAAGATAAATTTCATAGCAGTGAAGAATGGTAACTGGATATTATCTAGTTCTGATCTCACAGCCTTGGACATGGAAGTTCATGTGATCCACATCCACTTGTTATTGGGATCAAGTCTTTTCCTGTACACTTCTTTGACCTGGACAGGATGAGATCAATAGCTGCACCTTAGATGACCTCTTTATACTTTAGGACCCTAGTGACTTCTTTTCAAAATCAACTGTAGAAAGTTGTCTTTGCATTATATTATACCAATGACCTTGACATATTCTGCAAATACATCTTGAGTGACTCATTCCCAAAAAAATTGGTTGTGGCTTAGAAGTTTCTATAATTTTTGCCTATTTTGTGCTACTATAAGGAACTTTGTGGGATTATGTGTTATCCTGAAAAAGGTCAGAAGTACCAATCCACTAATTATTTCATGGGAAAAGATGGACAATCTCCTCTAACAAAGATTTACAACCTTAGAGACCTGGTAGAGGGTTTTCTTGAGTTGGAATTGACTCAGTGGTAATGGCTTTAATTTTTGGCTTCTTTACATGTTCAGATATGTAGATTGCCTGCCAAGCATATATGATCATGAGTGTAGTTTCATTCACCTATGTACCTTCATCTTGTCTGTTACCCTCTGTACCTATTAAGGTCCACAGCCTTAGAACTTGATCGAGGGTCTCTATAAATTAGACTCCGTGGAAGTGAGTTGAATTTCTTTTTTTTTTTTAATTTCTTGATTCTGTATGTATAAAACACTACTTTTGGCACAACATAAAGCAATAAGGTTCAAATCCACTAACTAGCTGCTTCCCAGGAAAAAGATGGGCAATTTTATCCCATGCAATTTACTGTCTCTGAAAATATGTGCTAGACCCAGCTTACTTTATGTCTTCTACCTAGTTTGTAATTTCCTCTCTTCTTCCTTCTCCTGTCATTCCTGATATTAAAAAAAAATCTGATCTTTCTTCTGCGAGTAAACTTTTCCTTAACTTTTTAATAGTGGAATTCATATGAGAATTGTCCTTTTGCTGATTTATTTCTTCCAGTATTCCAGAACCCTTACTTGTGCTCATAAGGAATCTATACCTTAGACTAAGAATCTGCTGGGAGAACAGAGCAAGGGAACACTGCATGGTATAAGATCAGGAATAGTGTGCATCAGGGTTGTATCCTTTCTCAATACTATTCAGTCTGTATGCTGAGCAAATAATTCTGAAAGCTGGACTCTTTAAAGAGGAGTGTGGCATCAGGATCGGAGGAAGACTCATCAAGAATTTGCATTATGCTGGTGTGATGATACAACTTTGCTTGCTAAAAGTGAGGATATGAAAGCTTGCTGAAGAAAATTAAGGAATAAGCCTTCAGGACAGATTAAATATCAATATAAAAAAACCAAAATCCTCACTAAAGGCCCAACAATCAATGTTTTGATAGATGGAGTAAAGATTGAAGCTATTAATGATTATCTCTTGCTTGGATCATCAATACCCCTACTACCAGCAGTCAGAAAATCAGAAGACATATTGCACTGGGCACGTCTGTTTTCAGAGACCTCTTCGAAATACTGAAAAGCAGTGATGTCAGTTTGAAGACTAAAGTGAGCTCTATTCAGGCCATGGTTTTCTCAATCACCTGCTATACATCAGAGCTGGACAATGAATAAGGATGATAGAAGAAGAATTGATGCCTTTGAATTATAGTGCTGGAGAAGATGACTGAATATCCTATGGACTGCCAAAAGAACAGTTATATCTTGGGAGAGGGTGCACCTGGAGTGCTCCTTGGAGGCAAGAGTGATGAAAACTTTGTTTTTCATACTTTGGAGATGTATCTAGGAAAGGCTAATCCTTGGACAGGGACATCATGCTTGGAAAGACAGGGTCGGTGAAGTAAGGAAGACCTCCAGTGAGATGGATTGACACTGTGCCTTTAGCAATGGACTCCAGTGTCTCAGAGATGCAGAGTATGGCACAGGATAGGCTAGGTTTCTGGTAGGCTGTTCTTGAGGTCGCTAGGAGTCGTACACAACTCAGTCGCACCTAGAAACAACAATGTCCTCCAGGTTAATTCTGAAACATCCATGATATGAGATGTTTCTTAGATTTTCGAAGTAGAGCAAATCCTTCTTAGTTTGTCTAGGTTAGAAGCTCCAATGGCCTATTTAAAATATGGCAATGTCACAGTCTCCCCTGACAGATACTAGCTGTGTATGATGTGTATTGGCTTGGAATCAAGTCAGTTTTCTCCCATGAATGGGGACAGTTCTACCACTGCACTGCATATACCTGGAAGCCTGGTTTTAAAATTGTTATGCACTCAATGGCTAACCTAAAGGTTGGTAATTCAAGCCCACCCATCACTGTGCAGGGAGGAAATGATCTAGCAATTTGCTCCTGTAAAGATTCCAGTCTAGGAAACTATGAGGAAGTTCTACTCTATCCTTACAGTGTCTATTATTTCAAAAACAACACATCGCTATACCTCTATCTGTAAGGAATTCTAGTGGTGTAGTCCATAGGCAGTTGCACTGCTGCAAAGGCATAGCCTCTCTGGCTGTTCAAATCCACTAGCAACTCCAAGGAGGGAGAATGAACAATCCCTTAGAAGGGTCAGTTATGAATCAGCTCCTACACAAAAGCAAATACACACACACATACTCTGTTGGGTTGGAGTGACTCATAGCTGATGATACAGCACATTTTCAGATTTTCAGAGACGGTAAATTGCGTGGAAGGAGATTGCCCAACTTTTTCCTGTGGAGAATCTGCTGGTTTGGACTTTTGTTGCTTTGGATTGGCAGTGTTCCTTTAGTTTTCTACATACAAAAGCAAGAAAATAAACTTACTTCCATGGGGGTCCATTCCAACTTAGAGAGAACCTTCATTTGGTCTCTAAGGCCGTCAACTTTAATAGGAAGATGGTTCCTTTCTTTCTCCTCAAAAGCTACTGAAGGATTTGAACTGCCAGAGATGCTTGACCTTTTGATGAATAGTACAACATGCTATGACTACATAAATAACCATAAAATGTAATATATAGGCATAATACATGATATATGTGTTTGTGCATACAGAAATATGTGTGTTTTTAAATTCAATTAATATTGATGAAATTCTAGGCAAGGAGGATTATCTACTTATAAACTGTATTGATTTCTTCTAGCACCAGTTAGCATGTTATTGTTGTTATGTGCCATCGAGTTTTCTGCGATGTATTGTTGTTGTTGTTAAGTGCTGTCGAGTCGTTTCCGACTCATAGCGACCCTATGTCCAACAGCCCTAAACCCTGCTCTATCCTGTGCCAACCG
>NW_006399860.1:5003408-5003886 GCF_000299155.1 Elephantulus edwardii | reverse complement strand
AGCAAACTGAAGCTGTGAACATAGTGACCTTTTAAATACCTTAGCTCTGAAACCTGCCCTATGCGGAGCCAAACTCATTGTCTTCAACAAACCATCTCATCCTGAGTTGTCCTTTCCTGTGCTGTCCCTCCGTCCTTCTAAGCATACTTTCCTTCTCCAAGTACTGGTCCCTCCTGGCCACGTGCCCAAAGTATGTGAGCTGGAGTTTCAAAATTCTTGCCTCTGGGTGGCAGCCTGGTTTCACCCTCTCCAGGGCTGACTTGGTTATCCTCCTGGCAGTCCACAGTATGTCTAATACTCTTCTTCTGCACCACAACTCAAAAGCGTTGATATTTCTTCTATCATCCTTAGCTATTGTCCAGCTACCTGATGCATAGCAAGTAATTTTAAAGACCATGGCCTGGATCAGATGCACCTTAGTTTTCTGACTGCTCCTGCTGTACTCTAGAGAGGACCCTGAAGCAGACTTACACAATTC
>NW_006399860.1:4994594-4997238 GCF_000299155.1 Elephantulus edwardii | reverse complement strand
ATTTTTCCCTTTTGTAGTTGAGTCTTTGTTTTTCTCATGATGCTTTTAGAATTCTATCCCTATCTTTTAATTTGTAGGATTCGTAATATGTCTTGATGTTTTTCTTTTTGGGTCTAGTCTATTTGGTATTCCCTGTGCTTCTTGAATGTGGATTTCCCTGTTCTTCAGTATACCTGGGAAATTTTCTTCTAGTACTTCTTCCACAGTTTTCTCAGTGCCTTCCCTGTCACTCCCATGTTCTGGAATTCCAATGTTGTCATGTTGTTATGATGTCATCCCATATGACTCTAATGTTTTCTTCATTTTCTTTACACATCTCTGATTTTTCTTCTAGTATGTTGCCTATGAGGCCTTTGTCTTCCAGCTCACTGACTCTCTGTTCCATCTCTTCAGTTCTATTTTTTTTTTTTTTTGTCTTACCAGCATGTTGGACACTTCTGCCATTTCAGTCTTGATATTCTGTATTGCATTTTCATGCTCTTCTGTTATTTCCAATATTGTGTTGGATGTACCCTCTCTGCTTTTTGATGAGTATTTAAATTCTTATACTTCTTTATCTACACTATCAATTCTTTCTTCTATCTTTTGCGTTTTCTTCTGTAGCTGTTCAAGTTGTTCCTCTCAAGACATTTCTTCTGGACTATTGTATCGGGGGTATTTTTTCTCTCTGGGCTTTCATTGTTTCTTCCAACATTTGTATCTTTTTCTGTAGCTGTTCTAATATCTCCACATCAACATATTTCTTTTGGTTTTCTTTTTTTGGGGGGTATTCATTTGGTCTGCTTTTTTTGGGAAGTGTTATTTTGTTTTTTTAATGATAACTGGATTGCTGCTTTCTTGACATTATGTGCATCTTAGGTGATGTTAGGTTGTTGTAACTATATAATGATCACAGCATGGCAGTGTTTTGTGGAGTATCTGTATATTTGTGCTTCCTTCTTCCGGTAGGCCTTAGGCCTGACAGCTGTATTTCTCCCAAAGAACTTGAATGCCAAACCAGAAAGCCCATTGTTCCCTTACAGAACTGGCATCTGTGCCCAGTTTAAGCTGTCCTGTACCCTTCTGCTTGAGCCCAAGGGTTCCTGTCTGGTGTTATCTAGACAGCAGTGTTTCACCCAAAGTACCTGAATGCCAAGGGAGATGGACTAGTTCCACAGGTGGGCTTTCCCTGTTCACTGGTCTTGGCTGGGAGGTGTACCCTTCACAAACAAACAAACCTACCTGGAAGGCAAAGCAATGAAAATGGCAGATGCAAGGCAGAGGGAAAGACTGAATGAGACTCTATCCAAGGGAGAAAGACTGGTCCCACAGGCAGGTCTCCCCAGTTCACTGGGTTTGGCCCAGAGGTGTGCCTCTCAGAAACCAACCAACCAACCTGGAAGGCAAAGGTGCAAAAATGGCAGACGTGAGGCAGAGGGAAGGCATGGCTATGGCTCTGTCTAAGGGATGTTAGGGGTTAGGCATGGGTGTCACAATTCATCTTTTGATTTCCTGACTGCTGATGCCATGATTGCCAACCAGCCTGAAGTTATCCACAATCTCAGTCTTTCCCTTCTGCATCATGAAGCTGCCAATTGGCCCATGCCTCTTCAGTTTCAGAAAGCAAGGTTGTGTCATCTGCATAATACAGGTTGTTGATAAATCTTCTTCCAGTGCTGATGCTTCATTCCTCCTTATAAAGTCTAGCCATTTGAATGATCTGTCCTGCATATAGACTAAAAAGTTATATAGGTAGGATGCATCCCTGGTACACACCTTTCCTGATCCTGAACCATGCAATGTTTTCCTGCTCTGTTCTGACTACTATTTCCTGGTCCAAATATAAGTTTCATGTGAACACAAGTAAGTGTTTTGGGATCTCCATTCTCCTCAAAATTCACCACAATTTGTTGTGATCCACACAGTCAAATGCCTTTGTATAGTCAATGAAATACAGATAGACATTCCTCTGGTCCTTCCTGATTTCAACCAAAATCTAGCTAACATTAGTTAAGATGTCCCCAGTGACACAGCCTCTTTTAAAACCAGTGTGCATATCTGGCAGTTCTCTATTGATGTATTATTGCAGTCATTTTGGGAAAATCTTCAGCAGGATAATCTTGCTGACATGTAATACTAGTAATGTTTGATAATTTCCACACTCTGTTTGGTCACCTTTTTCTGGAATGGGAATAAATACAGATCTCTTCCAGTCAGTTGGCCAAGTAGTTGTCCTCCAGAATCTTAGCATAGTATGGTGATTGCATCCAGGGCAGCATCTGTTTGGTAAAATATGGTAATTGTTTTTCCATCAATTCTTGGAGCCTTGTTTTTTGCTAATTCCTTCAGAGCAGCTTGAAGCACCTCATTTATCAATTTCCTCTTGATCATATGTGTCAGCCAATTCATTTTTGTATAGTTCCTCTGTGTACTCTTGCCATCTTCTTTTCATGCTTCCTGGATCATTCAACATTCTGCCTTCAGAATCCTTAAGCATTGCAATTCATAGCTTGAATTTAATCTTTATTTTCTTCAGCTTAATTTCATCCCTTTCGATTTTCCAACACTAGCTCCTTGCACATTTCATTATAATACTTTGCTTTGTCTTCCTGCACTGGCTTTTGAAATCTTCTGTTCAGCTCCTTAGCTTTTTTCCTTTATTTTT
>NW_006399860.1:4981805-4986301 GCF_000299155.1 Elephantulus edwardii | reverse complement strand
AACAAACTGGGAGGAGGGTAGAGAGAATAGTGCAACAATGAATGAATGGAAACCCAAAATCTCTGTAAATGTTTATGAAAATTAATAAAATAATATTATAGGGAAAAAAAAGAAAAACAAATTTAAGCCTCAAGTTGCAATATTGAAAAATGCTTGGGCTTGCTGTTATGGTGAATGTAATGCCACTGGTGTGTCAAATGGCATAATGATTACCTATCATGGACAGTGTTTGGTGGAACTCCTAGATTAAGGAAGGCTTGGAGGCAGAAATGGGATCCACTTCCTAAACAACATGCCTCTGGAAACTCTATGAATGTAGAGAAACAATGATAGTTATAGAACAAGATTCAGGTCTTTTGTTCATAGGGTCACAATGAATCGTCCTTGACTCAATGGCACTTAATAACAACAGCAACAGTAGCAGCAGCAATGTGGACAATATATTGAGAGACCCAGAAAGTAACAAAAGGAGAAGGAAAGAATGCACGGAATCACTGTACCAGAAAGAACTGATAGACAATGAAATATTTCAGAAAGTGCCATATGAACAGGAGCTAATGGTAATGAAGGAGGAAGTGGGGCTTCCATTGAAGCTGCATTGAAGGAATTAGCAAAAAATAAGGCCCCAAGAATTGATGGGAGACCAGTTGACTTGTTTCAATTAACAGATGCAACCTTGGATGTGATCACCAGTCTATGCCAGGAAATTTGGAGAACACATTGAAGGAGGTCCATATTTATTCCCATTTTCAAGAAAGGCTGAATCTAGAAACTATCAAACAATATCATTAATACCAAATGCAAGCAAAATACTGCTGAAGATCATTAAAAATTTGCTAGAACAGTACAAAGATAGGGAACTACTAGAAATTAAAGCAGAATTTAGAAGATGATGATGTATGGATCCTGGCTGAAATTAGAGAATAGTGGAATAATGTCTATTTGTGCTTTATTGACTATGCAAAGGCATTTGATTATTTGAATTATAATAATGTGTGGCTGACATTGAGAAGCGTCGGAGTCTGAGAGCACTTAATTGTGCTCATGTGAAACCTAAACCTGAACTAGGAGGCGGTCGTGTGAACAGAGCAGGGAACACTGCATCATTTAAAATTAAGAAGATAAGTTGGACCAAGTGTTGTGGGTTATTGTTAAACTGTAAAATTAATAAGGGAGTGTGTCAGGGTGTATTGTCTCTCCATACCTATTTAAGCTGTATGTTAAGCAAATTATTCAAGAAGCTAGACTCTACGGAGAGGAATGTGACATGAGGATTGGAGGGAGACTCATCAATAACCTGTGTTATGCAGATGACACACCTTGCTTGCTCAAAGTGAGGAGGACTTGAAGCACTTATTGAGAAGATCAAGGAATGTAGCTTTCAATGTCAATTGCACCTTAATGTCAAGAAAACAAAGATTCTTCTCACTGGACCAGTGGGTGACATGATGGATGGAGGAAAGATTGAACCTGTCAACAACTTAATCTTACTTGGATTTACAATTAACACTATTAGTACCAGTAGTCAGGAAAGAGGAGATACATTGCACTGGGAAAATCTGCATTTAGAGACCTCTCCAAATTATTGAGGAGTAATATTGTCAATCTGAGGACTAAGATGTGTCTGATTCAGGCCATAGTCTTTCTGATCAATTGCTGTGCATCTAAGCACTGTACAATGAAAAATGATGACAGAAGAATTGACTCCTTTGAACTGTCATGTTGGAGAGGAGCACTGAACATCTCATGGACAGCCAAGAGAACAAACAGATATGATTTGTAGAGCATGCATCTGGAGTGCTCTTGGAGGCAGCAATGATGAGACTTCACATACTTTGGGCATGTTGCCAGGAGGGACTATTCCTTGGAGAGGGACATGATGGTGGAGGGTCACCAAAGGAGAGAGGAAGACCCTCAATGAGATAGATTGACACGGTGACTCCCAGTATGGATTCTTGTGAGTCAGGAAGTGTGAAGATGGTACAGAAAAGAACAGGGTTCAGATATTTTGTTCACGGGGTCACTATGAGTTGTACTCGACTTGATGGCACCTAATAACAACAACTGTCTAACTTCTTCCACTTTTTTTAGTTTGACATGCTTCAGTGACACTTAAATATTAAGAAGTTGCTTAATATTAGTAAAGTTGACTCTGATTGATGGTTACGCCCATGAGTCAGAGCGGAACTGTGTTCTCGCCATAGGATTTCCAATACCACCTTCTTTTTTTTTTTTTTTTTTAAGTGGATTTATGATTTCCATTCTTCCCAGGTAGGTGCCTCTTAGCAGACTTGAATTTTTCAAGCTTTGGGTTAAGAAGAAAGCTAATTAACTATTTGCAACCCAGAGACTCCACATAAATACTATAATGCTAATGGAAGCATTGAAAAGCAATTTGCCTTGATAATTCAATCTCTCTCTTTTCATCTATCCTCTGCTTTCTGTTTCCTTTGTATCTTCCTTCTTTATGTTTGAAGTTTTAAAAAAAGTCTGGTAATATTCCTCATAGCTTTTTAAAAAAACACAATTTTCAGTAATTTGGTTTGCTAAAACATAAAGGAAGTAATATAAATCAATCATTTACCTTTGAAGCATTATTTATAGAGTTGTTATTGTTATGAGCTATTGAGTTGCCTGTGACTCATAGCAATGCTATGTACAATAGCTCTGAGCCCTGCCCTATCCTGTGCCTGTCTCACTATTTCCGACACCTATTATCCTTGTTACTGTATCAATCTTCCTCCTAGGTCTTCCTCTCCTATGTTGTTCCTCTATCCTTCCAAGCTTGTTGTCCTTTTCCAAAGATGTTCCTTGCTGGCAATATGCTCAAAGTATACCAGACAGACCTTCAAAATTCTTGCCTCTAATATACTGTGCAATATTAATATTTTAATTTCTGTAAAATCTTAGTGCTGGAGAGCACATGAAACATTTCATTCAATGCTTAAATATCCTCCTATATGTCTACTGCTGCTTATTGTGTTGAAGATTTGCTATTCTCCATTAGAAGTATCTTCTAATATTGTGGAATAGATTTATATTTGTCTTCTGCCTTGCCATCTTATTTACTTTCACTTCCTCTGTGCTCTCCTCTCACTCTCAAATAGATTTGAACATTTGAACTATATTATCATAAAATCTATCTTGGAAAAAATGCATCCAGAGTGCTCCTTAGAAACTAAAATTTTGACATTTCATCTCATATACTTTGTGCATGTTATCAAAAGGGGTGAGTTCCTGGAAAAAACAAACAAACATCGTACCTGGAGAAAAGGCAGCCTTTCAACAAGATTGTCGACCCAATAGACTCAAGCAATGTTTGAGGACAGTGCAGGTCTGGATACTGTTCTGTTCTGTTCTGTTGCACATGATGTTGCGTTGAGTAAGGGCTGACTTCAGGGCACCTAACAACAACAACAACAACAACAACAATATTCAATAAGGGTTCATAAAAACTTAAAAACAGCTGTTTTATAAAATGGGATTAAGGATTGGAGATGAGAATTAATAAACCTGGACTAATATTGGATTTAAAACTCACACTTACATTTGCTCATTTAATCTAATCACTCAATCACTATTTTCTGACTCAAAAATTCTCTGTCTTGTATCAAGAGATTGCAAATCTCAAGAAGAATTTTTATTCTTTCTGCCAGAGATGTGGAGTCTCCCCCTTGTCTCCCCATTGCATGCCTGGATGCACCAGTTTGCTCAGTCATTCCTTCTTTTACTGAAGGACATCTTAATTGTTTCAACCCGTTAATGTCACTCCCGCATTTTGGTGGTTATTGCTGTTATGTGCTGTTAAGTTGACTCTAACTCATAGTGACCCTATGCTGTGAACCTGGCCGTATCCTGAGCCAGCCTCACCCTCTCTACCATGTCTGACCCCCCTGCCACAGTCACTGTCTCATCCAGGGTCTTCCTTTCCTGCACTGTCCTTCTACCCTTCTAAGCATGATGTCCTTCTCCAAAGTCTGGTCCCTCCTGGCAACATGAGCAAACTTTGTGAGACGGAGCTTTGAAATACATTTGGAATAATGCTGATAGACAGATCCATGAGCTGGGTATAGATGAACATACACTTCCACTACTGATATTTCCACCTTTGTTCTGTGATTCCTTTTTGTTCAGAATTCCCTGGGGGCGCTGCACTCTGCTTTGTACAAGCTACCTGGCATCTAATACACTAGCCATCGTCCATCAAGAATTCCTCAATGCAATACAATGTGGCATCTTTTGGTTAGCACCTTGATACTCTAATAACTAGACCACCTGAGCTCCTAATTTAGTAACGTTAATAAATTGCATTTTCTCTGTGCCATATTTTCTAATTTTTTATCATATAATCAATCAATTTTCAGAACTTCCTTTTAATTTCTTTCTATTCATGATTCTCCATACCTTTTCAACCTATATGCAGAACAGATTATCTGGGAGGCTGGGCTCTATGAGGAGAAATGTGGGGTCAAGGTTGGTGGACGATTTATCAACAA
>NW_006399860.1:4975315-4981705 GCF_000299155.1 Elephantulus edwardii | reverse complement strand
CCAATTGGCCCATGCCTCTTCAGTTTCAGAAAGCAAGGTTGTGTCATCTGCATAATACAGGTTGTTGATAAATCTTCTTCCAGTGCTGATGCTTCATTCCTCCTTATAAAGTCTAGCCATTTGAATGATCTGTCCTGCATATAGACTAAAAAGTTATATAGGTAGGATGCATCCCTGGTACACACCTTTCCTGATCCTGAACCATGCAATGTTTTCCTGCTCTGTTCTGACTACTATTTCCTGGTCCAAATATAAGTTTCATGTGAACACAAGTAAGTGTTTTGGGATCTCCATTCTCCTCAAAATTCACCACAATTTGTTGTGATCCACACAGTCAAATGCCTTTGTATAGTCAATGAAATACAGATAGACATTCCTCTGGTCCTTCCTGATTTCAACCAAAATCTAGCTAACATTAGTTAAGATGTCCCCAGTGACACAGCCTCTTTTAAAACCAGTGTGCATATCTGGCAGTTCTCTATTGATGTATTATTGCAGTCATTTTGGGAAAATCTTCAGCAGGATAATCTTGCTGACATGTAATACTAGTAATGTTTGATAATTTCCACACTCTGTTTGGTCACCTTTTTCTGGAATGGGAATAAATACAGATCTCTTCCAGTCAGTTGGCCAAGTAGTTGTCCTCCAGAATCTTAGCATAGTATGGTGATTGCATCCAGGGCAGCATCTGTTTGGTAAAATATGGTAATTGTTTTTCCATCAATTCTTGGAGCCTTGTTTTTTGCTAATTCCTTCAGAGCAGCTTGAAGCACCTCATTTATCAATTTCCTCTTGATCATATGTGTCAGCCAATTCATTTTTGTATAGTTCCTCTGTGTACTCTTGCCATCTTCTTTTCATGCTTCCTGGATCATTCAACATTCTGCCTTCAGAATCCTTAAGCATTGCAATTCATAGCTTGAATTTAATCTTTATTTTCTTCAGCTTAATTTCATCCCTTTCGATTTTCCAACACTAGCTCCTTGCACATTTCATTATAATACTTTGCTTTGTCTTCCTGCACTGGCTTTTGAAATCTTCTGTTCAGCTCCTTAGCTTTTTTCCTTTATTTTTTTTCTTCTTCTTTTTCAGTTCCTTAACTTCGTGATTTATTCCCTTTGCTTTGGTTTCTCAGTATTGTAGTACAAAATTCAGAGTCTCTTCTGACATCCATATTAGTCTCTTCTTTCCTGTCTATATTTGTAATGACTCTTTGCATTCTTTATGAATAATATCCTTGGTATCCTCTTACATCTGGTCTTCACTCATTAGTACTAAAAGCTTCAAGTCTGTTTTTAGATGGACTTTCAATTATGTTGGGATAGACTTGAGGTCAAACTTTGGTTCTTGTGGGTTTGATTTTATTTTCTTTAGCTTCAGTTTGAACTTTCATATGAGTAGCTGATGGTCTGTTCCACAGTCAGCCTGGGATCTAGTTTTCACAGCCAATACTGTGTTTCTCCAGTGATTTCTTATACAGATATAGTCAATCTGACTCCTGTATAGGCCATCAAATGGAGTCCATGTGTATAGTCGCTGTTTATGTTTCTTATAAAAGTTGTTCACAATTAATAGGTAATTGATTGCACATAATTCTATAATTCTGTCCCCAGCCTCATTTCTGTCATCAAGTCTGTGTTTTCTGGTTATTATCCTTCTCCCCTGTTCCCAACTTTTGCATTCCGATCAAAGTATCTTGGTTGTATGTTCTATCAATTTCCAACAGCAAAAGTCAGTAGAAGTACACTATTTCCTTCTTTTTGCCTTTCTGTCAATGTATATGAATGGTAGTGGTATAAACAGATTTTTCCTTGTGTGTGTATGGATATAATCCTATGACTTACAACATTGTATTTGAAGATGGATCAATACATATTTTTAAACTATGAAAGCAACTCTATTTTTCCTCACTTTGTCATCTCCAATGTAGGAAATGATATGATTATCTGATTCAAAATGCCCAGTGCCAACCCGTTTTATTTCACCAATGGATAGAATGTCAATATTTACGCATTCCATTTTTTTCTTAACAATCTTCAATTTTCCTACATTCATACTTCTCATATTCCACTCATATTCCTTCTCATATTCTTATCAGTAGTGTCTGTTTGAAACTGTTAACTGTTCCTCCTCCTTTGTGATTTCCAGTAAGAAGGTTCTTCCTCCAATGCCATATCTGCAAATCTATTCTAAGTGTGTTCTATTGTACATAGGATTTTCTGAGGCCTTTTATTTCCAGAGTCCATGGCCAGAGTGCCCAGTATGTAGTCAGTGCTCTAGGAGATAGCATGTATGTGAGTGCACACTATGCCATTGAGACAAAACATATACACATTTTTCAAGCATTTCATTGACTCAAAGACTCATGCCAGACTTTTCAGAATTTTGTTGTTAGGTGCTTTTGACTCCAACTCATTGAGACCCGATGAATAACAGATCTGAACCTTGTCCTATTCTTCCACATTCTCATGATCTCTGTCATTCTGAAGCTTATAGTTAGAATTACTGTATCAATTCATCTTTCTTGATGAAAATCTTTCTGTCTTTCACTGGCCTTTCTCAGTATGATGTCTTTTCCCAAACACTGACCCTTTTTGACAACATACTCATATATGAGGTGAAGTTTTATCATCTTGACCTCTAAGAAACATCTTGGTTTCACTTCCTCCAAGACAGATTTGCTTCTTCTTTTGACAGTCCATGGGATATTCAATATTATTCAACAATATCATAATTGAAAGACATGCATTCTTTTTCACCCTTGCTTTTTTATCCAGATTTCAGACACAGAAACTATTGAAAATATCAGAATTTTAATCTGGTGCACCTTAATCTTCAGTACATCATGGCTTTTGATTTCTTGACTGTTTCTACCAAAATTTTAGATTGTGGAAGCAAGTAAAAGGAAACTTTCAATTTCAATCTTTTTCTATTCATCATAGTATTGCTTATTGGTTCATTAGTAAGGATTTTTGTTTTCTGTATGTTTACCTTGCTTGCTGAAAGTAAAAAGAAATACTTTCTGCTGAAAACCAAAGACTAAAAGCTTTTAGTGTGGATTACACTTTGCCATAAAAGGGATAAAAGAACTCTCACAGCTGGACTGATAAATAACATGATAAATGGAGAAAATACTGAATTGATTATAATTTCTGCTTACTTGAATTCACAGTCAACAGCCATAAAAGTAAATCATAAAATGAAACAATGTATTTCTTTAGGTAAATTTTTTCCAAAATATCTCTGCTGAAGAGCAATTATGTCACTTTTGAAACCAAAGTGTATCTGATACAAGCCAAAAGTAAGGATTTGCACTGGCAACCCAAATGCATAGGCTTGGCATCTCCCATCTTCTCAGCGGGAGAAAGATGAACATTCTCCTCCTGTGACATTTATAGCATCTGAAAACCCCCAGGAAGATCGGTTATGCGTCAGTTCTGACTTGATGTCACATAACCATAAGAGCATCATATCCATGTGAAAGTTGGCCAATGAAAAACTTTAAAAGAATTGGTGTGTTTGAATTGTGGTATTGTTAAAGAATATTGACTTATACCTGCTATGGAAGAACTACAACCAGAGTGATGCCTAGAAGCAAGTGAAGGGGCCTCATCTCACATAGTCTGGGCATGTTATCAGGAGAGGCCAGTCCCTGAAGAAAAGACGTTATGTTCAGTAAAGTAAAGGGTCAGCAAAAAGAGGAGGACCCTGGGCAAGATTGATTGACGCAGTGGTTGCAACACTTCAGCACTGCAGCAATTGTGAGGATGGTGCAGGATGGACAGGTTTCGTTAGTCAGGTTGTTATGAATAAGAACCACCTCAATGGTATATTTTATTAATTTTATTGATATGTTATCGTTTTCAAGTTACTGTGGAGTGATGATCAAAACAACGTGCATCTTAAACAACTTATTTTTTTAAAAGAAACATTGCACATCCTAAAGAGTTTGCTTTAATAAAAAACCCTTTTGTGGCCATAAACTTGTTTGCACAAACAGGAGTGGAAAATGTACTGTGTAATAGACTTAATAATTGTCAGTAACTGTCACCTTACCTCCAACAAGCTTGATTAGTTGAATGTGATAGCTTCTGGATGAATTCATAAAATATGAACAACTCAAATGTCTACACTTCTCAAATTTTACTACACATTTCCCATTTCTTTTGGGATGGCTGAAGTACATTACATATTTTATCTTTTAAGCCTTAGGTATATTTCAGTCTCTTTAGTCATGCCAGAAGAAAGAACGCTTTGGCAGGAATGCTTGATGGAAAGTTCATTGTGGAGTCTTCCCGGAGACAGTAGATAGATGGGAAACGTGTAAGTCTCACACACAGGTGTGTTTAGTGGGCTGTTGGGCAGCAGAGAGAATAAGAAACTGAATTCAGTAGTTGCATAGATGCTGACATTACTCAGCTTCTGGTAATAAAAGCATTGCATAGATTAAAAGTCTGGTCTGTTTTTAACAATATACAGTTAGGTTACTTTACAGTAGTTTTGTGTAATCGTGAGCAAAGTCTCTGTTGTTGTTGTTGATTGCCTTCGAGTCGAGCATGATTCATAGGGGCCCTATGAAACAAAAGACCTGAAAGCCCCTCTACAACTATCAACAGTTTTCCAAGTTCATAGTGTTCCCAGAGGCAAGTTGTTTAGGAAGTAAATGCTACTCCTGCTTCCAAAATCTCAGTATACTTGGAAAAGAAAGTTAATTAGCAGAAAAATGGATCCAATCTGGTTTGCTATCTCTCACTTTACAAAACAACCTTGTAAATGTTATGGCATGAAGTAGAAGTGGAAGCTGAAAGGTAACA
Organism: Elephantulus edwardii; assembly: GCF_000299155.1. Classification (NCBI taxonomy): domain Eukaryota; kingdom Metazoa; phylum Chordata; class Mammalia; order Macroscelidea; family Macroscelididae; genus Elephantulus; species Elephantulus edwardii. The sequence continues at coordinate 4,976,891 of NW_006399860.1, read as the reverse complement.
AAGTGTTTTCTATTTTAAAAATATTTAAACAGAGTAGCTTTTTGAAAAGGCTATTTTCAGACAGCTCTTGGAGACAAATTGCTAAAGTTCTGTGCCATTTTTTAAAGACTGTATTACAGGTTCTAACTGATAGGAATCTCACCACCTTCTTCTGCCTTTCTCCCCTCCTTCCTCTTTCTCCATGTTCTTTTCTTAACTCCAATTTCCTCTTTTTCCTGCCCTAACTCTCCAACTTGGTTATAAACTGTTATGTCATTTTTTATTTAATTAACAATAAAATGTGAGCTGATTGGTCATTTTGATTTACTTAACAATCAGCTATGGGTGGGAAGCCTCTTGTTTAAACCAATCAGGACGTGCTAGGCATGTGACATCAGCATCACAGTGTTTAACATAACAGCAACCACAAGTTACCTCTGTACAGCTAATTGACAGACCAGTGCTATATCACTTAGAAGAATGACCAAAAACAATTAAAACCAGGCCTGCGGGCCACAGATTAAAATCACCCACCTTTGGCTTATTAGCATAACTTTTTATCCATGAGGCCAACAGAGCTCTCTGTATGACTCACAGCAATTCTATGAACAACAAATCCGACCCTTGCCCTATTCTACGCCATCCTCACAATTCAAGACATCTGTGAGCCTATTGCTACAGTCGCCCTATCAATCCATCATGCTGAGGATCTTCTTTTCTTCTCTGACCTTCCACTTCCCTCAGCAAGATGCCATTTCCCAAAGACTGGAACCTTAACTGTGGTTTGTTGTTAAGTGCCATCAAGTCATAGACAACTCATAGCAAACCTATGAACTAAAGACCTGAGCAATTGTATAACTTTCATCATTTATGTAAGTTCATAGAGTTTCTGGAGTCAAGCTACTTTGGAAGTTGATGCCACTCCTTCTTCAAAGCCTGTTTTAATCTGGGAGCTCCACCAAATACTGTCCACCATTGGTAACCATTATCATACTTGATGTAGTAGTTGGAAAATATGGGCTTGGTGATAGAAATGAGGCTGGAAATGCAATGACTGAATTTTGTATTTACACTGTTTTATTCATTGCCAATACCTTTTTTAAAAGACAAAAATAAACATTTTACACACAGACCTCGCGTGATGGGCTACTTAGGAATCAGATTTACTATATTTGTGGAGGAAATAATTAGAGAAGCTCTATATTGGCAGTCAAAAGTAGGCCAGGGATGGACTCTTGGTCAGACCATTAATTACTCATATACACGTTCAAATTGAGGCTTAAGAAAATGAAAATAAGTCCACAGGAACCAAGATAAAATAATGAATCAATTCCATCTGAACTATAAGATCATCGTAGGAATAGGTTTGAGGCTTTGAACACCAATGATTGAAGACAGGAAGAATTGTGGGAGGATATCAACCCTGAACAGAACAAAAGGTCATTTCAAAGACACAGGAGAAAGAAAAAATCAAAATGGATATCAGAAGAGACTCTAAAAATTATACCAGAGCATCAAGAAACCAAAACAAAAGAAAAATATGTTGAGGTAAAAGACATGATCAGAAAATTTGAAAGGGCAGCTCAAGAGTCCAAAG
>NW_006399860.1:4959976-4967118 GCF_000299155.1 Elephantulus edwardii | reverse complement strand
ACATCATGCTTGGAAGGGTGGAGGGGCAGCACAGGAGGAGAAGGCCCTCTATGAGGTGGATTGATTTAATGACTGGGATAATCGGGATGGGAATGTCAGAGACAGTGCGATTAGCACAGGACAGAGAAGAATTTAGGGCTGTTGTACATAGAGTCACTATGAGTCGCAAGCGACTCGATGGCACATAACAACAACAACATTCATGATTCCAATTAATTTAAAATTATATTTGTGTGTGTGTGCAGTGACTGGTGGTATATTATCATATAACCTATCTGGCTGCAAATGTGAAAGTTTGAATGTTTGAACACATGAGAAAATAAGAGACTAAGGGAGAATAGTGGGCTGGCTTCTCCTGTAAAGATATTTAGGCTCAGAAAAGCAATAGGTGGTCATTAGAGTCAGAACAACCAAATGACAGAAGGAAATCAAAGACAAAGGAGATCAAAGTGATGATTGCATTTGATGGTGATTTAGTTATATTTGTATAAATCACTATACATTTATTCTTTGGCTTAAAGTAGATTAAGTTTAGTACATAGCCTTTTGCATAACTCAATAGAGCTTTGTGAATTTCTTTAATAGATATGCAGGAGAAATTCTCTCAGGTGCTAAAAAAGGACTAAAAATAGATTTCAGTAGAAATAAATTGTAATTGCCTGAAATAACAATAAACTGTTGTTTCTCTACAAACTGGAAATAGCATGGTCTTGGTCCTGTGTTAGGCATTCTCACTTAGCTTGACTGAATGGAGGAAAGAGGGAAAAATTCCTGGTATATTATTCTTCTAAATATAGCTGAGAGAAAAGGTGCATTTCAAACCGTTATTCTTCAGAGACACTATTTTCCCCCATTGGCTTTGTAACAAAGTTTGCTTTTCTAAAAGAATATCTTGTCTGTTTTAAATTTGGCTTCTTTAAATTTATCTTCTGTGAGTTTGAGATGTTTTAAATGTTAGCATCTTAAAGGGATAAAAAGTGATTTGCTTTCTTGTTTTCCCTTAAAAAAATATCACTGACTGATAGTCAAATAATGGACCATTCAAGTATTATAAAAGCTATATGAGAATGTCAGGGTTGACCAAAGATTGATAAAACACATGTTATGAATGAAACCCAATGTATGTAAATGATTGTATACAAACCAATTAAACAATTATTTGTATTACAAAAAAGGAGGGGAGAACCCCAGTGGCATGTCAGCCCACATTAGAAAGTCAGCATCTTCTAGGTTCATGCCATTAGAGTAAGCAAGGCCTTGGAATTGGCTAAGGGTGTGACAGGGCAGGGTGTTGTGAGGCATGCCTTTTGTGCTGTTTGTTGACACTGTGAGTCAACTCTATGCGTCAGCTCATGACAAGGTGATGTGGAATGTAATGAGAAGGCCAAATGGAATGAGAATTGCCTTAGAAGTTTGCAGGAGAGGAAATTCTATACCTGGAGTTTCGGTTCCAGTTACAGCACTGAAACTAATTATCCATGTGGGAACTAAACATCTTTGTGTCCCAGTTTCTTCATCTGTAAAATTAGATGATTAAGCTACATCAATAAGGGCTTTCAGATTCCTGACCTTTTAGATTCTAAGGGAAAGTAATGGAAAATCTGAAAGACTGTATTTAGGAAAAACAAACAAGCAAACAAAATATCCCATGATAGGGACCAGCTAGAGTCTGTTGTTAAGGACCGTCCAGTTGGAACCGACTCATTACCTCCAGTGGGTTTTCAGAGGCAGCAAACTGCACTATTGATTTTTTAAAAAAATCAGTGTTTTCTAAAAAAGTGTTAATAACCCTTGTGATTAGCTTGTTTCTTCTTTCTTTCACTCTGCCTTGTGTCTCTTTCTGTTTCTCTGTATCTCTGTTTCTTTTTTCTTTCTTTCTCATACAGAAGAAATTCATGAAGTGAGAAGATAAAAGGAAATTAGAAATGGGTGAGACCAAAGTTCAGAGCAGTTGATCATATCTGTGTCTCTTTAAATAAGTAAGTGTAAACTTTAGTAAATGGATCTATATTTTGTAAAGATTCTCTTTCCTTTTAGAAACTACGGGAAAAAGACCAAAGAGCCAGAATTATCTACTCTGTAAATAAAATTGAAAAGGAATAGAAGCAGCTAGAAATACTCAGTAATTTGCTTTAGAAATACTTCAAAGTTGTCAAGAAGTTCAGTCAATATTCCAAACTCATAAATGGGGTGCCAGTTATTAATGACATTATTTTAAAATGTGTGAGATATTCTGATCAGTTCAGTTCTTCTGCTGGCTTGATTTGGGAGGAGTAAATTTCAAATCCGGAAGCTCTGGTGGCCTAGTAGCAAGAAGCTACGGTGCAATGCCTAAGGCACGCAGTTCAAGAACACCATCTGTTCCATGGGAGAAAGAAGGGTAATCTCCTCCCTTGTGATTAACTGCCTCTGAAACCCACCACTGGGTCAGCTGTGAGTTGGTTCTGACTTTACAGTACACAACAACAACAACAACAAATTTCAAATCAGGTGACACATGAAACTGATAGTTCATTCCTTCCAGTATGATTCATGTATGAAGAAACCACTGTTACTACACCAATTCCATCTCATAGCCCTCAACCCTCAAAAACCAGAGTTAGTTCTCTCACAGGGTTTCTGAGGTTGTAAATATTTATGTGAGGAGTCTGCCTCATCTGAGTTAAAGGTGGACTCAAACGAATCACTTTTTGGTTAAGTTTTAAATGGTAAACCACTTAGCCACCAGCACTCCTATGCTTCAAAATTAAATGCTTCAAAACACAATGCTACTTAACCCTATTGAACAAGAAAGATTCTGTTGTGTGAAGACAAATTCTGGAACAAAAGTAAAACAGGTTTTGGTTTTTTAGGGACTTAAATGCTTCTTTTCATTTTCAGATTAATCACTAGTAATTAACAAGTTATAAGACTACAGGCCAAAATTGTCATGCTTAAGAATTGATTTTCCAGAAAATGTATATGGAAATTTTGATAGTTGAGGAATTACACTTATTAGAGAACACAAAATAGACAGAGTTTAATGTGAGCTATGTTAGAAGCTGACCATTGTGCACAAATTGTAGAGAATAGCCTTTGAAAATAAAATTGACTTCTTCACACTTTTCTTAGAAGAAAAATCCCATTTCTTGGAATGTTAGAAAAGAGAAATGTGTTTAAAGAACTGTAAGATTGTTTTCATCATTATGCTTTATTAATGCATTTTCCTCACCATTGAAAATCTTAAGAAATAGTAGCAGAGTTCATGGTGATCCTTCCCCACCACTATAATTGAAATAAAACTGGCTAACTTGAGATTAGGCACTCGCATACAACTGTAAGAACCTCACAGCTTTATGTTGGCCAGAAATAACAGCACAGTGTTTTTATAATAATTCTACTTTTGGGTGAAAACAGGAAAGGGAGAGGCCATGTTAAAATGAATTTTTTTTTCTTTCTTTTTTTTTTAGAAACTGAAGAAAATCAAGTAATTTTGTCTCCATTTGGGTAAAATGAAAACTGACTGCTATAAACAAATTATTTACTTAGCAACTTTCAAATGGGTAAACTAAACTGATAAACTGTAAAAATATAAAATTTCTGTTCTTTTTTTTTCTCCCTGAAACTAGGCTACCAAGCTAACGTGGCAATATTTAATTCACCACTGTGCCCTACTTATACTATTCACCCTGCTGAAAAGACATGCCTGACATCAATCTCTACCTTTCATAGCAGGGGGCTTTCCCCCAATATTTGTAAGGACTGAAGTAGAACATATTAATACCCTTTTAATTCAGTCATTATATTGGTCATCATGAAAAATCAATATTACTCTGGATTGTTCAATATTAAATACATATATTATTCAACAGTCTTTAACCTTCTAGATGGCAAAATGCTAAATGTTAGTAAGTATTAGATTATCAGTCCTATTTAGAATTGAAGACTCTTGGGAACAAATGATCTCTTGCCTTTTTGTGTTTTCCTTTTGGAAATCCATGCTTAGGGAGGACAATAAACATATTTCTGCCATCTGACTACCATGGCCTGGCATTTTCTCCCATTCCCTTTGTAATGGCATTACTTTTCTTCTGTCACCACCGTTATTCTTTCCAGTCTGGCCACCTTGGGCTAACAGCAGACATCAGTAAATGCTGGGCTTTTTTCGTTAAGCATTTTCTAATTTTTAATTACAAAGAAAGTCCAGACTCTTGCCGATCATCAACCGGAGTGTGACTCTCCATGGTTACCTGTCACTCAAAGAGCTCCAGCTCTGAGGAATGCTAATTAGCCCCACTAACGCGCCGTAATTGAACTGGAGAGCCAGACTGCCGGAGGAGCAGGCTCGCCTTCATTCAGCACAGGCTTGCTGTCTGAATGGATGGAGCCGTCCTGACAATGTGAAGGAATAAAGGGAGATGGGGACGAAAAAGAAAAACAACAACATTCCATCTGCCATTTTTCACTCTTAGATCTAAATTGATTATAAGATGTAACCTGGATACCGTGGCAATAAAAAAAAAGTAATAAGGTTTTATTTAGTTACAAGAGAATGAGTCATAGCACCTGCTTGGCTATGTTCTTTCTGATGGGTAATGCATTTGAACGTATAAAATGGAACCATCTGAAGCAGATGGTTGTATGAGGATACTATCATCCTAATGATGATAATGTGTGTCTTTTGGGGGGGCAAACATCCTTTATTTAAGTAAGAGTGGTATCTGAGTCCTCAAAAACAGGCCTGATAAGAATAATTGTAGCTTTTTTAGAACAAGCAAGGAAGTACTTTCATCATTACAATATTCCTGAACTAGGTGCATTGACATTTAGACAAAATTCAAGGAGAATAAAAAATTCAATGAATAAAATCCTAGGTCATCATTTAATTGTGTGAGAGAATCAAAGCTAAAATAATTGTGTTCCAAATAATTATGTTCTTTTCATGTTGGTTCTATATATTTATGGAGAAATAATTGGGGCAAAATTATGTGTTTGGCATATAGGACAGTAAACTAATATATAAGGAACATTAGTTCCTATTTGCATTTTTTCTAAGTTTTCTAATATCATATTTTTGTTCATACTCAAGGTTGTGTTTCATACATCTATGGCAATTAGGGCCAGGGTGGGTCTTAGGGATAACTACGCACAACTTCTTGGACAGGAGAACTCGGAGAAGCCATCACTAGTCCTAAATCCCATAGTGAACCTGGGAATAGAATCCATGTCCCAGAGTTCAAGTTTACCATTTGGAGTGTCATTCAATTTTGAGGTGAATGACATGAAGTAAAAAATCCGTAAGTTCTAAGTTTGTGCCTGCCTTTTGTTAACCTGCAGCATCCACAGCCCTTGGAACAGGGCCTGGTGCCTGCATATGTTTTCTGAATGAATGAATCAACATATTCTTACACGCTTAAATGATTTAAATGACTATAATGCCCGACCTCCCAATGAGATAATTCTGCTCCTTCTTCCCCTCCCCCCACCCCTTGTTGGTATGACTCAGTCTAGTAGAAGCTGAATGTGGTAACTTTGACAAATGTTTGCTCCCAGAATAATTGAGAATCACTATTATTCCAAATTACTTGGTCATATATTGTGACCAGTTACTCTTTTGAGAACCAGTTAAACAATTTGCAGAGAAAGTCTAACATGAAAATAACTCAAACAAATCAGCTCCATTTACAAGCTTACTAACTTATAGGTATGCATATACAGGAAATCAACAGGCTCATCTTTTTCTTTTCGCTTTTTAGCTGATTTGAGTGAAAGTTTACTGAGTAGGAAGGTTTTCCGTTTAACCATTCACCCACATTTGATTTATGGTGTTGACTATAATCCTCACATTGTAATAACCTTCTTCTCATTTCCTTCTGTGATTCTTATTTCTATTTACCCTTTTACTCCATTCCTTCCTACTGCTTGAACTTTATCCCTGGGCAGGTGCTTCCATTTTGATCTTGTTTTGTTGATTATTCTATGGGGTAGGTGTTTGCCTTATAGGTCTCTGTATTATTTAGTTGGAAGTTGCGCCAAGGATGTATGTTCATTTTTCCTATAGTTTTGGAGTTCTGTTAACCTCTTTCAGTACCCTGATAGCTTCTGTGACTTCTAGTTTTATTCCATATTTCCCTCCTCACTATTCAAGATTCACAATTGTGACCTTTTTTCAGAGCAGTCAGTGGTGGTAGCAACATCTTCTGATCTCAGGTCATAGAGATTAAATTTAGAGAGGTCTGTGAGTCTTCTGGAACAATTATTTCCATGAGTCTTCAATTTTCCTCACTCTTCTTCGCTCTGGACAATGAAAGACCTCGGGTGGCTACTTAAAACATTTGAAGACCCCATTTACTACTCTCCAAGGAAGGATATGGATCATGCTGTTTGTGTCCTTTTGTAATGTTGCCATTGCTGTGTTCAGTCGAGCCAGAACTAATCCATAGCTGACCTTCCAGTGGGTTTTTAGAGACAGTAAATCACAAGAAGGAGATTGTTCATCCTTAACCTGTTGAGCAGCTGGTGTATTCAAACTGTGTGCTTTAAGGATAGAAGCACAGTTTCTTACCACTAGGCCACTTGTGTACTATGCTATGCCAATTGACCCCATAAGATTCTCTTTTTAATATTTTAATATTCTGAGATGAATTTGGAAATAACATCTGCCTAACCTGTGTATTGCATAAGCTTCTTTTACAGTGGAGGTCGGGGGGAGGAAAAGGGTACAATCTTGGAGGAACATTATTCCAACTGAAGAAGCAAAAGTCTCTGTGAAGGAAAAGAGCTTAGTATGGTTGAGGACCATATGGGGACCCTGAGATGCTGGGAAGCACTCAGTGGAACGAAGGAGTGATAAAAGATGAAGTCAATTGTTGTTGTTTGGTGCCGTCGAGTCATGTGCAACTCAAAGTGACCCCATGAACCAAAGTTCTGAACGCTGTTCTATCCTGTGCCATCCTCACACTTCCTGATACACAAGACCTTGTTACAGCAGTGACCATGTTAACCCACTTAGTTGAGGGTCTTCCTTGTCTTTGCACATGGATAATCAGTTATGTAATATAAAAAAAATTAAGAATTCTATTAAAGTTCTATTTTGATTATTGTAGGATGCTACAGAGTTTTAAGTAAAGAACTGCTACCATACCATCTTATTTTAAAAGGAA
>NW_006399860.1:4937706-4957216 GCF_000299155.1 Elephantulus edwardii | reverse complement strand
TAATTTTCCTACATTCATGGTTCTCACATTCCATGTCCCAATCACCAGTGTCTGCTTATAACTATTCCTCTTCCTTTGTATTTCCATACTTGAAAACTCAACCTCCTTTGCCATTTCTGTTATGTAGGAGAAAAAAAAATGTATTTAGTTGCTCAACTAGACACTCAATAGCTCCAGAAAAGAGCTGAGAGTTTTAACCAAGAAGAGTAGTACACCATCAATTTCAGGAATCATGTTGAGGCTACACTGATGATAGGAAGTTGGTTATGAGAGAAAGAGAGGAGTTAAGGTTAGATATCCTATTCTTCCCTTAGAGTGAGTTGTTGCTGTTGTTGTTGTGTACTGTAGAGTTGGAACTAACCCAGAAGTGGACCTTCTGATGCATTTTCAGAGGCAGTTAATTGCATGGGAGGAGATTACAGAGCATCTGGTAGCCTTGAACAACTTGCCTTTGGATTGCAGCACAGCTTCTTGCCATTAGGTCACCAGAGCTCCCTTTAGAGTGAGTAGATGCTGATGTTATTTGTCAGATGGTAACTGAATTGGGGATATTCAAGAAACATATACAAAATAGTGATTTATTTTTTTTAAATAGAAGTTTTTCTGTACACTTTTAAAAAAGAGAATACAAGAGGCTAGAGAATGAGACTCTTTAATTTGTGGTCACTACCTGTGATGATTTAAAGATACTTATATAAGTTGATGTGGAATATACTCACTATTTTATATTAAACAAAACCAAACCAGAATCATTAGGAACAATGATTAATTATATCACTGTACCTTGAAACATAATATACACTCAGCAAAGAAATGCTTTAAACGGTTGTGGAATTTCTTTTTATGGTCATCTGAGAAGGCTACAAAAAGAAAGAAAAGGGAGAATTAAAAGCCAGTTGAGTGGTCGATCTACCACACCTTTTCTCCACCAGGTAAGTAAGAAGTCACATCTTGTTGGATCTACATTGTTCATCTGAATGGAATGCTGCTAGAAAACCAGGCTTCACCACACCCTTAACTATTTCTCTTTCATTCTAAAGTAAAAATAAAAAAGAACCTTTAGGTAAGATGAAACTGAATCTAAATGCCAAAAGATAAGTATTATTACAAGTACTGTGGTTTTCTGGATTCCATGAAACAATGAGAATATGTTGGTCTGGAGACTAAGGTACTCCTGATTCAGGCTATGGTCTTCAAAATTACTTGCTATGCATCAGACAGCTGGACAGTGGCTAGGGTTGAAAGAAGAAGAATTAATGCCTTTGAGTTTTGGTGCTGAAGAAGTGTTGATCATACTATGGGCTGCCAAGAGAATAAAATGGATTTATCCTGGAAAGGGTAAAACCAGCCTGCTCCTTGGAGACAAAAATTTTTAAGCTGAGGGAAAGCACAGGAGAGAAAGACTCCAGATGAGATGGATTGGTACAGTAATTGGGATAAGGAGGAATATTTGTCGGAGACAGTGAGACTGGATCAGGATAGAGCAAGGTACGTAACTGCTATACAAAAATTGCTATGAGTTGCCGGCTACTCTACGGCACATAAAATATAAAAATTAAATGGTTGACACTGAATCAATTCAGGAAGGATCATATGAACAAGAGCCAATGGTAATGAAAAAATACATTCAAGCTGCACTGAAGGCACTGGCAAAAATAAGACCCTAGGAATCAGTATTACCAATTGACATTTTTCAATTTTGGGAGCAGCCCTAGATGTGTTCACCAGTTTATGCCAGGAAATTTGGAGGAGTGATACTTGGCTAACTGACTGAAGAGATCCATATTTGTTCCCATTACCAAGAAAGTTGATTCAACAAAATAATATAGACATTTTCAAACAATGTTAATAATACATGCAAGCAAAATATTGCTAAAGATCATCCAAAATTGACTAAAACAGTACTTTGACAGAGAACTGCCAGAAGTGCAAACTGGATTTACAAGAGGCGGTGACACCAAGGATATCACAACTGGTGCCAGATGGATTCTGGCTGGAAGCAGAGAATGCCAAGAGAATATCTATTTGTGTTTTATTGACTATTCAAAGGCATTTGACTGCATAGTCATAACAAATTATGATTAACATTGAGAGGAATAGGTATCCTGGAACATTTAATAATGCTCTTAAGAAACCTAAACCTAGACCAATATGCAGTTGTCTGACCGGGACAAGGGAACATTGCTTGGTTTTAAGTCAGGAAAGGTGTGCATCAGGGTTATATCCTTTCTCCATGCTTAAGCAAGCTGGACGCTGAGCAAATCATTAGGGAAGTTAGACTCTAGGAAGGATATGCAGTCAAGATCAGAGTAAAACTCATCAACAAACTTCATCATGCAGATGACACTACTTTTCTTGCTGAAAGTGAGGAGGGCTTGAAGAGCTTTCTGCAGAAAATCAAAGATTACCAAATCATTGATGCCTACAATATAGATTACATCTCAACATCAAGAAGACAAAAATTCTCATCACTGGACTGATAAGCAACATCATAATAGATGGAGAAAAATTGTAGTTGTCAACGATTTAAGTTTACTTGGATCCACAGTCAACAAACTTAGTCAAGAGGTCAGGAGGGTATTTTGCATTGGGCAAGTCTGCTGTCAATGACCTCTTTAAATCACTGAAGAGCAATGATGTCAGTTTAAAGACTAAGGTGCCCTTGATTCAGGCTATGGACTTGCCAGTCACTTGCTATGCATCTGAAAGATGGGCAATGAAAAAGAATGACAGAAGAAGAGCTGATACCTTTGAGCTATGGTGTTGGAGAAGAGTTCTGAATATCCCATAGATTGCCAAAAGAACAAACAGATAATTCTTGGAGAGGTAACAGCCATATTGCCCTTGGGAGGCAAGAATGACAAAGTTTCATCTCACATAATTTGGGCGTGTTGCTAGGGGAGGCTCTTCTTCGGAGACGGACATCATGCTTGGAAAAGTGGAGGGTCAGCGAAAGAAAGGAAGAACCTCAATGAGATGAATTGACACAGTGACTACAGCAATGGGCTCAAGTGTGTCAGAGATGATGAGTATGGATGGTATAGGACAGGACAAGAGTTTAGATCTGTTGTTCATAGGGTCACAGTGAGTAATACTTGACTAGATGGCAAGTAACAACATTTACTCTGTGTGTGTGATGCCTTCTAATCATGACTTCCATTATTTTCAGTAAACACAGTGAGCAGTATTTTGTCTTTTTCATTGACGTGACTATCAACACATAAGCTCATCCACAACCAGCAAGCCCAGGATTCAAAACTTGTTCTAAAATTGTGGAAGCATTTACGAGTTCTACTTATTAAGAAAATCTTCATCAGTACTGAAAGCATTACTCTTAGACAGAGAATTGGCTAACCACGACTCACATTCATTTATCTTTTATCAGTCTATATACTCCTTCTTGCATTTTCACAATACATATTTAATTTCCGTTATACACTTGCCAACTTTTCAGTACTTTGCTTTTACAGTAATTTTATCTGTTTGTCCCTTGTTTTCAAGCCTCCTCAAACTCTTTTTCCTGAATGTATGAGGGGCAGGAAATGAGAATGAAGGAAGTAAGGTCTAGATAGAAATAACACATCATGCATGAACTTTAGCAAGAATGCTTTCTCTATTTTTCTGACATCAATGATGAGGCCTTAGGCTATTTGATATGTACATGTGGAGTTCATGTCACTTATTCAGGGCTGACTATCAACAGAGACATCAGGTTACACACAGTGAACAAGTGGGTCTGCTTCTAAGACTGCTACCCAATATGCCGTTCCACCGTTTCCTCTATTTATGTCTATGTTGAATATGTGCTCATCCCTCCTTGCTTATTCCTAATTCTTATGAACTATTTTCCTGATCTTTATTATGGCAAAGAACTTTCACACAAAATAAAGTAAGTAATACTCCTGTGAACAAAGAAGCTGAAAAATATAGGTTTTTAAGTTTGCTCAAGGATATTGAGAAAAACGGACTAATGATTCCGGTCTGTATAACCAATAAAAGGAATTTTAACTACTTATTCTCTCCAAGCATTTCATGGATTTGAGGGGGAAAAAGATGAGGGCAATATGATTTTAAGGAAAAAAAATTGAGTGTGTGTTCATTTTGATTGACATGTAAAAGGATGGTAATGCTCAGTGGGGAAGACTGATTCTTTGCAGATCGCCTTGTTACATGACTTTCCAGAATATTTTTTAGCCTCCAGTTTACACAGAGTGACACAATGACTGTATTCTGGCCTTAAGATACCAACAGAGAATATGTACAGTGTATGCAATAGTCATACTTCTGGAATAAGAAGCATTTTTCTCCTTTCTTTATCTTTTCCTTCATCTGAGGATAAAGGCCTACTACCAGTGAGTTATCCTGGACTGGAGAAAAGTAGCCAAACCTCTCAGAATGGCAAAGCATTATGAGAGGAAAAGATGTGAACTTCTCACAGCTACACGGAGCAGGCTCACACAAGAGCCTGGTTTCATACAAAAGACAAATAACTTTATATTCTGTATCTCCTTCATACACAATTGAACCATGATCTTTTTTTTTTTTTGAACCATGATCTTAACTAAGAGAGGCCATAAAAATGCAATATCAAAATTTCCAGTTGAAGTCATATAGAATTAGGGTAAATTATTTTTACACCATATTTTGAATGTTTATTCTGTTAATAAAAAATATCAAAACAGCTCCAGTAAGACTAGCAAAATTTAACAGAACAGCAAGCAGCAAATGCTGGCGAGGTTGTGGAGAGACTGGAACCCTTATTCACTGTCAGTGAGAGTAAAATGTTACAACCACTGTGGGAAGCAGTGTGGTGCTTTCTCAAAAAGTTGCAAATAGAGATACCATTTGACCCAGCAATTCCACTACTGGGGACATACCCTAAAGAGACCATAAAGGACATCCAAGTAGATATATGCACACCCATGTTTATTGTGGCTTTGTTTACAATAGCAAGGAGTTGTAAACAACCTAAGTGCCCATTAACAAACTAATGGGTAGAGAAGCTGTGATGTATTCGTACAATGAAATACTATGCTGCATTGAAAAACAAGGAACTCATACAATATTATTCAAAATGGGTGACCCTGGAGGACATTATGCTGAGTGAAATATCCCAGTCACAAAGGGACAAATGCTATATGGTGCCACTGTTGTAGAATGAGGCTGACATCGGGGTGGGGGTAAGACTGAGAAAACTGGATAAATTATGCTTACTGCATTGAAGTCTATGAGGGAGAGAATAGTTTCAAAGTATTATATTTTAGGGCATTATGTTTATCATAAGAGTACGGAATGAGGGTTGCAGAGTGGATTATATTTGGGGTGGGGGTATGTGTGTGTGTGAGGATTGTGTACCAGTGAAGGAGTTTTTCTTTTACTTTTCAAGGAAAAAAGCAAAGGGGGGTTAAAGGGAGGATGGGGAGAAAAGTGCAATAATGAATGAATGGAATTCCAAAATCTCCGTGGATTTTCATTGAAATGAAAAATAAATTAATTTAAAAATATATCAAAACTGTAAGACATATAGCTCAGTTTTATTTGTATGACAGGTCAGTTAAAGCTATATAGACTTGATTATATAATAAAAGCACATTTCTATTCAGGTCAATGAGAAATATTATATTATAAAAACAGTTGCCTCAAATTGATTGCAATTTATGATGATTCCGTATATGTAAAAATAGAACTACTCTCCAAGGGGTTTTCAATGAATATTTTGCACCTAGATCACCAGACCTTTTTTTCACAACCTGTTAGGGCAAACTTGGATTTCCAAACTTCTTATTTTTACTTCCAAACTTTTGCTTATTATCCACACACATGAAACCATTTCCACCATTCAGGTTGTTGTTGCCATGTACCTTTGAGTAAGAACTGATCCATAGATGATCCTCCATCTGGTTTTCAGAATTGCAAAAGAGGAGATTGTCCATTTTTCTAGTGCAAAGCAAACTAACTCATTGGTTTGAACGACATAACTCATGTGAAACCTATATCTAGACTAGGAGGCTGTTGTGTGAAAAGCACATGGTTTAAGATGAAGAAAAGAGTACATCAGGGTTGTATTATCTCTTCCATACCTATTCAATCTGTATGCTGAGCAAATTATTTTAGAAGCTGGACTCTGTTAAGAAGAGTGTGTCATCAGGATTGGAGGGAGACTCACCAATAGCCTGAATTGTACAGATGACACAACCTTGCTTGCTGAAAGTGAGGAGGACTTGATGCACTTGTTGCAGAGGATCAAGGAATGCAGGCTTCAAAATGGATTACATCTTAAACTCAAGAAAATAAAGATTCTTACCACTGGTCCAGGAGGCAACACCATGATGGATGTAGAGGAGATTGAAACTGTCAACAATTTCATCTTTCTTGGACCCAAAATTAAAACCCTTGGTTGCAGCTGTTAGGAAATAAGAAGACACATTGTACTGGGAAAATATGCAGTTAGGGACCTCTCCAAATTATTGAGGGGTAATGATTTCAGCTTTAGGAATATGGTTCATCTGATTCAGGCAATAGTCTTTCTGATCTCTTGCTCTGCATCTGAGAGCTGAACAATGACTAAGGATGACAGAAAAAGAATTGATGCCTTTGAGCAGTGGTGCTGGAGAAGAGCACTAAACAACCCATGGGCGACCAAAAGAACAGATATGTTTTGGAGAGGGTGCAGCCTGGTTGCTCTTTTGAGGCAAGAATGAGGCTTGCCTCACATAATTTGGGCATGTTGCTAGGAGGGGATATTACTTGGAGAAAGACATGATGCTTCTAAAGGTGGAAGGTTGGGAAAGGAGAGGAAGATCCTCGACCAGGTGGATTGTCTCAGTGACTCCTGCAGAGGGCTCTAGTGTGTTAAGAAGTGTGAAGAAAATACAGGATAGAAAAGGGTTCAGATCTGTTCTTCACAGGGTCACTATGAGTTGTATTCGACTTGACAGCACCTAATTATAACAGCTAACTAGCAATTTATACCATAGGATACACCTTCTGAGTTTGGCCCCATTTTATCACTTATGATCTTTATGGTTTGGAGCTGTCTCCTATCTACCTTAAGTTGATTTTTGTATATGGTGTGAGATACTGATTCTGCTTCAGCTTTCTTCAGGTCAAAGTCTAGTTTTTCCAGTACCATTTGTTGACGAGATTGTCATTTTCCCAACCGACAAATTTTTTTTCCTTGTCAATTATCTGTTAACCATAGATAGATGGATTAATTTCTGGCTTCTTAATTCTGTTCTTGGTCTATGTGCCTGTCATTTTACCAGTACTGTGTTATTTTGGTTATTAGAGCTGTGTAGTAGGTTTTGAGAACAAGGATTGCTATACCTCTTACTTCAGTTTTGTTTTTCAGAAGTGCTTTGCTCATTCGGGATCTCTTAACTTTCCAAATAAAATTGCCAGTTGCCTTTTCTAACTGTTAAAAATGTGTTTGCTGTCTGTATTGCGATTACATTTCAGTAGGGTTGTAACTGTCACTATGTTGAATCTTTCTATCCATGAACAAGGAATAGTTTCCATTTAGTTAGGTCTTTTATTCTTTCTTACAGTAGTGATTTGTAGTTTTCCTTTAAAAGTCTTTTGTGTCTTTAGTTAAATTTCTTCTCAAGTATCTCCGTTTTTGGTTGACTATTATAAATGATATTGCTGTCTTAGTTTCCTTGTCCATGTTTTCTTGGTTACTGTGGAGAAATATCACTGCTTTTCATGTATTGGTCTTATATCCTGCCTCACTAACAAATTGTTCTGCTAGATCTAACAGGCATTTTGTTGAGTCTTCAGGGTTTTCTGTACACTATCATATCATCTGCAAATAGTGACAGTTATACACCATTTTTTTTTATAACGTGGCAGCCTCTTATAACCTTCTTTGGACTAGTAGAGTGGCAAAAATTACATCTTTACTCTCAAGTACATTAAAGAAGTGTTTGTTTTGTTTTCTAACAGTATTTTCCCCCAATACAATAAGTCATTTGATTTCTTGACTATTGCTGCCATGGGCATGTATTTTGGAGTCAATAAAATGAGGTCTTTGATTAGTTCAATCTTTTCTCCTTTTAGCTAGATGGTATTTGTTGGTCCAAATGTGAAGATTTTTCTTTTCTTTATGCTGAAGTGTAATCTATACTTAAAGCTATATATAGTCTCAGCTTCATCAGTATTCATCATTCTCAGCAAGAAAGGTTGTGTAATAAGGATAACAAAGCAAAAACTAACCCCACTGCCATTGTGTTGGTTCTGACTCATAGTGACCCTCCTTCACGTTTCTGAGACTACATTTTTATAGAAAACTGTCCCATCTTTCTGTCAAAGACTGACTGGGGATTTAAACAAACTAAACTAACCTTTGGATTAGCAGTCCAATATATTACTAATATTAAGTCAACAGAGACGAGGAAATAGCGAAATATTCAGAGTTCTATAGGGAACTCTGGTGACATAGTATATAGGGAGTTGTGTGGCTAACTCGAAGGCTTTTCTCTGCAGTGGTTCAAATTCACCAGCATTGCCAATACAGAAGGATAAGCATGTGACTTCCAGCCCTGGAAACCAGACGGAGGGTCACTATGAGTCAGAACTGCTAGAAGGCAGTGAGTTTGAGTTTTACATGTTGTGGCATAAATCAAAAGAGAAACATTTTGTTTACAAATTAAGAAGTTTAGGAAATTCTGAAAATTTACCAGCTAGTGATAGCTAATTGGAGTCCTCATAGTGGGTAAGGATTGTGGAGATGGCCATTCAATAATAATAATATCTGTTTGCTAAATGCTAACTGAAGGGCTTCAAACAATTAGAATTGTTGAGAGAACAAAGTCTTTTAATGAGACTATTGTTTATCAATTAATGACCAATATTTAAAAAAATGTGCCAAATACTTTATCCAAATTATCTCAATGTATATTTGGTCATTTTAATGAGTACACATTGCTATTAATTTAGAAAGAAAACTGAGATTTAGAGAGTTTAAGTGAATTGCCCAAATCATAGAATTAATTATTGATGGTGCTAGGATATAAACCCAGATTTGTATGACTCTAAATTTCATGCTATAAACATAAAGTGTTAATCTTCTTAGCAAACCTAATAGCTTTATTCCACTTATTACTATAGTGTCATTTTGAAATGTATTTTAGTGTGTAAAAACTTTATTCTTTATTTCTGACAAGTATTTTAAGTATCATTCTGTATTTGATGGTTTCAGAATAAATTAGACTATTAATAATTTGACATTTCCTGGGAGTGTGTTACAATGGTTTCAGAAAAGTATTGAGCCCCTTTGGACAGAAAAGATCTTTCTTTGTTGAGATGATATTTTCCATCCATCCTGATGTTGTTTTTAGTTACATGTTGGACTGCTAACCAAAAGGATGACAGTTCAAATCCACCAGTTGCTCTAACAGAGAACAATGAGACAACCTGGTCCTGTTAGGTTTTATAAACTTGGAAATCTACCTGAAGGTCTCCAAAAGTTAGAATTGATTCAATGGTGGTGGGTTTTGCCATAATAGCAATAATCCTTGGTGATGCAACTGAGAACTTGTATGCTCATCTCAAGGATAGGAGTTCAAATCTACCAGTAACTCCAAGGATAAATGGCCTGCAGATTTGCTTCTCTGAGTGAAATATCTCAGCCACAAAAAGACAAATACTGCATAATACCACTGTAATAAAACAGGACTGACATGAGGGTTCTGGGGAAACTAAGAAAAGAGGAGATAAATAATGTACATTGCATTGAAACAGATGATGGGGAGAACTATATAAAAGGAATATATGATTAGTTATTATTGGCATGACAAAAATCCAGAATAAGGGCTATTTAGTGAAGTGACCTGGGAGGTGACTATATAACAATGAGAGAACTCCCCCCCCCGCAAAAAAAAGCTAACTGGTGGGGGACAACATAAGGGATAAAAATGTGCAACAATGAATCCAAGTTCTTTATAAACTTTCATTAAAATCTCAATTAAAAAAAAAGATGATAGCCTAGGAAATTCTAGTTTTCTAGGAACAGAGCTACTCTGTCCTGTGTGGTCACTAGTAGTCTTATTTAATTTGAGGACATAGAACATAACTGGGCTCTTTCTGTTGTTAGTGTTCCTTCAAACCTGTACAAGATCTGTAGTAAGATTTCAAAACCAACACCAAACAAGTCCTACCCTGGAAAGGCCAGCAAAGCAGAAAACGTCAGAAAGAAGTTAATTATAAATAAGGTGGTTGTTGTTATTGCTGTTGTTGATTGCCATCAAATCAAGCACGACTCATAGAAACCCTATGAACAAAACCCCTGATGCCTTTCTATAACTATTGTTGTTTTTCAACGTTCATAGAGTTTCCAGAGGCATGGTATTTAGGAAGTGGATGCTACCTGCTTCCAAACCTGTCTTAAACTTGGGGCTCCACCAAACACTGTCCACCATGGGTAACGGTTATGCCATTTGACAGCCTAATGGCACAAAGTTCAGCATCATAGCAACACCAGTACAGCATATTGACAGAAGAGTGCTGTACCACTTAGAAGAATGTTCCTCCAAAATATGGTAACAACCGACTTTTAAATACAAAGGCCTTCCACTAGGTCTTGTGGACTCTCAACAAGAGGCTTAAATAAAAAAACTATCAATATAATATGTTGCTGTTGATTGTTGTTATGTGCTGTCTAGTCACCTGAGACCCATAGCGACCCTATGCACAGCAGCTCTGAACCCTGTCCTGTCCTGAGCCAGTCTTACTAATTCTGACACATCAACCTCCATAGCCCCAGAAACTGTATCACATTAATATTATATTATCAACTGGTTATATACCTGATGGAAGGTCAGTGTGTCATGGAGAGAACTGCTACAGTGAAAATCAGAGATTGTTTCCTTACATTTAACACAGATAAAGAAGTAGCTGTTCAAAAGTATGAGTATTTTCTCCCTATAGTTTCTGAGTACGCCAGGGATGCATCCTATCTCCATACCTTTTCAACCTATATGCAGAACAGATTATCCGGGAGGCTGGGCTCTATGAGGAGAAATGTGGGGTCAAGATTGGTGGATGATTTATCAACAATCTGCGTTATGCGGATGACACAACCCTGCTTGCTGAAACTGAGGAGGACCTGAAGCGCCTGCTGCAGAGTGTCAAGGACTGCAGCCTACAATATGGATTGAGGCTCAATGTCAAGAAGACAAAGATTGTCACCACTGGACCAATTGGCAGCATCAGGATGGATGGTGAAGAGATTGAGATTGTACACAGCTTTAGTTTGCTTGGCTCCATAGTCAACAGCCTTGGCACCAGCAGCCAGGAAATTAAAAGGCGCATTGCCATGGGAAAGTCTGCTGTTAGGGACCTCTCCAAAGTACTGAAGAGCAATGGTGTCTCTCTGGAGACTAAGGTGCGTCTGATACAGGTTATGGTCTTTGCAATCACTTGTTATGCATCAGAGAGTTGGACAATGACCAGGGAGGATAGAAGGAGAATTGATGCCTTTGAGCTGTGGTGCTGGAGAAGAGTATTGAGAATACCATGGACTGCTAGGAAAACAAACAGATTTGTCCTGGAAAGCGTTAAACCGGGTGGCTCCTTGGAGGCAAAGATTCTGAGGCTCCGTCTAACATACTTTGGACATGTTGTGAGGAGGGACTGGTCCCTGGAGAGGAGGGTGGAGGGACAGCGCAGGAGAGGAAGGCCCTCTATGAGGTGGATTGATTCAGTGACTGGGATAATTGGAATGGGAGTGTCAGAGACAGTGCGATTGGCACAGGACAGAGTGGAGTTTAGGGCTGTTGTACATAGGGTCGCTATTTACAAATTAGACACCGTGAGGCTGACACGACAGAGGCTATGCCACTCACTCCCTTAGAACCGCAATTTAATTGAAAACAGAAAAAGGAAATGAGTAACCCCACATTTACTTAATTTCCTTCTGTGCACATTGGTTGCTACATTCTTGCATGAACATCCTCCAAAAACTTAGATGTCTCTGTTCTGGCCCTTGTTAATTATTTTAAAAGAACTTCCATGTGTGTTTGAAGGAAAAATTCTCCATAACCGCATCACATCACATCACATCACATCACATCACATCACATCACATCACTTTGAAAATCTGAGCTCGCTAAATGCATTATGTAGTGTGTGTGTGTAGGGATCGGGGGAGGGGGAGAAGAGATCTGTGGAGTTAAAACAATTCCTGATCATATGGTACATCTATTACTTTATAGATTGGAAAACAGTTTTCTGGTTTCTAAACAGACAAGCTCTCCCCTAAAAGTTATTTGTCTACACAGAGTCATTATGTCCCTGTATTTAAACAAATGATGTACACTTGTCTTAGTTATTATGTTGTTATGTGCTGTAGACATGGAATCCACTCATAGTTGACTCTCCAGCAGGTTTTCAGAGGTAATAAACTGCATGGGAGACGATTGTCCATCCTTCTCCCACAGAGCAGCTGTTGGATTTGAACTGAATGCCTTTTGAATGATGACACAGTTTCTTATCACTAAGCTATCAGAGATCTCTTAGTTATTTATGACTCTAGAGTAATAGCTCACCTCATTTGAAAACATGTCTATAACTTCTATGGCAGCATTCAGCACAGTATCGTTAGAACTGTATTTAGCTTAGTATAACGTCTTGGAACTTCTATTTTCTTGCCTAGTGACTAGAGAATACACACATATACAATTATTTACACATGTACATGTAAAGTGTTATTTTGTTGTTAGGTGCTGTCACATATAAAATATATAAAAATCCAATTCTAAATGTTAACTGATGCATTAAATAGGATAAGTAAGGATTTTCTAAGGAAAAACATATTTGACTTCTGAATTGAATATAAGCTATGTCCAAGAGTCTGATCCTAAAGTAATTATTACTCTAAAGATTCTTTAAAGTCTCCATTTTTAAAATGAAATTATGGCAAACATGTTTTGAGGGACATGGACTAAATCTGTCAGTGGAAATGTATTCAAGGATAATGAGCACCAAGTTTGGGTTCACATTGGGATGGAATAAAATTGTTAAAAACAACCAGCTGTGAGGGCACGCAAATTGGAAGCTAGATCTCACCTTATCCTCCTCACCTAGCTGTGTCCCTGCACCCTGAGCCAGCAGAGTTGAGTGGATGTTATACTCTGGCCCATAGGTGGGCTCCTCTGGGAAAATTCAGAACATCTCACCAGAGTTCCAACAGTGCAGTAACACACACAGGTAATTGAGCCATCCGAATAAATTGGTAGGAAAATGCCAACTCAGCCAAAATGGAGGAAGTTGTTGTGCAATCCGTGATATTTGAAAAACTTAGTAGAGAATTGTGTTCAAAGGGCATTACAGGTTCCATTGTCATTTAAGCTGTTAC
This sequence comes from Elephantulus edwardii, assembly GCF_000299155.1. Lineage (NCBI taxonomy): Eukaryota > Metazoa > Chordata > Mammalia > Macroscelidea > Macroscelididae > Elephantulus > Elephantulus edwardii. Next base: position 4,943,862 of record NW_006399860.1, on the reverse strand, counting down.
CACATTTTTTACGTAGAAATGACAGTGGAAAACAGAACAAAGAAAACCTAAGATAGTCTACCGATTGTTGTTGTTATGTGCCATCAAGTCACTTGTGACTCATAGTGACACTATGTACAACAGGTCTGAACCTTGCTCTATCTTGAGCCAGCCTTATTGTCTCTGATTCACCTACCCCCATTACCCCAGTCACTGAATCAATCCATCTTATTGAGAGTCTTCCTTTCTTATGCTGTCCCTCCACTCTCCCAAGTATTATGTCCCTTTCTAAGGACTGGCTCCTTCTTGCAACATGCCCAAAGTATGTCAGATGGAGCTTCAGAGTCCTTGCCTCCAAGGAGCAGCCTGGCTTCACCTTCTCTAGGATGAACACGTTTGTTCTCCTAACAGTCCATGGTATATTCAATACTCTTTTCCAGTACCACAGCTAAAGGTATCAATTATCCTTCTAATATCCCTAGTCATTGTCCAGTTCTCTGATGTATAGTAAGCAATTGTGAAGATCATAGCCTGGATCTGGTGCACCTTAGTCCCAGACGACATCATTGCTCTTACTAGAAAGCACAAAAACCAACTTGTTGCCAATTAGTTGATTCCAACTCATGGGGACACTGTAGGATGGAGTAGAACTGCTCCATAGGGTTGCCTAGGTTGTAAATCTTTATGGAAACACATTGCCTCACATCCCTTCCTCAATGTCTAGTGGTTTTGAACTACTGAAATTGTAGTTGCAACCAAGTCCTTAATTAATACATCATAAATGTTCCTTTATTAACTATCCAATCCCAAACCCACTGTCATGGAGTTGATTCTAATTCATGGCCAACCCTCTGTTGGGATTCCAAATCTGTAAATCTTAATGGGATCCAATTGCCCAAACTCTTTCTCTTTGGAGCAGCTGGTGGACTCAAATAGCCAGTCTTCCCGTTCAAAGCATAATACTCTAAGCATATCATTCCAGAGTTCCTTGTGGAATGGGTAAAAAAAAAAAATTAATAGATATTGAAGAGTACCACTGGCTTTACTTTGTAGAAATTAAGGTAGCACCTCCCAACATCATGCTGGTTGTTCTCTGGATCATTTAGTCTAAAATTTGGGCACTTGTTGGGTGAGCAGTTGTTGTTGTTATGTGCCTTCCCTTCGCATGCGACTCATAGCGACCCTATATACAACAGACCTAAACTCTGCTCTGTCCTGTGCCAATCGCACTGCCTCTGACACTCCCATCCTGATTATCCCAGTCACTGAATCAATCCACCTCATAGAGGGCCTTCCTCTCCTGCGCCGCCCCTCCACCCTCCCAAGCATGATGTCCCTCTCCAAGGACTGGTCTCTCCTCACTACATGTCCAAAGTATGTTAGACGGAGCCTCAAAATCCTTGCCTCCAAGGAGCCACCTGGTTTAACCCTTTCCAGGACAAATCTGTTTGTTTTCCTAGCAGTCCATGGTACTCTCAATACTCTTCTCCAGCACCACGGCTCAAAGGCATCAATTTTCCTTCTATCCTCCTTGGTCATTGTCCAACTCTCTGATGCATAACAGATGATTGTGAAGACCATGGCCTGTATAAAATGCACCTTAGTCTCCAGAGAGACACCATTGCTCTTCAGTACTTTGGAGAGGTCCCTAACAGCAGACTTTCCCATGGCAATGCGCCTTTTAATTTCCTGGCTACTGGTGCCAAGTGTTGACTGTGGAGGCAAGCAAACTAAAACTGTGAACAAGCTCAATCTCTTTACCATCCATCCTGATGCTGCCAATTGGTCCAGTGGTCAGAATCTTTGTCTTCTTGACATTGGGCCTCAATCCATATTGGAGGCTGCAGTCCTTGACCCTCTGCAGCAAGTTCTTCAGGTCCTCCACACTTTCCGCAAGCAGGGTTGTGTCATCTGCATATTGCAGATTGTTGATAGATCTTCCACCAATCCTGACCCCACATGCCTCCTCATGTGTGTACAGTACTCTTGGTAATCAATCATGCATTGCTTTTGGACAAGTCTTGAATACTTCTCTTAATTACTATTTAACTTACATGTTGTTATTTAACTTTTCATCATGAATGCTGACTTTGCTTCTTCATTTGGATTGCAAATTGCTCTAGGATTAGGGTTTTGTCTTCAAATTTCTTTTCCCATAGTACCTTCCTCATGCTTTCATAGAGCAGGTATTTTTATATTTGTTACTGGATGCCTTTATATAAGTGCAAAAGTTCAATTAAATGAAAGTCTATTTAGAGCATCTTAGATAGTATATGTTACTAAAATAAATCTATTTCACACATTTATGCATACAGAACACAGATAAGACAAGATGGCAAAACTCTTCATGCAGTAGGAAAATAATTTTATTTTTAATTAAAAAGAAAATCCTATTTAAATGCATTGATAGGTATTTTTAAAAGTGTAATAATATATATTTAAGGGATAGTAACCCTAGAAAATAATTTAAATCATTAAGTATTGAAAAATATGGAATATCCTATGAACTATTAAAAGAACAAAAAAGTTCATCTTGTAGAGACTGCAACCAGGTTGCTTTTTATAGGTAAGAATGGTGACAATTCATCCAATATACTTAGGGTATATTGTCTGCAAGGGCCGGTCCTTGGAAAACAGCATCAGACTGAGAAAGATATAGAGTCAGGAAAATAAAGGAACACTCTAATAAGATAAATTGACACAGGGACTGTGACAAAGGGCTCAAGCGTGTCAGAGATTAATGAGAATGGTGCAGGGTAGGGCAAGGTTCAGGTCTATTGTTCATAGGGTTGCTATGAATTGTAGTCAACTTAATGGAATGTATGTTTCACTGCTGAGCGATACCTCTTGTATACCTCTCCAGTGTCTCCTATACATCAGTAGCTCTGTGGGTGAACATGGGAAATCACCTTCCATTAAGATTTATAGCCTCGGGGAGCTCTGGTGGCCTAGTGGCAAGGAACTGCAACTACAATCCCAGAGGCGCATGGTTCAAATCCACCAGATGCTCAGCCGGGGAAGGAGAGACAATCTCCTCCTGTACCAGTCAGATCTGATTTGACGGTACACACACACAAAAATAAAAATAAAAATTTAAAAAAAAGATTTATAGTCTCAGAAACCTAATGAAGAGTTGCTGAATCAGAACCACCTACACGGCAATGAGTTTGGGTTTTGATAAAATAATTTTTTTCCTTCCGTATTATTTTTGATAGATTGTTGTTGTTTTTGATTGCCTTAGAGTCGAGCATGACTCATAGTGACCCTATGGACAAAAGGCCTTAAAGCCCTTCCATAACTATCGACATTTATCAGAGTTCATAGAGTTTCTGGAGGCATGTTATTTAGGAAGTGGATGCCACTCCTGCTTCCAATTTTGATAGGAAGTATAACAATGACTTACGGTTTCATTTATTTAATTGCACCTTCATATTAATGATTTATAACAGGTTCTTGAGAATCTCACACATTTTTTAAAGGCAGTTAGTGTGAAAATGACTGGATTTCAAAACTGATTGCTGTCACATGGTAACTAGACTATAAAATATAAGCAAACAAAAAACAACCACCACCAAATCATTTGTCAGTGGAATAAATTCTAACTTATGATGAACCCACATGTGGCAGAGTAGAATTATTCGCCTAAGGATTTTCAAAGCTGTGACCTTTCAGAAGCAAATCGTCAGGTCCCAAAGCCACTCTGGGAGGACCTGAACCTCCAACGTTTTCTTGGTTAGCAGCCATGTACAACTTTTGTCCCTTTCAGGAAACGCAGACATTCTAGAAGCACTTAAAAAGAAATAAATGGATAAATAGGTCATTATTAAAGCTTTCCTAAATAAGGTAGTCCTAAGATGCCAATGGTTCTACTTTGGCTGATAAAAAAAGATGAGCTCACCTAAAACCAAAAGATGAGCTCACCTAAAACCAAACAAACTGTTTTTCCTCTGCAGAGTTTCTGAAGCTGTAAATTTAGTGAGAACAAACAGCCTCACTTTCTTCCACAGAGTTGTGTTAACTTAGCAGCCCTCTATGCAACTCATGCTATCAGTGTTCTTATAATTAGCCAGTTAATTTATTTGAAACTCAGTGGAAATTGACAAGAATACTGTTCATCCTATAGTCCTCCTTTTAAAATCACTACTTCACGCTCACTGTTATTGAGTCAGAACTGACTCATGCTAACTCAATAGCTTGTTTTTGCGACTGTAAATTGCACAGGAGGGGCTTTTCCATTTTACCATGCCACCAAATTCCCTTCTTTCCACATGCTGTTGTTGTTAGGTGCAATCGAGTGAACTACAACTCATAGCAACCCTGGGAACCACAGATTTGAGCCTTGTCCTATCATGTATCATCCTCTTGATCTCAGTCATGCTTGAGTTCATTGCTACAGTCACTGGGGCAGTCTATCTCCTTGAAGGTTATCCTCTTTTTTCCTGACCTTTTGAAGCATGTCTTTTCCAATGGACTGGACTTTCCTGATAACATGCCCAAATAGTGTGAGACACTTTCACCATCCTTGCCTCTATGGAGCATCCTGATTGCACTTCCTCTAAGATTGACTTCTCTGTTCTTTTGGTAGTACCTGGGATATTAAATATTCTTAACATTCAAGGACATTCATTATTCTTTCATCATCCTTATTCATTGTTCAATTTTAAGATGCATAGAAAGCAATTAACTATGGCTTGCATCAGGTGTACCTTAGTCTTTAAACTGACATCCTTGCTCTTTAGCATTTTGGAGAGGTATCGGAAAGCAGATTTTCCCAAAAGGACATGAGAGTCTCACTATGGCTCAAATGAAAAAATAAATTGACCACATCATGCTTGGGAAAATAGAGAATTAGCAAAAGAGAGAAAGACCTTCAAGTAGATGTATTGACGTGTTGACTACTACAATATGCTTAAGCACCACAGAGATTATCGGAAGATGGTGTAGGCTCTGACAGGGTTTCATTCTATTGTACATAGGGTTGCTATGAGTTGGAGTTGACTTCAAGGCAACTAACAAGAACAACATATACTCTTCAAGACAACTAACAAGAACTTCCAAACTCTAGCTATACACACTCTAAATGTGCTATTTCCTTCCATTATTTTAGATATCTGATCATGTTGTTCTTAAGCACTAAACATGTTTTTTTGTCTACCTGGAAGGTTTCATTTCTCCTCAAACATCAACTCATTCGGAATCTCCTTTAGAAAGGGTTCTGGTGGCATAGTCCATAGGGAACTGTACTGCTTAACCAAAGGTCACCTTCTTTGCTGGTTCAAATTCATCAGAGACTTTGCAGGAGAAAGGCAGCCAGTGGCCTCTTGTGCAATTGAGAACTTTGGGAATCTGCAGAAAGATCAGCTATGAATCAGTTCCAACATCACTGCAACAAATATTGGTAAAATTGATGTCTTATTTGGAGATATGCCTATAATAATATTTTAATATTTATATATCACTGATACTATATGTTTTGTGTCACAGTTCTTATAATATGTCTGTATTTCCCACTGAACATATTAAAAAAAACACAAATTGAAAAAGTGTTAAAAATTAGAAGTTTTAAAAAAAATTTTATTGAGATTTTTGTTCCCATCCCAAAGAAAGGTGACCCAACAGAGTGTGGAAACTATAGAACAATCTCATTGATTTCACATGCAAGCAAATTCTACTGAAGATTATCCAAAAATGACTGGAACAGCACATCAGCAGAGAACTTCCAGAAGTCCAGGCTGGGTTTAGAAGGGGTCGTGTTACTAGGGATATTGTAGCTGATGTTAAATGGATCTTAGCTGAAAGCAGGGAATACCAGAGGAATGTCTATCTGTGTTTCACTGACTATGCAAAGGTGTTCTGTGTGAATCATAACAAACTGTGACTGACTTTGAGAAGAATGGGAACCCCAGAACACTTAATTGTTCTAATGCGAAACCTATACTTGGACCAGGAGGTAGTCGTCAGAACAGAGCAAGGGAACACTGCATGGTTCAAAATTGGGAAGAGCGTGAGCCAGGGATGTGTCCTGTCTCCATACCTTTTCAAGCTGTATTCAGGACAGATTATCTAGGAGGCTGGGCTCTATGAGGAGAAACGTGGGGTCAAGATTGGTGGAAGATCTATCAACAATCTGCGATATGCAGATGACACAACCCTGCTTGCTGAAACTGAGGAGGACCT
>NW_006399860.1:4934944-4936678 GCF_000299155.1 Elephantulus edwardii | reverse complement strand
ATTGAAATGAATAATAACAATAATATTTTTTATAAAAAAATAGGATTATTATTAAATGATAAAACATTTTTTTAGGTGCTATTAAGTGTTGTTTTATGATAAAACATTTTATCTAAACAAGTTAAGATATATAAAAGACAATAAATGCATTAAAGGTACTCAACCTTCAAAAACAACCCTAATTATTGTGGAATAAAAAGTTAAAAACAAGCAAAAAAAAAGAATATAATTTTCTCCAGAAATCTCATTCCAAAGAAAAATGATCATGAATATTTTTAAACATGTCTCCTTGGAGAAGGGCATCATTCTCAGAAGGGTGGAGGGACAGCACAGGAGAGCAAGACCCAGATGAGATGGATTGATACGGTAACTGGGGCAATGAGGGTTGAAAACATACTACATTGGGGAAATCTGCTGTCAAAGATCTTTCCAAAGAGCTAAAGAACAAGTTGTGAGGCCAGAAACTAATGTGCTAATGAACCGAGAAAATAAATTAAGGGTATGACCCAGCAAGTACCCCTGTAACTGAGAGACCGTATGTCTACACAGACTCAAACAGTACCTAATGATATTGGTACTTTCTAGTACTTAGACAAATCGTTTTTACTTTAAGCAGAAATAGAGCAGATATGTCCTTGCGCTATTCTTTTGCAGTCTATCAGGAGGTGCAAGATGCTGATTTGTCCCACTAATGGTGATGTGAGCTTCCAGGCTTCTTTCCAGTGAAGTTTTATTTTCATTTTGTAATCAGTAAGTATTTTGTGGGACTACCCTGGTCTTAATCAAGTTTTCAACTTTCTTGGCTCATTTATAGCAATAACTGTAAAGGCTTGCTATGTGCTGTGTATATCTGGCAAGCAGATTTGTGGTAAAATGTGCCTTATATACAATAAGCAGTTTTAGCTAGACTGCAGCCACATCTAAGCAATCACAGTAGTGCTGCTGTGCTGAATCACTGTTTTAAGTGTAACTACACAGGTACATAGAGTGATAAGAGGAGTAGTCCATGCATAAAATGTGGGGAAAAGCCTCTTTTGTTCTCAGCACTTTAAGAATTTGGTGAGAAAGTTCTCATGTGGCTTCCAGTACAGCTCCTGGTAAGGTTGATGTCTGTGCAATTAGTGTGGTAAGACTCCGAGGCTCACTTGTGTGTGTTTTTCAGTGGGGTTCATGGCATGCTTCCTCCCTCCAGCCAGTGTGAACCTAAATAAAGAGATATTAAGCCTCCCACAATTCTTTGGTTATTCATTTATTTTTCAACTAGCCACTGTACTTGATTGTCTGGCATTGTCTGATTGCCTCAGACCTAACATTTGATGCAGTGAACAGGATACCTGACCTTGGACATTACAATATGGTTTTAGGACTTCCTAGTTATTCATTACTATCTTTTTATTATGCTTAACGACCTCAACTTTTGACAGTAAAAAATTACTATCTCTTCATGGCATGTCCGCATTCTTTCAGCACTTTCTTACTTTATAAGTTCACATAACAATTTTCCTGTCCTCAACTCTAGATTCAGCAATTTCTGCAGAAACTATTGCAGAAGCATGGTATTTAGAGACCAAAATCTGTGTGGTAGATGTGCTTATTGCTCTAGGGGTGCTGGTGTTCTCATTGTTATCTCAATAAATAAAACAAGGAGATTGTACACAGCTTTAGTTTGCTTGGCTCCATAGTCAACAGTCTTGGCACCAGCAGCCAGGAAATTAAAAGGCGCATTGCCATGGG
>NW_006399860.1:4919579-4933524 GCF_000299155.1 Elephantulus edwardii | reverse complement strand
CATGAGTCAGTTCTGACTTGATGGTACACAACACCTATATATATTTTGTGTTGTTGCTAATGTGCCATTAAGTCACCTGTGACTCATAGGGACTCTGTGTATATAGCTCTGCAATCTGCCCTATCTTGAGCTAGTCTCACTGACTCCAACACACCTGACTTCTTGCTCCAGTTACTGTGTCAATCCATTTCATCTGGGGTCTTCATCTCCTGCACTGTCCCCTCCATCCTTCCAGGCATGATGTCCTTCTCTAAGGACTGGTCCCATCTGACTATGTGCCTAAATTAGGTGAGACAGAGCTTCAAAATCCTTACCTCAAGGACAAACTTGGTTTTATCCTCTCCAAGAGAGACCCATTTGCTCTCCTGGTGGTCCACGGTATGTTCAATACTCTTATCCAGCACCACAACTCAAAAGCATTGATTCTTCTTCTGTCATCCTTAGCCATTATCCAGTTTTCTGATACATAGCAAATAATTGTGATAACAGTGGCCTGAATTAGGCACACCTTAGTCTCTAGACTGACATCATTGTTCTTTAGCACTCTGGAGAGGTCCCTGACAGCAGACTTCTTCAATGCAATGCGTCTTTTGGTTTCCTGACTGCTGGTGCCGAGAGTGTCGATTGTGAAGCTGAGGAAGCTGAAATTGTTAACAATTTCAGTCTCTTCTCCATCTGTCATGGTTCTTCCAATTGGCCCAGTGGTGAAAATATTTGTTTTCTTGATGTTGAGCTTCAATATATATTGAGGACTTCTTCAGCAAATGCTTCAGGTTTTCCCAAGTTTTGACAAGTTAGGTTATATCATCTGTATAACTGAGGTTGTTGATGAGTCTTTATCTAACCCTAATACCATATTCCTGTTCATAAAGTCTAGCCCCCTGAATGCTCTGTTCCTCATACATAACTGACAAGTTATGGAGATAGGATGCATTCCTGATGTACTCTCTTCCTGATTTTGAACCATGCAGTGTTATCTTGCTCTGTTCTGAAGACTGCCTCCTGGTCCAAGTATAGGTTTCACATAAGCAGAATCAAATGTTTTATGATTCTCATTCTTCTCAAGGTTAGTCACAATTTGTTGTTATACACACAGTCAAATGCCTTTGCATAGTCAATGAAACACAAATAGGCATTTCTCTGGTACTCTGATTTCAGCCAAGATCCATCTGACATTGGCAATAATATCTCTAGTGCCAAGGGATTTTTGAAACCAGGCTCACAACCAGGTAGTTCTCTCTCAATGTACCGCTCGAGTAGTTTTTGGATTATCTTCAGCAGGATTTTTCTTATATGTGATAGTAGTGATATTGTTTGATAATTTCTACACTCTGTCAGGTTACCTTTTTTTTAGGATAGGAAATGGATATAGATCTCTCCCAGTAAATTGTTGTCCTCCAGATTTCTTGACACAACCTGGTGAGCATGTCCAGGGTAGCATCTGTTTGTTGAAATATGTTAAGTGGCATGCCGATGATTCCTGGGGTTTTGTTTTTCTGCCAATTCCATCAGAGCAGCTTGAACGTCCTTCTTCATCACCATTGCCTCTTGATCATACATTGTTTCATGAAATTCTTCTACGTCAGACAATTCTTTTCGGTACAGTGGTTCTGTATACTTCTTCTAACTTTTTTAAACACTTCCTAGATCATTCAGTATTCTGCCCATAACATTCTTAAGTATTGCAACTCGAGGCTTGAATTTGTTCTTCAGTTCCTTTAGCTTAAGAAGGGAAAAATGCTGAGCAAGTTTGTGTCTTTTGATTTCCTGACTCCAGCTCTTTGCACATTTCATTGTAATATTTTGTTTTTCCACACTGCCCTTTGATACATATTCTAAAATAACATGGGATCATGCCAATATTTTCAGTTCCAACTCAACACCACAGAGAACATTGTCTTTTTCTCTCTCTAAATTTTTTGTAACTCCTCTCCAACACTGTTATTTCTAATTATTTACTTATTTAGAACCTGTATATTATATACCTCATTTAGTTTTACTGTATCAACTATAATAGAAATTATTTCTTCTTTAGCATTTTATTTCAGTGGTGACATGAATGCATTTTAAGGCTATACGGCTGTTGTTGTTAGGTGCCGTTGAGGTGACCACCACTCACTGTGATCGTATAAACAACATGCTGGAACTCTGTCCTTTCTGCACCATTATCATGAGCTCCCCCACGCTCAAGCCCACACTTGCAGTCACCGTATTAATCCATGTCCTTGAAGGTCTTCCTCTCGTTTGTTGATCATGATCTCACTCATCTAATAGTCTGTTCTCACACTAAACCTTCCTTTTGACTGCCTGGCGCTCAAGACTGTTTCATCTTCTTTTAGTTGTGCATACTTCTATTATGATATTTATCACAAGATCTTTTCATCTTCTTCATGAGACTGTGGGGTCATTAGGATCCTGGCTGTCTCTTTCCCGCCTCTACCCCGAGCATCTAGTTGCCCCTCTGGCACAGAGGAAGTTGTAACAAGATGGTTGAATGGCTGGACAAGACATACAACTCTGATAGTTAACAGAGTTGATTTTAGGAGCACTCTGTTGCATCTTTTCAATAGGAAAATGACACGTCATATCTGCCACCACTAGGATATATGTTTTGAGGTATTTTGATCTTCTTGGAAGAATGTGTTTATTCTGGCCACCTATACTTTGTCATATAGTAATCTTTTCAGAATAGACACCGTGAGACGGCTGGTCAGGGTAAAGAATGCAGTTTCTAGCTAAGGGATAGCTGTTGTCTCTGTATAGAGAAAGTACCCCCACAGGCAGAGATGGAAACTGAGTTGACCTTGGCCTCATTAGTGGAAGGTCTTAAACAGCAGAGCCAACCAGGCTGACTACAAAGGCAGTAGGAAGGGAATCTGACTAACACAGACATTCGCTTTGTAGCAGTATAAAAAAATGGTCTGTATTGACACAAACAGGCTTGACTGTTTTGACTGTCAAGTAGTCAAAAAAATATTTAAGTCAGTCAGAAAGCAGTAAAGGTAGACAAGGAGTACGGCTGACTTTTCTACCACTGACTAGACTTCTAGGGCCTATGTGACTGATTTGTGTTTGTCAAAATAGTCACATTTTTCTGTCCAGAAGGGGATGCTTTTTAAAAACTGTAACTTAATGAAATAGCTGCTACATCATATAAATTCATCTCTTTATGTATATATGTCAGACTATCAATTCAGTTAAGGAAAAATAGTATTTCATCTTTTCCTCTTTGAAATTAGGGTTGGGTGAGTTTGGGTACAGATTCAGTGAATTCACAGTGCCATCTAGCGGTCCAAAAATTAAATTCTCAGGGCAACAGAGAAGGAATTTGAAATTCAGAACTGGCCATAAAAAAGGAGTCTCAATTTTCTGTTTACATGAGTCACTCATCTGATTCAGGGTAGTGTTTTATTTTTCATATTATTAATCATAATATATTGGATACTGAAATCCTATCACAATCACTAGTTTGAGAAATCACTAATTAGCTGGCAAAAGTTTCAAAATGTAACCAGAAACTTAAGGCCCATTCCTTTTATGATGGAATAAATTCACAAAAGTAAACTGTCCCACACAAGATCAGTGATGAAAAGTACAGCCACATCTCCTCTCTCTCACACAGACCAGTAGTTATTCAGTTGATCCTGAGTCATTGGGGCCCTGTGTGTCTCAGAGTAGGGTTGTGCACCATAGGGTTTTTGGTGGGTTGTTAGTTTTGGATTGCCAAGAACTTCTTCCAATGCACCTCCAAGTGGACACAATCTTGACCTTTTGATGAGCAGCTGAGTGTTTTAAGCGACTGGGCTCCCAGACACAAAACTCACCAGTTGATTACAACACATAGTGCTCCTGTGTTAGGTTTCTCAGGCTGTGAATCTTAACAGCAGGAGTTGTCTGAGGACGGATGCTATTTTATTTGATGTGTCTCTGAAATATATATCTTCAAGTTGATTCAGAGTATATATACAAAGACTCCTGAACACTGGGGCGGGGGGAGAAAATAACGCACGGATGAGGGTTACCAAGCAAGGCAACCTATCAAGCATAGTTTTTCTATTGCCTCAATTGATCTTAACTTCGATATAAAATTGTACCAATATTTTTCTGAAGTTTATTTTAAATTTGTGAAGGAAGGAAACATACTTAAGAACACTAAACACATTTCTGATCAAGAAACACACACAAACACATATATAGATAAACTCACATACATACACAGACATTGTTTTTAAATCTCTATGCCTTTTTATTTCAGAAAATTAGCCTTTTCATTTAATATTGATAGAGAAGAAAGTTGTGTCTTTTTTTTTTTTGAAAGTTGTGTCTTTTAACAACCAATTTGCACTAAAGAATTCCTTTTAAAGGAATGTCATAGATTCTAAAATCAGGTAAGAAAGCTTTGTTTTAAGTAGTGCTTTGGTGTTAATGACTGTACATCAGCCATTTCTTCTACTCAATAAAAAATATATATATTAAATCACAAATATCCTAGAAGTTATTCCCACCTATCCAACATAATTGCCTATCCTTTGGGACCCCTTTGCTGTTGCAGTACTGTGTCACTGAGGATGAAAAGCACACTCAAATGCTAAAATATTTATGATTTAGTCTACCTGCATTATCAACTCATCAGGACTTATTGGTAAGCAATTGCAGTGCCTCTTGGCTAGAAAAGCAATGCCAGAAGTCGTAATACTCACTGCTGACAGCTGCGCCTGGGCCACCCCTAGCTACTTCTGTGTGCCTTGCCCTTGGCAAAGAACTTAGCGCAGAGAACAATAAAACATATTGTTGTAAAACAGTAAAATGTACCCAGTTTGCCAGTTTGCATATTCCTCTGCAGCCACCAGTGATACAGGTAGCTATGGGCAGACCTGCAGCTTTGCCAGCCTTCCTGCCTTTGAACAAAAGTGTTTTGTTTCAGGCCATTGCACCGGGTTGATTCCTGGGGGTATTCTGAGGCAGATTGGAGAAGGCGCTAGTTTTATTTTGTTTTAAGTAACAACAAATCATGAATGTTAATTTACCCCCCACAACACACCAACAAAGGGAAAACAGCCTTTGGGAATTATCTTTGAAAAGGGCTAACAATCATGAGGAAAGAAACATTTGCCATAGCAGTTCCAGAATACATTTGTTTGAATGTGTTTACTTTTTATACTCTTTATCATCTGCAGAGAGCTTTCATCTGACTTACCTGGTGGCCTGTTCTGTATTTGTGCTGCAAGCCTAAAGATCCAGCCTTCTTAATGGTTCTCATCTACCAGCTGCTCTATGGGAGAAAGATAGGCAATCTCTTTCTATGGTATTTACAGTCTTTAAGAAGCAGCTGAAGGGTCAGTTCCAATGTAAGGGCAATGAATTGAGTATTTTAAATACCAGTTTCTAAATGTGGGCAGTTTGAATATTTTCCAATATCAGTTTCAAAAGAGTAAATCTGAAGTTAAATATTTATGAAATAATATTACTGCCTATTTCAGACTGAAGGAGCTCTGGTGGTGTATAATATGTAGGGAGTTAAACTGCTATTCTAGTAGCAGCAGCACCAATGGATCTGTGTGAAAAAAACCAGGCAATCTCCTCCTGTGAGGTTTGCAGCTTCCAGAAAACCCTCTGAAGGGTCAGCTATGAATTGGTTTCAACTTGAAGGTAAGGAGTTTTTTGGTGTTGTTTTGTTGTTGTTGCATTTTTTTTCAAAATTAATTTATTTTTTTTTGGCTGCTCTAGGGAGCTCTTGTGGCCTAGTGGTAAAAAGCTGCATTGCAATCCAAAAGGCATACCTTTCAAATCCACCAGATGCTCCATGGGAGAAGGATGGGCAATCTCCTCCTGTGCAATTAACTGCCTCTGAAAACCTACTGGAGGGTCAGCTACGGGTTGGTTCCAATTCAATGACACAACAAAAACAACAACAAGAAGAACAACAACAGGGAGATCTGGTGACCTAGTCGGAAGAAACGACTGCTGCAATTCCAAATGTGCAAGCATGGTTCAAATCCATCAGCTTTCTGCAGGAAGTAGATGGGCAATCTCCTCCCATGCCATTTACTGCCTCTGAAGAACACTCTGGAGGAGCAGCTTTGTCTGAGTCCATTTTGACTCCACAGTACACAACAACAATAGCAGATACGGCTGGAGGACCACACTACACAATGTGGTCCAACAGCACAGTGTAAATTGACACTTAGAAACAATGCCATGGATTCCTGGGTCGGGTGTGCAGCTCTTGAATTGTGGAAAGACTGAAAGATGCTGCTTGATCAGGGTAACCAGATTGAAAGAATTCCCATTTCAGAGAAGTCAAAGAAAGATAATCATTTTTTAATGGCTCTGGAAAAGAAGATTAAGATTTTTTTTCTTCCCCGCCCCACCCCCAACTGTTTGGGAGTGTCTCTCTCTCTCTCTCTCTTTTTTAATATGTAAGTTAAAAAGAATTGTTTTACATTGATTTTCTTACAAGGTTCCTGTACATTGTGTTTCACACGATCCTTCATTCACATTGTGTTTGACAATCATTCCCATTCATTATTTATTATAAAATTGATCATGGCGAGAGACATGTCTACTTTCCTAAAAGAATCAGGTCTTGCCCCTTCTAAACTTTCTCAGTGAATCATCAAAAGATCTTCCAATGACATTACATTTTAAAACTTTATGCCGTTCTTAATTTAATGCATCAGTTTTGGAAATTGTTCATCTTTTTTGTCACTGAAATTTAGCCTTGCATTTGAGAGCTATTGAAATGATTGAGTTTATAAAACATACTTCTTGTTAGATGCCGTGAAGCTGACTCTGACTGCCTGTGTCTGATTCTACAGATCATAATCCCACCAGATCCTACACCATCTTCACAATCTCTGCTGTATTTAAGCTCATTGTTGCAGTCACTGTGTATATACTTAGTAAGAAAATGTCTTTTAAGATGCTATATACTGACCAAGGTCAAGTTTATTTTAGCAGTCATAATGTCCAGAATTATTAATTTTTGTGAGTATCACTGTTATGAAGGAGCCCTGATATCCTCATTCAAAACCAAAAATGTAAGGAGCTCAAGTTCACCAGCCTCTCCTCAGAAGAAAGATGGGTCATCTCATTCCACAAAGATTTACAGCCTCCGAAACATGGTAGAAAGTCACTATGAGTTATATCAATTTCTTTACAGGCTTGAACCCTTCTTTCCATACTAACTACCAGACTGTGAGACTGTTCCTCATTTTTCTTAACTATAAATGGGATGCCAAAACATCTAGAACCCTAAAATATTATTTTAATAATTTAGAAATTGGAATATGTAAAATTCCTGCACTACTGCTGGAGAGAGAGATGAGAGGGGAGGGGAGGGGAGGGGAAGCAAGGGGAGGGGAGGGGAGAGGAGAGGTGAGGCGAGGAGAGGAGAAGGGAGGAGAGGAGAGACACATAGATACCGGATATTTTGTGTTTCTCTGGATCATAATAGTTACATGAATCACATTCAGTATTTATTGTTGAAATTGATAATCAACGTGAGTAGAAAGACAAGTAAGACTATGAGTCAGTAACATTGTCTGAGCTCTTAGGAAAGCTAAGAGTTTAGATCAACTCTCCGCTCAGGTAGCTCTGTGGTAAGAAGTTGCATTGCCCTCCCAAAGGTGTACCATTTGAATTCACCAGCTCCTCTGTAGAAGAAAGATGGGTAATTCCTCCTGTGTAATATACTGTCTTTAAAAACTTGCTAGGAGACAATTATGCATTGATTCTGACTTGATATATAAAACAGCAATTATATTAACAGAATTTAAGACAAAGAGCAAAGCAAAACCTATTGTCAAGTCAATTCTGACTCAGAGCTATTCTATAGGACAGAACAGAACTGCTTCACAAGATTTCCAAAGTGTAGGTCTTCGCAGAAGCAGTTGGTCACACCTTTTCCAACTGTTGCTGAGTTGAACAGCTAGGAGCACTTACAGACTGCCCCCAGGCCTCCTGGAAGTGGTAACCAAACTCTCACTGCCATCTATTCTGACCCACAGTGACTCACTGTCAGGTTGCTCGAATTCTAAATCTTAGCAGGAGCAGACCGCCAATCCTCTGTGCTTGAAATGGCTGGTGGATTTAAATTGCTGACTTTTTGATTAGCATCCCAGTATACCAACTATACCAATTAGAAGGATTTAGAGACTATTAATTCTTGTAAATGAAGGATATATCTTGGCAATAAGAATAGCTGGAGCCAAATACATAGATTTAAGAGAAGACTGGTGAATTGTTAATTCTTTGTAAAAAGAGTATATTCTACTCCCTGGCACACTTCGTGGGTTAAATGTGGAGAAAGAAGTGGATATTAAAAAAAAATATAACTATATTGGTTCACGTTTTCATAAATTGATTTAGAGATCATTTCACTGTCTTCTCTTTTGAATATCTGACTTTAAAAAAAGAAAGAAAAAGCTGTTTCTCCAAAGAAAAGGTATTGGAGAAAACGGATACTCTTTTCAGATGAATTCATCAATAATACCCCATTTTGTGGAAATGGTCAACTACATTTTTCATTGTTAGACTATAGTGTCTTAGATAGATTTCATAGACAGAATATAAAAGAACTTAAACCAGAAATCTCCACCTGGTTTTTGAATGTATAAAGTCAAGCCCTGAGGCAGACACAGAAGGGACTCATCTCCACACACCACACACTGTAATCTGAAGACTGCATGCTGGGAGTACACTGCTTCTTATCAGTAAGCCTGGACAAAGTGTCTCAGGGGAGGGAAAAAGTGGAGGGAAAGGGAAACACTGGTTACTGCTCTATAGGGTTTTCACAACTGTGACGTTTTGGAAGCATATTGCCAGGCCTGGCTTCTGAGGTGCCTCTATGGCTCCATGAGAAAGGGGATGGTGACTGTACTTTATTCAACCCACATCTCAAGATCGAGACACTGTTGAGTCAACTCAATGCATTCCTGAGCTCTTTCTCTCTGCATACCATTGTGCCTTCCAGAGACAATTTAGCTGAAATTGCTTAGCTTTGACTTCTAGACTACCTTGACACTGTAAGATACCATTTTTATATAATGATTTGGTGGTAGAATTCTCTTCTTCACAGGAGACCCAAGCACGTCTCCCAGCCAATGTGTCTCATGTGCAGCCATTACCTGTTGATCAGTGGAGGCTCGTGTTTTCCTATAATACTAACCAGGTTTCAGGAGAATTTCTACAGTAATATTATTATCTTCTTCATCAGCTGATGAGACCCTAATGGAATCACAAAGGTCTGATCTTGTGAATGGAATTACCAAGAGTCGAGACTTAGCTACAGCCGCTAGCTAACAATAGTCATGTTTACATGTGTAAATCCCAACACTGCTCTCACTCTGGTAGAATTTGATCAATCTTGACTCTTAGAACGAAATTATTTCTGGGGAAAAATGTTTAGTATTGTCCTTTAATTTCTAAATGTGGTCACAAAATTCAATCATAATCAGAAGTAACGGGGGAGGGCAGTGAGAGGTCAGGGAGAGGAGGTTATTTGTCTGTAGATGTGAGTTCAAGAAGTCCCTGGAGGAAACAATAATGACATTTTGAAGCAGCACATATAAAAATGGTGCCTCACTGATCCAGCGGGGCAGTGGGAGGTGTTGGCAGAGTGTGTTTCTAGTGAAGGTTTCTGTTACCAATTTAGTGGGGAGGGGACAATTTAGAGACGCCTCCTGGTCACTTTTTACCTTTGCTACTCTTTTGATGATAATGTATAATTTATATCACTAATAGAAAGCTTAATGGATTACAGTATTTCACCTATCATTTAAGCAGCTACTTTATATATTTTCACATCATTTGTTTTAACAGGACTGACTACTTCATTTCATAAACTACTTGCTAAACTATTTAGTTTCACAGGAAAGTTCTATTAACAATTTGCACATTAAATTATTGTTACTTGTATGCTTACATTAACTATGTCATTGTTGTTGTTAGGTGCTTTTGAGTCAACTATAACTCAAAGTGACGCAGGAACAACAGATCTGAGCCCTGTCGTATCCTGTGCAATCCTCATCCTCTCTGACCCTTGTGAGCTCATTGCTGTAGCCACTGCGTCAGTTCATCTGGTCGAGGGTCTTCTCTTTTATTGACCTTTCACCTTTCCAAGCACAATGTTCCTTTCCAAGGAATAACTTCGCCTAGAAATATGCCCAGTTTATTGTCACCAAAGAACACTCTGAATAACTTGAATATTTATTCCACAAAACTCTTGTATCCAGGATGATAAAAAATAGCAATTTGTTTGAATCCTATGTAACAGATTTAATAAAAATTTTAACCAAAACAAGGAGGGGGGATTAATCATCAGGTTGTACAATTTGATGGGGGAGGAAATTGAAAGAATTTGTTCTTTTTTATTTTCTTAAAATTAATTTTAATGAACATTTACAGAGATTTTGGATTTCCATACATTCATTGTTGCATTTTTCTCCCTGCCCACCCCTCCCCCCAAGTTTGCACTTCTCTTTGAAAAGTAAAAGAAAAATTATTCCATTGGTATACAATCCCCCACCCTCCTGCCCCAGTATACTCCACTATGCAAAAAAAATTTGTTCTTGAAAGCAGTGAATTCAAATTTTGTAAATAAACAAGTAGAAAGTTAAAAAAAAGAAAATTTGACCTAAAAAAAAATCCCAATTACCACAAAAGCACATGTGAAATGATTGTCAAATTGTGATAAAAATTACAAAAACACAATTAAGGTTGCATAGTGGAATGTACTTGGGGTGGTGGGAGGGGTGCGGGGGGATTGTGTACCAGGGAGAGGAGCAAACTGGTGGGGAATGGGGGGCTGGGTGGGAGAGAAGTGCAGCAATGAATGAATGGAAATCCAAAATCTCTGTAAATAAATGTTCATTAAAATTATTAAAATAAAAAAATTACCAGAAAAACCCTTATTATTTATGGAAAAAATTACAAAAACATCTTTAAAATTACAAAGAATCACAAATTTTTAAAATTTTATGAGTCTGATACTCTCTAATTCATAGACCAACGTTTCTATAAAATTTAATTGTTGTGTGGTGATGAGTTGGAACTGACTTTACCTGTGCATTTTCAGAGACAGTAAATCGCATGAGAGGAGATTGCCCATTCTTATTCCAGTGAGCAGCTGGTGGATTCGAACAGTGTGTCTTTGGGTTTAGCATGCAGCTAGGCCAGCAGAGTTCTCTAACTTTAATCTTTGCTGCCAAATTTAAAAAAAGCTGTTTTTAAGTGGCAAATACTAGAGGACTTCTTATGTTCGAATTTTGTTTTTCTAATATATGGCTCTGATGGCACTGAGGTAAGAAGCTAGAAACTGTGCTGCAATACCAAAGACACGGAGTTCAAATGCACCAGCTGTTCTATAGGAGAAGGATGGGCAGTCTCCTCTGGTGCAACTTACTGCCTCTGAAAACCCACAGGAGGGTCAGCTTTGGGTCTGTTCCCACTTGATGGCACACAACATCAACAAAAGATTAGTGTATTGAAAAATTACCATAGTACCGCATTGAAAAACAAGGAACTCATGCAATATTTTTCAAAATGGGTGACCCTGGAGGACATTATGCTGAGTGAAATATCTCAGTCACAAAAGGAAAAATACTGCATAATGCCACTGTTGTAGAACAGGACTAACCTCGGGGTTGGGAGGAGACTGAGAAAGATGGGTTCAATAATGTGTACCGCATTGAAACAGATGAGGGAGAACACTGTTTAAGAGGGAAAATTATTAGGTATTTTTGTCATGACAGGAGTCTAGAATGAAGGCTGTACAGTGGAGTGGACCTGGGGGGAAGGACTGTAAAACAATGAAAGAATTTTTCATTTACTTTTCCTGGAGTGTAGTGTACTAGCAGGGAGGGGTGGGAGGGGAGAAAGTGCAACAATGAATGAATGGCAATCCAAAGACTGTAAATTTTCATTGAAATTAATGATAAATTTAAAAAAGAATATTATTTGAAAAAAGAAAAATTACCCTAGTACCATACATAATTGAGCTTCAATCATATTGAAGGATCCAGTCCTTCAGGTCCTCCTCAGTTTCAGCAAGCAGGGTTGTGTCATCTGCATAACACAGATTGTTGATGAATCTACCTCCAATCATGATTCCACATTTCTCCCCATAGAGCCCAACCTCCTGGATAATCTGTTCCACATATAGATTGAAAAGGTATGAAGATAGGACACATCCCTGGCATACACCCTTCCCAATTTTGAACCATGCAGTGTTTCCTTGGTCTGTTCTGACGATTGCCTCCTGGTCCGAGTATAATTTTCACGTAAATGCAATCAAATATTCTGGGATTCCCATTCTTCTCAGAGTCAGCCACAGTTTATTGTGACCTACACACAGTCAAATGCCTTTGCATAGTCAGTGAAACACAGGCAGACATTCCTCTGGTACTCTCTGCTTTCAGCCAAGATTCATCTGACATTAACTATCTGATAGCACCATGGGCCGATTGGCAGCATCATGATAGATGGTGAAGAGATTGAGATTGAAGAGCAATGATGTCAATCTGGAGTCTAAGGTGCACCTGATATAAGCCATGGTCTTTGCAATCACTTGTTATGCATTAGAAAGCTGGACAATGACTAGTCATGACAGAAGAAGAATTGCTGCCTTTGAGCTATGGTGCTGGAGAAGAGTATTGAATGCACCATGGACTGCTAAGAGAACAAACAAGTTCATCCTGGAGTGGGTGAAGCCAGGCTACTCCTTGGAGGCAAGGATTCTGAAGCTTTGTCTGACATACTTTGCACATGTTGCAAGGTGGGAATAGTCCTTGGAGAGGGATGTCATGTTTGGGAGGGTGGAGGGACAGTGCAGGAGAGGAAGACCCTTCATGAGATGGATTGCTTCAGTAACCGGGGTAATGGGGGTAGACGTGTCAGAGACAATAAGTTTGGCACAGGATAGAGCTGGGTTTAGGGCTGTCGTCCATAGGGTCATTATGAGTCACAGGCAACTCGACAACACATAACGACAACCACAACAGCAACCATACATAGTTAGCAAAGAATAATCTTATATTTGACGTCTTACTTGTAAGTTTTCAATTTATCATAATATCAAGAAATATTTGAGAATGAGACATAAAACCTACTAACATTTACTCAAAAATGAGTTTATCAGCAAAGA
Organism: Elephantulus edwardii; assembly: GCF_000299155.1. NCBI lineage: Eukaryota > Metazoa > Chordata > Mammalia > Macroscelidea > Macroscelididae > Elephantulus > Elephantulus edwardii. The sequence continues at coordinate 4,920,380 of NW_006399860.1, read as the reverse complement.
AACTGTCAGGCATAATACACAATGAACATTCCTTTTAACCAGAAAGAATATTCTATTTATATTCTATGCTTTGGCTTATATCTTATTATGCCCTTTTCTGTTCTTTATTTATGCAAAACATATGAGTCATAATTTTTGTTCTACATCTTCCTTATTTTCTGTTACAGGCAATTCCTGTGGGATACGGGAAGTTGACCAGAATAAGAGAAGAGGCTGTGGCTGGTACAGCATGAAAAGTTAGTAATGAGACAGGAGGCTGCAGGAGGAAAGCAGAGAATTCTAAAGCAGATGAAATAGTTCTACACACATATGTGCACACAAACAAACACAGAACTCCTATTTTAAGTAAAGACAATCTGACTAACTCATTCCTCTTTTAGATGTCAAAATCCAGTTAATCCAGTTAACTATCATTAACTGTAACCTAAGAATATATATGAAAATATGTAGGAGTGTAAATAGGAATATGAAGAAATACCTATGGGTTTCAGTGCTGTTTTGTGGGGTGTGTGAAAAACACTGTCATTAGCCGTGACTGTGCTAGCTCCTGTTGGCAACTGGTGAGTCATTATCATCCCATGACCAGGGCCACCCCTCTTCCCTAGCTCGGGTCAGTGCTTTCTGGCTGCCTTATCTCATATGAGTTTGCTGATAGGTTACCCAGAGTATGGACCTGAAAAGCATTCGTAAAATCCAATCCAAACTCAGTTGAATAAGAGTGAGTCTATTTTGAGAAAAACTGGATTAATTACGTATACTGCATTGAAACAGCTGAGGGAGAGAACAGGTTAAAAGCTATAT
>NW_006399860.1:4916554-4918239 GCF_000299155.1 Elephantulus edwardii | reverse complement strand
CAGTCAGTTGGCCAAGTGGTTGTTTTCCAGATTTCTTGGCTATATATGATAGGGTATTATGGTTATCACAAGAGTCCCGAATGAAGTTTACCTAGTGGAGCATACTCAGGATGGGGAGTGGAGGGTGGGGGTGTGTGTGCATACGAGAATTGTATACCAATGAAGAAATTTTACTTTTCAAAGACAAGAGTGAACTTGGGGGTGGGGGAGGGGTGGCAGGGAGAAAAGTGCAACAATGAATGACTAGAAATCCAAAATCTCTGTAAATGTTCACTAAAATTAATTTAAAAAACAAAAACAAAAACAAAGCCCAAAGAGTGAGTCTATTTATTAAGCTTTTTTTTTTTGTAAACTTAGGCACTTAACCCCAACAAAGAAGTAGGCTGGCATCGACAAAAGTTTTTATCCCCCTAGGTTGCAAATTATGAAATTAAGGATTTCTACCAACTTTTGCAATCTGAAATTGATCTAACATGCAATCAAGATACATTAATAATAATGAGGAACGGATGGTAGTCAGAAACTACAGACTTGGTGAAAGAAATGAAGCTAGAGAAAGAATGAGTTAATTTTCTACATTCATTCAATGATTTAGTCATGGAAAGTATCATTTTTAATAAACACAAAGGTGACATTACCCATGGATATTACCTGATGAATTGCACAGCAATTAGATTGACTCTATCTATGGTAGGGTGGATGGACAGCGCAGGAGAGGGATAGCTCAGATGAGATGGATTGATACAGTAACTGGGCCGATGGGAGTTGATGTGTCAGAATTAGTGAGCCTGGCTCAGGACAGGGAAGGGTTCAGAGCTGCTGTGATGCTATGCATCACAGGTGACTCAAACTATAACATTCTATGACAGTTTTGGAAGCAGGAGTGACACTCACTTCCTAAACAACTTGCCTCCAGAAACTCTATGAACTTTGATAAATGTCGATAGTTGTAGAGGGGCTTCAGGCCTTTTGGTCATAAGGTTGTTATGAGTTGTGTTTGACTTGAAGACCACAACAACAACAACAACATATCTATGCAAAGATTTGTTGGAGAACCTTAATATTAGGAGTCAGAACCAGGCCAGATGCTGACCGTGGGATAGGCCATCATTTACACATGTGCGAGTTCAATTTTAAACTGAAGAAGATTAAAAGAAGTCCACATAAACCAAAATACAACTTTTAGTCTAACTCACCTAAGTTTAAAAAGAAATCATTTTAAGAATAGTTTTGAGGCATTGATCACCAATGATGAAAGACCAGAGGAGTTGTGGGGTGAAATAAAGGATATCGTCCATGAAGAGAGATAATAAAGATAGAATAAAAAGAAATAGCCAAAATAGATGTGAAAGGAAACTACAAGAACTGCATTAGAGTGCTAAGAAGCCAAAAAAATAATGGGAAGAGGTGCTCATGTAAGAGAATTGAACAGACGACTTCAAAGGTCAGCTACAGAAGACAAAGCTAAGAATTATAACGAAATATTCAAAAGATCTGGAGTCAGAGAATAATAAAGGAAAATCTCACTTGGCATTTTCCAAGCAGAAAGAACAGAAACCAAAATCAAGCCTCAAGTTGCAACTGAGAGATGTCCTAGGCAAAACCATAAATGACCCAGGAGACTGTAAAAGAAGATGGAAGACTCACAGAGCAAAAAAGGATTGTTGGCTCAGTTCTCATTTTTT
>NW_006399860.1:4912415-4913499 GCF_000299155.1 Elephantulus edwardii | reverse complement strand
GGTGAGGGAATTTGAAAGAATCTTTTTGAAAACAATATATTCATATTTTGTAAATAAATGAGTATAAAACTTTAAAAAGGGTTGGCTGACACTGAAAAATTTCGGGAAGTACCTACCCTATGATTATGAGCCAGTGGTAACAAAAGAAGAACTTCAAGCTGTGCTGAAGACACTGACAAAGAATAAGACCCTCTGAATAGATGAGATATCGATTGACATGTTTCAACTGACATACACAACCATCAGGTGCTCACAAGTTTTGTATAGAAGTTGGAGGACAACTTCCTGGCAGACTGACTGGAACAGATCCATATTCCATTTCTTAAGAAAGGAGATCCAACAGAGTGTGGAAATTATTGAACATCATAATTAATATCATACATAAGCAAAAATATCTGAAGATCTTAAAAAAATGTCTAAAGTAATATATTGACAGAGAACTGACAGAAGTTTAAGCTGGGTTTAGAAGAGGCCATGCACCCAAGGATATTATTGCTTGTGTCAGGTGGATCCTGGCTGAAAAAGTATTAGAAAATACTGCCTATCTGCAATTTATTGACTAAGTAGAGACATTTGTCTGTATAGATTATAACAACTGTGGATAACATTGAGAAGAATGAGAATTCCAAAACTTTATAAAATCTATACCTAAATAAAAAAAAAATGTTGTCTGAACAGAACAAGAGAATACTGAATGGTTTTAAATCAAGAAGGGTGTGTAACAGGGTTGTATACATATTCAATGAGTATACTGAATAAGTAATACATGAAGTTGGATTCTATGAAGAAGAATGTGGCATCAGGATCAGAAGTCTCATCAACAGCTTGTGGTATGCATATGACACAGCCTTGCTTGCTGAAAGTGATTCAGAAGATCAACGCCTACAGCCTTCAATATGAATTGCATCTCAAAATCAAGAAAACAAAAATCTTTAAAACAAAGGTCAATAGGCAATGTCATGAAAAGATTAAAACTGTTAATGATTTTGTCTTGCTTGGATCCGTAATCAACACCTTTGTTATTAGCCATCAGGAGATCAGGAGACTTTTTGCTTTGGGAAAGGCTGCTTTCACAGACATGTCT
>NW_006399860.1:4909612-4911475 GCF_000299155.1 Elephantulus edwardii | reverse complement strand
GGATGGCACTGAGGTGGTTTTTTGAGGACTTAGCCAGACATATCACTTCTAGTTGTAAGTAAGGAGCTCTGGTGGCCTAGTGGCAAGTAGCTATGCTGCAATCCCATAGACATGTGGTTCGAGGTCACCAGCTGCTCCGCCGGAGAAAGATGGGCAATCTCCTCCCTTGAGATCAACTGCCTCTGAAAGCCAGCCAGAGGGTCAGCTATGGGTCTGTTCTGACTCAATGGTAAACAACAAACAACAACAACAACACAGTTGTAAGTAATATTATTGCCATTGCTATTTTATTATGTTAGGTTATTCTGTTGTCCAGAAGTGATTTGGGTGAGTTACAAATGGGCAGTGAAATTTTATCAAAACGGCCCATTTTTTCAGGACAATGTCATTGTAACACTAAATCATTACAATTTAGAATGAGGTTATCTATTACAAAGGGGTTCTAGATGTTTCCATTGCTGCATCCCTAAACACTTCTGTTGATTAGAAAATGAATACTATCTTTTCATTTCAATGTGTGGAGACTTCTGGCTTTCATTATTGTTTTGCTCATTTCCAAATATTCCTTTTATAGAAGAAGACCAGAAACCTTCTCCAGCTGAAGGTGAGGTAATTATTATTTGGATTGCTTAGCCGTCTAGATGTGATCTGGATTTCTATAGCAAGAGTATGCTATAAAGTCCTTTGTCAACGTGATACTGTTTCTAACAATACTAGTGAAAAAAGGACAAATGTCTCTAAAACTTGTTCTAATAAAAGGAATTCTGACCCAGCTGTGCCCTCTTCTGTCCCTGGAATAAAAGTGTCTGACAATAACATGAGAACAAGTCCTATATGGGAGCTCTGACAGGAGCTCCCAAGGCCAGAGTGAGGAGTGAATGGTCAGAAAGGGAATGCTTTATGCTGACTATAGAATTTAATACAGACTATAGTATCCTAGTTGTGTTGGGCAAACAAAGGACAACAGATGCATACAATGGGGTAGAAGAGCTGAGAGATTATACCAGGTGAGCAGTGATGAGAAGATAGCTCATGAGGACAGAGAGCACTCCACATGAGTATGCATTGTCTGAGTCCTACAGTGAAATGCATAGACGAGTCGGAGGTTCTTGGAATTGAATGAAGGGAAGAGCAAAGGAAAATGAAAATAATGGGACTTGAACTGACACAGAGACACACACACACACACACAGAGAGAGAGAGAGAGAGAGAGAGAATATTATCAAGTTTGAGTGAAGGAGACAACTTCAAATCTATGATGTAGAAAGTAAATGAGCTTTCAAGAATTACACATTCATATGTCTGTTTTCAATTCAAATATCTTCCTCTGTGAAAATTCTTTCCATGTCTTTTGCCCATTTTGTAATTGGGTTATCAGTCTCTTTCTTGTGAAGGCCCAAGAGTATTCTGTAAAGTTTTCTTACGAGACTCTTGTCTGTGATGGTATTATCAAATGTTTCTTCCCAGTCATAAGTTTTCTTTCCACCCTGTTTGAAAAAGGTTTTGATGCTAACATGGATTTAATCTTTAGAAGGTTCCATTCATAAATTTTATCCTCCAGATTGTGCATTTCTGGCTGTATTTGGCAGTCTCTTTATAGCTTGGACTAGCGCTTCTAAGCTTGATCCCTGTTTGTTTCATGAAGAAATACTCAAAATCACTGGCAACAAGAGAGATGCAAATCAAACCACAATGAGGTACCATCTCACTCCAGTAACAGTGGCAAAGTTTAACAGGGCAGCAAGTAATAGATGTTGGAGAGGATGTGGTGAGAAAGGAACTCTTAATATTGTTGGTGGGATTGTAAAATGGTACAACCATTCTGAAAGGTAGTTTGGTGCTTCCTCAAAAAGCTGAACATAG
>NW_006399860.1:4908153-4908706 GCF_000299155.1 Elephantulus edwardii | reverse complement strand
TTTAAAAAAAGAATATAGGCAACAGAATATAGCCTTTGAAATAGTGAAATCAGGATGAAAAAAGCAAAATAAAACAAAACAAAACCAAAACCATAAGAGTTACTTTAACATAAATAAAAAAAGTGAGGTTCCTGGATTTAGGATTTGTGCTATTGTTAGGGTAGCATTTGTTGAGTCATATTGTTATTATTCTTAGGTGCCCTTGAGTTGAGTACAATTCATTGCCAGTCTTTGAAAAACAAACCTGAACCTTGTCCTGTTTGGTGCCATCCTCACAGTCTTTGATATACTCAAGCCCCTTACCACAGTCACTGTGTCAATCCACCTGGTCAAGAGTCTTCCCCTACACTACCCCTCTGCTTTTCCAAGCATGATAATGTTGCTCTGCAGGAAATAACTTCTCCTAGCAACATGCCCAAAGAATGTGAGGTAAATGAAGTTTTATCATCTTTACCCCCAAGGAACACTCTGGCTGCACCTTTTCTTTTCTTTTTTTTTTGTGGTTTTTTTTTTTTTGTTTGTTTTCTTTCTTTCTTTTCTTTTCTTTTTTTTT
>NW_006399860.1:4895060-4907963 GCF_000299155.1 Elephantulus edwardii | reverse complement strand
TCCCTCATCTGTTTCAATGCAGTATACATAATTTATTCAATCTTTCTCAGTCTCACCCCAACCCTGATGTCAGTCCTGTTCTACAACAGTAGCACTATGCATTATTTGCCCCTTTGTGACAGATATTTCACTCAGAATAATGTCCTCCAGGGTCACCCATTTTGAATAAGATTGCATGAGTTCCTTGTTTTTCAATGCAGTGTAGTATTCCATCGTGTGAATGTACCACAGCTTCTCTATCCATTTGTTTGTTGATGGGCACTTAGATTGTTTCCAGCTCTTTGCTATTGTGAACAAAGCCACAATAAACATGGGTGTGCATATATCTGCTTGGGTGACAGTTATGGTTTCTTTATAGTAATCTTTTCTAAAATGTACGTTTATTCTTTTGACACTCATGGGATATTTGGTATTCTTCTCCAACATTACATCTCAAAAGCACCAATTCTGTCATCTTTACTCATTATCCAACTCTCAGATGTATAGCAAGTGACTGACCTACAACTCATAGCAACCCTGTGAACATCATATCATGTCCTATCCTTTGCCATCCTCATGAGCTCGAATAAGCTCAAGCCCATCATCACAGTCACTGTTAGCCCATCATATAGGGGGCTTCCTCTCTTTTTCTGGTTTTCCACCTTTCCCAACATGATGTCCATTTCTAAAAATTGACCCCTTACAACAAAATGTCCAATATATGTGAGACAAAATTTCACCATTTTTGATTCTAAGGAGCCTTCTGTTTACACATCCTGTTTGATCTTTTGGCAGCCCATGGGTTATTTGATATTCTTTTCCTACACCACAAGTCTAAAGCCTCGATTCTTCTCTCGTCCTTATTCATTGCCCAACTTGCAGATGCATAGAGAAAAACCGAAAAGACTTTATCTTGGATGTGAGTGTTCTTTAGCACTTTGGAGAAGTCTTTGACAGCAGATTTTCCTGATGTACCACATCTTTTGATTTATTGACTGCTGTTATCCTGAATATTGATTGTGAATCCAAGAGGAATAACGTAATTGATTATGTCTACTTTTTCTCCAGTGTTGCCTATTGGTCCAGTGGTGAGATTTTTGTCTTGATGTTGGCTTACAATCCACATACAGTATTCTGCAGTTAGAGCTTTACATCCCCTTCACTTTCAGCTCCAAGTTTGTGCCATCTGCATAAAGCAGGTTGTTGATGAGCTTTCCTCTAATCCTGATGCCACATTGTTCTTCATATAGTCCAGCTTCTAAAGCTACTTTTCAGCTGTAAATTGAGGAGATATTCAGAAAAAAATACAACCCTGTAGCACACTTTTCTTGATATAAAACCACACAATGTTCTTTTGTTCTGTTCAGACAATAGTTTCTTTCTTGTTCTAGGTATAGATTTCACATGAGCACAATAAAGTATTTTCAGATCCCCAATTTTCTCAATGTCATCCATAGTTTGTTATGGTTACACAATCAGATGCCTTTGCACAGTCAATAAAACACAGATAAACATATTTCTACTATTCTCTCTTTTCAGCCAAGATCCAGCTGACCTCTGTTGTGATATTCTTTGTGCCACAGCCTTTCCTTAATCTAGTTTGAATTTCTGGCAGTTTTTTGTCAATATACGGTTGTATCAGTTTTTAAATGCTCTTCAGCAAGATTTTACTTGCATATGATGCTAACAATATTGTTTGATAATTTCTACTTTCTGTTGGTTCACCTTTTTTTGAGAATGGGAACAAATAATGATATCTTTCAGTTCGCTTGTGAGGTAGTTGTTTTCCTATTGGTTGGCATATATTAGTGAGTATGTTCAGGGCTGCATATGTTGAAATATGTCAGTTGACATTCCATCAATTCCTTATTGTTCGCTAATGCTGTCAGTGTAGCTTGAACAGTCCCCCTCATTATCATTGGTTCTTGATCTTAAGCTACTTCCTGGAGTGTTTTAGTGTTGACCAAGTCTGTTTGGTACTGGGACTCTGTGTATTTCTCCCATCTTCTTTTAATACTTCCTGCATCAATCAAGATTTTGCTCCATAATTTCTATGTAACTATAAAAGAAAAAAAAAATGTCTCATTCCGGGGAGGATTATCAACACAACATGAATTCTTCAAAATATGCAGGTACAAAATATTTAAGGAATGTCTTAGTTTTGAGTCATTCTAGAGACATCACAGAAGGAAAGCCCAACAAAACATTTATAAATGAGCTGTTTTCAAAAAATCATGAGATTTTTCAAAGAAAGAGGTATATATACCATGGACAAGTCCTGCCAATCATACATTGATACCCAAGCTGATAAAAGAAATACAAGTATTTAACATCATCTAAGGTGACCACAGGTGGAAACTACAGTTTTATAAGGCATCTTACAGACCGCTGGTCGTTGTAGTCCATAGAGAGTTACACAGATAACTCAGAGATAACACAGAGGCAGTACCTCTCTGGCAGTTCAAATACCAGCGGGTCCATGGAAGAAAGACAGACAATCTTGGTGTAATTTAGCCTCTGACACTCAATGAAGGGTCTGGAATGAGTCAGTTCTGAATCAATGAGTTTAGAGTTTAATACAGCAGAAGTAAACAAATCAAACTTTCAAAATATGCCTAGATGTTCATACTGGGATACCTAGTTTTAATTTTAGAGTTTTCTGTGCCCATGCCCATGATGCTGCCCTGAGGTCTAGATACCTGGACTTCGGCTTTCCACTGTCCTCTCCTTACCATGCCCTCACACTTTGGCTAAAGTCCTTATTTCTTTCAGCTTCCCCCTCCCTCACTAGTTATTTACAAAATTCTAACACAAATTCAAACAAATTTTTCAATTTCCCTCCTCCTCCACTCATCAAATTGTACAATCCAATGATTAATCCCCTCTTCCCTCTGTACATCCACATCCCTCTGCTTCCAGCCTCTTCCACGCCTCCCAGATCCTTATACTCATTCTACAATAACTGTATTATACAATATTTATCCTTGTGAGACTGAGTTAACTCAGCATAATGCTCTCCAGTCCCTCCTAAGTTAGGTAATAATTTACAAAGTTATTGTTCCTGTGTGCTGCATAGTATTCCATTGTGTGAATGTACCATAATTTCTCAATCTATTCATTGTAGTTGGGCATTTAGACATGGTTTCCATGTTCTTGCAATGGTGAATAATGCTGCTATGAACATTGGTGTACAAGTTTCCAACTGTGTCTCAGTTCTCATATTCTCAGGGTATATTCCAAGTAGTGGAATAGCTGGGTCATATGGAATTTCAGCTTTTTTCTTTTTAATATGAAATGCTTCATGAATTTGAGTGTCATCCTTGAGCAGTGGCCATGCTAATCTTCTCTGTGTCGTTCCGATTTTAATATATGTGCTGCCTAAGTGAGCACTATGTTCAGCACTTTTTTTTTGTGCATGTACCGTCAAATCAGATCTGACTGGTACAGGAGGAAATTGTCCCTCCTTCTCCGGCAGAGCATCTGGTGGATTTGAACCGTGTACCTCTAGGATTGCAATACAGCTTCTTGCCACTAGGCCACCAGAGCTCCCCTATGTTCAGCTTTTTGAGGAAGCACCATACTACTTTCCAGAGTGGTTGCATCATTTTAAAATCCAATAAACAATGCATAAGTGTTCCTTTTTCTCTACATCCTCTCCAACATCTGTTGCTTGCTGTCCTGTTAAACTTTGCCACTGTTACTGGAGTGAGATGTTACCTCATTGTGGTTTTGATTTGCATCTCTCTTATTGTCAGTGATTTGGAACATTTCTTCATGTGTCTGTTTGTCGTTCAAATATCTTCCTCTGTGAAAAGTCTTTCCATGTCTTTTGCTCATTCTCTGGATGTGACAATTATTATTGCTTCTAACTGCCAGTTCCACTGAGCTTTTCATATGCTTTAAACCCAACCACTTTTCCCCACCTCCACTGCTACTACTTCCACCCTGTCCTTACCCCCTCCTTCATCTATCTCTCTCCAGTTGCTTCAAAGTGTTCTTCCTACATGATTCTATTCTCTCTTTAGCTTGCTATTATAACATGATCCTTTGAACATGAATAAACAACAACAAAACAATAGCCAAAACAACCCCTCATTGTCACTGAGTGGAGTCTGAGTCATAGGGAATCCATCCAAGTATCCATTAAACATATAAAGATTGGTCTTGTAGCTTGCAAAATAAACTTGATGATTTGCTACTCAAGCTGGTTTTAAAAGCAAGCATTATTTAGATTTGTGTTCCCACTGAGATTGAGTCATACTGAATTATAGATACCGTCCACAGGATTTCCAAGGCTAGAAATCTGTGCATGAGGACACTGTCTGCCCTACTGCTACAGAATGATGAGTGGATTCCAATAACTGGCCTTATAGCTCACAAACTCATTACAGACTACACCACCAGAGTTGGGGTGTGTGTGTGTGTGTGTGTGTGTGTGTGTGTGTGTGTGTGTGTGTGTGTACCATCAAATCGGATCGAACTGGAACAGAAGGAGATTGTCCCTCCTTCTCCAACAGAGCATCTGGTGGATTTGAACTGCTCATCTCTGGGATTGCATTGCAGATTCTTGCCAGTAGGCCACCAGAGCTTGCTCAGAGTTGCTTATTTTTCATTCAAAGCAAAAGTAAAATTTCCTACAGTGAATTATAAGATCTTATATGACCTGGCTCCTTTCTGAATGCTTTTTCCCATTAACAACCCCTGCCCTGGGTGTAATCACTCTGCTCTAACTATATTGACTTCTCCTTGTTCTTCAGCATTATTGGCATGCCTTTAAGACTAAGCTTATGTTCTTTCTGAAAGTTATTTATTCTATGGATTAGTTTAAGAGACTCTCTCAAAAAAACCCTCGGTGGCCTACAAATATAATATAGTAAATATGGTAAGACATTCTGCTACATAATTTCAGCAGATAGGGGTTAACAAAGGAAACTAGCAAATTGAAATAAAGGAAGCATTTATTATTTTTGCAACCTGGAAGAAATGCCAAAGATTAAGAAACAGTGTAAAATAAACACTGTAGTTTCAGGTTTTGGGTTTTTAGTGTGTTTTGTTTTGAACAGACACCTATTAAAAAATCAAACCAAAACAACCCCAACAAATCTGTTATTTGTAGGTTTCTGAGCGAGTAAAATGCATGGGAAGATGGCCCATCTTCTCCCAAGGAGCAGCTGATAGATGTAAAGCATGTGCTTTAGAGGTTAGAGCACAGCTTCTTACCAATAGTCCAGCAGACCTCCCTAAGAAACAGTGTAAAATAAACCCTGTTTATGTTTTTAAGAAAGGAAACAAGAATAAATAAAAAAAAGAAAACAAAGTAAGAATAGTAAGAATAATAGTAAGATATTTAATTTGTTATTGGAAAAGAAAATGGAATTGTTTGGCTCTTCCTTTTGTAATTTTCCCTGCACGTTTCCTTGTGACTAGTATTCAGTTCCATGTCATGATGAAGACATTTTAGTGACCCTACATCATGTTCAGGAAATGTGAAAGATAGTGACCTGGCCAACTGATTGGAATAGATCCATATTTGTTCCCATCCTCAAGATGGATGATTTATTAGATTGTGGAAAATGTTGAACAAAATCACTATATACAAGCAACATATTGCTGAAGATCATTAGAAATGGCTAGAGCAGTACATTGACAGAGAACTTCCAGAAGTGCAATCTGGATTTAGAAGAGGGTAGAATGGTATCCAGGATTAGATTAGAATTGTATCCAGATTGTATCCAGAATGATGGGTGGATTCCAATCACTGGTCTTATAGTTCACAGTCAAACTCATTACAGACTACGCCACCAGAGTTGCTGTGTGTGTGTGTGTGTGTGTGTGTGTGTGTGTGTGTGTACCAGAATTGTATTCAGATTAGATTAGAATGGTATCCAGGATTCTAAATCAGGACAAAGTATTATTGTGGATGTCAAATGGATCCTGGCTAAAAGCAGAGAATAACAGCAGAATGTCTATTTGTGCTTTACTGACAATGCAAAAGCATTTGACTATGTGGATCATAAACTATGGCCAGCATCAAGGAGAATAGGAAGTCTAGAACACTTAATTGTGCTTATACAGACCCTATACCTAGATCAGGAAGCTGCTATTTGTACATAATAAGGAACACTGAAGAATTTAAAATCAAGAAAGGTGTGGGTCAGGGCTGTATCCTATGCCCACACTTGTTCATTCTGTATACTGAACAAATAGTTTGAGTCTGGACTTCATGAAGATGAATAAGGTATCAGGACTGGAGGAAGATTCATCAACAAACTTTTCTATGCAGATAACACAAACTTGGAAACATAAAGGACAAGAGAAAGAGAGGAAAACCGTCAACGAGATGGTTAGACACGGTGCCTGCAGCTTTGAGATCAAGTATATAAGAGATTACAAGGATGGCATAAGATAGTAGAGGGCTCAGGCCTCTTATTCATAGGGTCTCTATGAATCATACTAGACTTGATAGCACTTAACAACAACAACAGCTACGGCATGTTAAGACTTTGATTACAGAAAATTGATGGTTTGAACCAATCAGCCACTCAGCAGAGAAAAGACCTAATGACCTGCACCTGTAAAGATCAGAGCCTAAAAGACTGTTTGGGGCAGCTTTTCTTTCCTTTAGGGCTAGTGGGAAGAAGCTGAGGTTTATCCTTTAGGGCTAGTGGGAAGAAGCTGAGGTTTAAAGGCACATGGTTCAAATCTTCCAGCTACTCCATGGGAGAAGTAGGAACAGTTTCCTTCCATGTGACTTACCCCTTCTGAAAAACCACTGAGGGTCAACTATGAGTTGATTCTGACTCAGTGGCACACATCAACCAACGAACCGTCAGAGGGCTATGAGACATCAAGCAGAAGCAGCACATAGGTGAGGCTTTCTATTGCGAGAAGGCACAGCGCGTGTTGAGCAGTAGTACTGAAGATGGCCAGCATACCATTGTTTTATAATATAATGTGCATCACTTTTTAGGAAGAAAAGCCCGACACCTTGAGATTAAAGGTCATGTTCTTTTCCTAAGAAAAATGATCAATAAAAATAGGATATTGTGCTAAAAAGAAAAGAAAGTTTTTAAAAAGAATGTGCACTTGATAATTCATGCAAAGGACAAAGTAAAGAAGATGAGAGAATGAAGGATAAAAGTCAATGACTTGAAAAGGAAAACTTGGAGATTTTTGAAGAACCTGCAAAGACCTTAAAATTTAAAAATAAAAAAAAATTTCTAGTTAGGACTTGTGGAAAAGACATTTAAAAGATGTATGAATGGTATCCAGGATTCTAAATCAGGACAGAGTAAAAATGTCTTTGGTAATTACAAAAACTGGTGGTTAAAAGGAATATGAAAAGTACCTTGGTGGTGCAAAGAGTTAAGTACTCATCTGCTAACCATAAACTGTTGGTTTGAATCCACCCACAAACTTTGCTGGAGAAAGACCTAGTGATCTTAAATATTATAGTCCAGAAAATACATCTATCATGGAGTTGTTAGAAGTTCAAATTGACTCAAAAGCATCTAACAACCTCACTCCCAATAAAACTCTGATGTAGGAGAAATACTGCCTACTCAACAGAAATATAGGAAGCTCTAGTAGTGGTCTTGAGAAGAATGGAAATCCCAGAATACTTGATTGTGCTCATGTGAAACCTATTCTTGAACCAAGAGGGAGTCATCAGAATAGAGCAAGGAAACACTGCATGGTTCAAAATTAGGAAGGGAGTGCATCAGGGATGCGTCTTGTCTCCATACCTTTTCAACCTGAATGCAGAACAGATCATTCAGGAGGCTGGTCTTTATGAGGAGGAGTGTGACATCAGGATAGGAGGAAGACTTATCAACATCCTGCATTATTGCAGATAATACAACCTTTTTTGCCAAAACTGAGGAGGACCTGAGACATTTGCTGCAGAAGGTCAAGGACAGTTGTCTTCAATATAGGTTGAAGCTCAACATCAAGAACAGATTATCACCACTGGGCCAGTTTGCAGGACCATGATAGATGGAGAAGAGATTGAGGTTATTAACAATTTCAGTTTGCTCAGTTACACAGTCAACACTATTGGCATCAGCAGTCAGGAAATCAAAAGATGATTGCATTGGGGAAGACTGCTATCAGGGATCTCTTCAAAGAGCAATGACAATCAGCCTAGAGACCAAGGTACACCTGATACAGGCCATGTTCTTTGCAATTACTAGCTATGTAACAGAGAACTGGACAATGACTAAAGATGACAGAAGAAGAATTGATGCCTTTGAGTTGTGGTTTTGGAGAAGAGTATTGAACATACCATTGACTGTCAGGAGAGCAAATAGGTCTGTCTTTGAAAGGGAGAAAGTTTCTCCTTGGAGGCAAGGATTATGAAGTTCTATCTCATACTTTGGGCACTTGGTCAGGAGGAACTTGTCCTTGGAGAAGAACATCATACTTTAAAGGGTGGAGGGACAGTGCAGGAGAGGAAGATCCCAGATGAGATGGATTGACATGGTAACTGGGCCAATGGGGTTAGGTGTGTCAGAGTGAATAAGACTGGCTCAGGATAGGACAGGATTCAGAGCTATTGTACATAGGGTCACTATAAGTTGCAGGTGACTCGATGGCACATAACAACAAAAACAGTGGTCTAGTTTTCATTCATTAGTGTCCAATGCCTCAAAATTGTTCTTGAGATGGTTTTTAAATTCAGATGGTGTAGACTAAAAGTTCTGTTTTGGTTTGGGGGGATTTATTTTCATTTTATTTAGCTTCAGTTTTAACTTGGATATGAGTAGTTGGTGGTCAGTTCCACAATCAGTACCTGGTCTATTTTTCACAGCTAATTTTGAGCTTCTTTAATGATATTTCCACAAATGTAATCGATCTGACTCCTGTGTATTCCGTCAAGTGAGGTCCATATGTATATTCCCCCCTTGTGTTTTTATAGAAGGCATTTGCAATGAATAAATCATTGAAAAGTATATCATTCTATATTCAGCCTCATTCTTGTCACCAAGTCCATATTTTATGATTACAGCTCTTTCTTCCTTGTTCAACTTTTGCATTCTAGTCAACAATTATTATTTATGAATCTTGGTTGCATGTTCGATTGATTCCAGACTACAAAAGTTGGTAGAAATCTTCCATTTCCTCCTCTTTGGCTCTAGTTTTAGTACATCTATTTGAATGTTAGTGGTATTAACAGGTTTTTCTTGAATATGAATGAATTATTCTGTCAATCACAAGACTGTACTTCAGGATGGGTCTAGAAATGGTTTTTTTGTCTATGACTGTGATTCCATTTTCTCCCCATTTTTTCACTCAAAATGGTCCATACCAACATATCATCAGCTCACCAATGCCTAAAATGTCAATATTTGTGCATTCCATTTCTTTTTATAACAATGTCCAAATTTTTTGTATTAACACATCTTACATTCCATATTCCAATTAATAGTGTTTTTTTTGCAACTGTTCATTTGTTTTTCCCAGTATGAGGGCTCAGCTTCTAATTCTATATCTACTAGTCTAAGTGCTCTCTATTCTTCATAAGGTTTAACAACAACAACAGTGGCTTACTGAAAAGGAGTTGCACTACCAACTCAAAGGTATGTGGTTCCAATGCACTAACTGCTCTTTGCCAGAAATATTGGCAATCTCTTCCCATGCTATTTAGTGCCTCTGAAAACTCATTAGAGGGTCAGCTAGTAGTTGGTTCTGACTCAACAACACATAAAAACAGCAAAATAAATAAATGCAAAGGAATAAATGTGTTTTTTGAAACTTCTGCTTTGTAGAGAAGTTTAGGTCCTATAACTTATGTCCTCTTTACCTACTATTCACAACAGTGTGTGGATATTCATCCTGATTTGCAAATGAAGAAAATAAGAAAAACCTTTTTTTCTTCCTGGCTCTAAATTTAATATATAAGTGTACACATCAACTCTCTAGTGTTATGTTTTCAGCACTGAAATGGGGAAATTTTTGTTTGTAGTGATAGAAGAAAAGCCTTTTAAATTCAATTGTGAATTATCTAAACTCAAAACTATGCATACATGATTTATGTGAAACACACTGAAAATGCTTAAATATCATAAAGTAATAGTTACAGTAAAAATAAAAAATCCCACCTAAGTACAAACAGAAAAGCTTTAACATGGGAATAAATTGCATTCACAGAGGAAAAAAATAAGTTGCTTCAATTTGTTATTTTTTTAACAAATTGAAAAAAACCTTTTGAGAGCTAAGCTGAGAAGTATAACAGAGCTAGAATTTCTACTGATGGATGTGTAAAACCTACTTGTTTTGCCACCTGATGCAGGTTGATTCTGATTCACGAGAGTTCCACGGCTGTGTGAACGTGCTCCATGGGGTTTGCAATGTCTGATTTTTCAGAAGTAGACTGCCAGAACTTTCATCTAAGACATCTCCAGGTGGTCTAGAACATCTAACCTTTCCATTAGCTACAGAGAAGCTTAACTCTATGCAACCCCCCGGGGGATTCTGTATACCTTTAATAAACCACAGTGAAGACATTTGAAGTTACCAAGGATAAACAAAACATCTTTTGGCAAACATATCACACTCAAAATGTAAAAAAAAAAATAAAAAAATCCATGAATACTTGAACTAACAATTCACTGCCTTCAAATAGGAATCAACTCATAATAGATCCCGCAGCAGGTTTTCAGAGATTATAGATTGCATGTGAGGAGATCATTCAACTTCCTACCAACCAGTAGATGAGAATTATTTACCTTTGGTTTGATAGCACAATTTCCTATTCACTAAACCAGAATATTTATAAAGGGAGAGGAAAAAGAACAAAGACTGAAGAAAAACAACCCCCTCCCCCACTTTTGTCAAGTTGGAACCAACTGACCTCTCAGAACATTTTCAGAGTTTGTAAATTTCATGGGAGCAGAGACTGCCCATCTTTTTCCTGTGAAAAAAGCTATTGGTGAATTTAAACTGCCATAAAGCTTCTACCTTTGCTTTGTAGTCAAGTCACTATAGACTATGCCACCAGAACTCCGTATTTATGAATCAAGAAATGGTTTTAAAAAATACAGATTAGGCGAGCCCTGGTGGCCTAGTGGCAAGAAAGTGTACTGCAATCCCAGAGGTACACGGTTCAAATCCACCAGATGCTCTGCTGGAGAAGGAGGAACAATGTCCTCCTGTACCAGTCACGTCTGATTTGACGGTACACACACACAAACACAAAATAATAAAATAAATTTAAAAAATACAGATCAGAGATTAATCCATGATGAAATTTCTAAGATTGGTGCAGGATAGAGAATACTTTCAATTTGTTGGGTTTTTTTAATAATCATATCTTCATTTAAAGGATATGATTTTAGTAATTCTCAATATCTTCTCATTATGGTCTACTCAATAATAATTTAAATATATATTTTTTAATTCAAGAAAGTAACTTAAGGAAGTCACTTCAACTACCTTCACTGATTGTTCTCTGTGTACTTGTTGTTATTGTTAGGTACCATTGTATCAGAATCAACTCATAGGAATCACATGGAAGGAGATTGCCCACCTTTCTCCCGTGGAGAAGCTAGTAGGTTTGAACCATACACTTTCATATTGGGAGTGCATCTCCCAAAACAAGGCCACCAGTTCTGCTTATCTGTACTGTCGGTAATAAAATTATAGGTAAAATAATAATAGAAAAATAATTAAATGAAGACTGTTCACTGCAATGGGATGCTTAAATTTGTTTTAATAATATTTGATGTTATAAAAAGAGAGCTCTGGTGGCCTGGTGAGTAAAGAGTTGTACTGCTGACCAAAATGTGGCCAAATGTGACCAAAGGAAAAAGATAGGAAATCTTCTGTGTGATTTATAGAACCTGAAAACTGGTTGGGGAGTTATCTATGAGTTCATTATGACTCAATTACAATGAGTTGTTGATTTTGATGTTATGAAAGAAGTACTGGTGGCATAGTGGCTAAACTCAGGGCTGCTATGCTTAAGGTTTGAACCCACTATCATTCAAAAGAGAATGGTGATATAGTGTAGAGATTTGCAATCTATATAGATTTACAGCTTAAGAAATTCTTAAGGGACAATTGCCCTCTGTCCTTTAGCCTCTGAGTCAGAATCAACTCGATGAAATTGGTTTGATTTTTGATACTATGGATATTTTGGGAATGGCCTTTGTTTATATGATCCATTTGTAGATTGTGAAATTTCAAGGTCATACACTGTGTTATATACTATGCTTAAAGTTTATTTCTGTTTCCCTGGGTTTTTATAATTCATTCTGATAAGTCTAGTAACAGACCAGTTATAAGAAGTTTCAAGTCAATGTAGTCCCAACTGCTTAGTTAGCTTGCTCTCCATGATTTCTAACATCAACATCTCCTTGGTTCAGTTCCCAAGCTCCTCTATGTCCGTTGGGTTTGATCATTCACTGGAAGGTCCTCCAGAGACTCAGATCCATCAGGGAAATGACTCATAAGCCTGTAGGCATACAGCACAAGAATGTAGGCACACAGGCCAGTTTTTTAGAAACTGGTAAACAATAGACCAGGCTAGCTGCCGCTCAGCTGGATGCTTAGTCTGCAATATATGATTTCTCAGTCCAATCAACTTCTCATCCTCCAGTAAGCTTGGGCACACCAACAAGTCACGTTGCGGCACCTGTGTTCTTGTCTTTACACATGCTCACAGTATGGAAAGCACGTTTATATTGGCCCCACAGCTGTTGATGATTTGCAAGATCATGTGTCCGTAGTTAAGATAACTGGTGACAATTTCTCCAGCTAGGGCTAATGCAATAGATAAAAAAGCCAATTTTTAAAGTAATTTGCTGACACTGCACCACCTTTCTATCTTTTGTTGTTTTTCAGAGATTCCTTACACCAACAGTGTATTTCCTGTGCCTGCTGACAATGATATGTTGTTGTTGTTGTTATGTGCCGTCGAGTCGC
>NW_006399860.1:4876994-4891803 GCF_000299155.1 Elephantulus edwardii | reverse complement strand
GGTCCTTGGAGAGGGACATCATGCTTGGGAGGGTGGAGGGACGGTGCAGGAGGGGAAGACCCTCTATGAGATGGATTGACTCGATGACTGGGGTAATCGGGATGGATGTGTCAGAGGCAGTGCTATTGGCACAGCATAGAGCAGGGTTTAGGGCTGTTGTACATAGGGTCGCTATGAGTCGCAAATGACTCGACAGCACATAACAACAACAGAGGCTCAGAGCTATTAAGGAAGTTTCTCATATTTCCTTTTTGAGGTTGTTGCAAATGCTTAAGCCTAAGTGGTTAGGACATCAGGGTGTTACCCTGTGCAGGGTGAAAGGTGGAACTAGATGATGTATGACTTCCTGAGGTTCCTTGACCCAAACCAGGGTGATTTGAAAATCTAGAAACAAAAATTCATATATTTCAACATTCTTCTTCATGTTGTACTAACTGACTAAGGTCAAAGCCTTCTTATGATGCTTCTTAAATTTCTGACTGTATTGAATGTTACATTTGGAAGTACTTTACTTTTTGCAACTTATTCTCTTTCCTGGTATTACAGTTTTATAGAACAAAAATAGGGAGATTTTGTGGCCTAGTGATAAGGAGCTGTGCTGCCATCCTAAAGGCATGTAGTTCGAATCTGTCAGCTATTCCATGGGAGAAAAATAGACAATCTTCAACCCACTGGAGGGTAAACTATGAACTGATTCTGATTTGATGGTATACAACAGAAAGAACAACCTAAAAGTAGATTTACTAGTTTCAAACCTTATCATTTGAGAATACCAAACACACACACATACACATGACAATTTCCTTATTATTCCATAATGTCTGTTGCCTCTTTAGCCTTCTATTATTACTCATTACCTCTTTTCTTTTCAGTTGAAGCTCTGGTGGCATAGTGTATTACTCATTGCATTGCTAAACCAAAGGTCAGTGGTTCAAATCCATCAGCTACTTCTTGGGAGAAAGATTAGCAAGCTCCTCTGGGAAAAATTTACAACCTTGGGGATCTAGGGAAGGGTTTGCTATGAGTTGGAATCCACTGGACAGTCGTGGGATTTTCCTTTAAATTAAACAGTGCTCCTTTAAATTTCAAACAGTGAAATGAGATTTATTAAAACATATCCATAATTTTTATAGTAATAACTTTCCCTAAAAATACACTAAGGACATTTTCTTTTATAGGCATATGCTAAGCACTTTCATCTTCACTGTAGTCTTCTAAGTATATTTTCATTAATCTCATTTGACAAATATCAGTCCACTACATTGAGTTATCACAGTTTGCAAGTGTTAGACTTCAACTCAGATTTTATAGCCTCAGAGCCGGTAAAATCTGATTTGAATATAGGGTCTTTATTCCAAGTACTATCCTACATTGTCTTCATTTAGATATAATTTATTTAAATATAGTATTGTTATTACTATTTTAAACCATCAAATGAAATAATTAACTACAATGTTTTTTTCATGAGTGTACTATTATGTATTTGAACTTATTGTAATAGTACATACTCTTAATTTTTGTCTCTACTGTCTCTCTCATAAAATGACAACTCCTAATGACATGAGAAGTCAGCTAGTGGATAGAAAGTTGCACTGTCAACCTAAAGGCAAGCAGTTAAAAACCAATAGCTACACCAAGGAAAAAAGATGGAACATTTCCTCCCATAAGATTTAGAGTCAATGATGGGCCAGCTAGGAGTCCGTCCTGACTTGATGGTAATGACTTGAGTTGCTGAGCTTAGTGTCATGCGGTAACAGCATACACAAAGTATGTACTTCACAAAGTATGTGTCCTTCAGAAAAAAAGATCTCTTGTTGAGATGGTAGAAGAGCAGTTAAAGAGAGGCTGACTCTCAAAGTGATATATTAGCACAGTGACTGTCACAAAGGGCTTGAGCATGATGGCTAATAGGATCACGAGGATGTCCCAGGTTAGGGTAAAAGTCCAATCTTTTGTTCATAGATTTGCTGTGATTTGTAGCCTACTCGACAGCACCTAACAGCAATACCATGTTGTAAAAAGTTACTCCTGGTATACACTTCTTTGAAATAAGAATACTCTGTAAATGGAAGTCCTACAAATGAAACCTCACCACTGTTCTTTCTGTATGGGCCCTTTCTAGTGTTCCATGTTCTTGACTATGAACCTGCCTCAGTGATACTAAAATTATTTCTAGATTACATCTCCATCCTGTACCCTACCTCTGGTATTTAGAAATCTTGTTTGGGCCTGGTTGAAGGAAAAAAAGTCATTGGCTGTACCTGTGGAGTTGTATTTGTTGTGATGATTCCTGCATCTGGAGTTCACTTAAGTGGTGATTAAACTATAAAATCTCTTAAGCATTTATCAAAGCATACCCTCCTGCATCTGATCACCACGAGTACTTGTTTAACAAGCAGACACATGGCATTTAGCCCAGATGACTAATTAAAGTCTCTATAGGGGTGACCCATATTAAACGTCTGTACTTTTAATAAGCTAAATTTAAAACCAAGGCTTCTCATTCCTTCCTGTAATTTTTAATTCACTGCATCCAATAGAGTTGGGGGAAGCAGTGGTGGTTTTGGATTGTCCTGAGAACTTTGTTTACTTTTTTTTCTTTTTAGGTTTAAAATGTATTTTAAATAAATTGATGTTGTACTATGATTCCATTTATCAGAACAATGTAAAATCTGATGTGTCAAAGACAAATCAAATATGATAAACCAACAACAAACTGCTAATTTAAAAATATACAATGCATGGGAATGATTACATGAAGCACAATGTCAATGAATAAATTTATGAAACAAAATGTATATAAATTAAACACAGTGTATACACATTTTGTATGCAAACAAATGTTGTTGTTATTGTTCTATGGTGCCAGTGGCCTTTGACCCATAGTGACCCTTTGCAAAATAGCTCTGAACGCTGCCCTATCCTGAATCAATCTGTCTGTCTCTGACACACCTATCCCCATTACCCTAGTAACTGTGTCAGTCCATCTCATCCAGGGTCTTACTTTTCTGCGTTGTCCCTCCATCTTTCCAAGAAGCATAATATCCTTCTCCAAGGACTGGTACCTCCTGGCAACATGCCCAAAGCTGATGAGAAAGCGTTTCAAAATCCTTGCCTCCAAGGACCAATTTGGTTTCACCCTTTCCAGGAAAGACTTATTTGTTCTTTTGGCAGTCCATGGTATGTTAAATACACTTCTCTAGAATCACTGCTCAAAGCCATTAATTCTCCCTCTGTCATCCTTAGTCATTGTCTAGCACTCTGATTCATAACAAGAAAACCATGGCCTGGGTAAGGCACATCTTAGTTTCTAGACTGACATTGTTGCTCTTCAGTACTCTGGAGAGTTCCATGACAGATTTTTCCAATGCAATTTGTCTTTTGATTTTCTGGCTGCACCAAGAGTTTTGATTATGGAACCAAGCAAGCTGAAGCAACTGAAAACCCCAATCTCTTCTGCATCTTTCATGCTGTTGCCAATTGGCCCAGTGGTAAGAATCTTTTGTCTTTTTAATGTTAAGCTTCAATCTATATTGAAGACTAGAATCCTTGACCTTCTGCAGCAAATGCCTCAGGCACTCCTCAGTTTCAGCAAGTAAGATTGTGTTATCTGCATAAAGTAGGTTGTTGATGAGTCTTCCTCCTATCCTGATACCATATTCCCTCTCATAAAGACCAGACTCCAGTTCCACATATAGATTGAAAATGTATTGGAAACATGATGCTTCCCTGACCTACTTCTTTTCTGAATTCACACCATACAGTGTTTCCTTGCTCTTTTTCTGACGTCCGCTTTCTGGTCCAAGTGTAGGTTTCACATGAGCGTATTCATGTGTTCTGGGATTCCAATTCTTTTCAAAGTTAGCTTTTTTTTTTTTTTTTAAATAATCCACACAGTCAAATGCCTTTGCTTAGTCAATAACACACACACACACACACACACACACACACACACACACACACACTCTTTTGGTATTCTCAACTTTTGGCCAAGATCCATTTGACATTGATTATGTATGTCCCTAGTTCTAAACACATATTTTATTTAATGTACTGTTCCAGTATATTTTGGATGATCTTCAGCAGGATTTTTCTTGCATATGGTAACAGTTATTTGTTGTTATGTACCATAGAATTAGAATATTATGGGAGGAGATTGCCTATCCTACTCCCATGGAGCAGCTGATGACCTTGAACTGTGTGCCTTCGGGATTGCAGTGCAGTTTTGTTATTTGCCAGTAGGCCACTAGAGCTCCCTAATAATGGTGATATTGTTTGATATTTTCCACACTCTGTTGGATCGTATTTGTGTGTGTGTGTGTGTGCGTGTGTGTGTGAATAAATATAGATCTCTTCCAGTGGCCTGGTAGTTGTCCTCCAGATTTGTTGGTATAACTTGGTGAGTGCATCCAGGGCTTCATCTGTTTGTTGAAATATGTCAATTGGTATGCCATTGATTCCTAGGGCCTTGTTTTTTGCCAGTTCCTTCAGAGCAACTTGAAATTCCTCCTTCATCATCATTGCCTCTTTTTCATATGTTGCTTCATGAAATTCTTCTGTGTCAGTCACTTCTTTTTTGGTACAGTGATTTTTTGTACATTTTCCATCTTCATTTGATGCTTCCTGAATCATTCAATATTCTTCCCATAGTATTGTTAAGTATTGTCACTTGAGGCTTGGATTTGTTCTCCAGTTTCTTCAGCTTAAGAAATGCTAAGTGAGTTTGTTCGTCCCTTTTGATTTTTCCAACTCCAGCTCTTCTCACATTTCATTATAATACTTTGTCTTCCCAAACTGCCCTTTGATATCTTCTGTTCAACTCCTTAACTTCCTAGTTTCTTCCCTTTGCTTTGGCTTCTTGACACTCTAGTGCAATTTTCACAGTCTCATTTAACATCCATCTTGGTCTTTTATTCCTCCTTTCTGTAATGACATGTTGCATTCTTCTTAGGTGATATTCTTAATAATATCCCACAGCTCAGGACCTAATACCTATTCCTGAGATGGTTTTTACATTCAGGTGGGATAAACTCAAGGTAAAATTTTGGTTCTTGCAGATTTAATTTGCTCTTTAGCTTCAGTTTAAACTTCCACATAAGCAGTTGATGGTTTATTCCACAATCCACGCCTGGCTTAGTTTTCTCAGCTGACATTGAGCATCTCCAATTATTCTTTCCACAGATATAATCAGTCCACTATAAAATTAAAAATATAAAATGGAAAAAAAACTAAAAGAAACAAACAACAAAACTGAACATGCACAGCTTAGCTAGCTGAGATAAAGCAGGCTCAGAGCTACTCTCGTATCTTCAACATACAACCACCCTATTCCTAAGCCTATACTAGACCTATCAAGAAAAGTTGTGAACAAAAACATCAAAAATGAAAAAGGCACTTTTCGTTTGTCCTCATCCAAGATAACACAAACTTTTAAAAAAGATATACTAAAAAGAAAATCTATAAGCAAACATTTCTCTTGTAGGATACGGCGATGTAATACATGAGATCATCCGTAGAATACAATAGAACCGTATGTATGTCTTTTTAGTGTAACCAGTTTTAAGGTTTAGAATGTGTTAAAATCTCCCGCTGCTCTGTTAGAGGTTAGATTTCAGAGGTGGTATTGAGTGTTTGTAGAACAAAGTGATGATGGATGTAGGGGAACAAATATTTTGTAAATAGAAGTTAGAGTGTGTTTGTCTTCTACTTAGGGTGTGAGAGTAACTAGAGAGGGAAGGAAAAGATGACAGTCACAGAAATGTACCAGGAGGAAAGAAACTAGAATTCATTTGCTGACCTCTGTGCTACTAACTCAAAACTCATTGCATCTGAGTTAGAACTGACTTACCTCTGGTGAATTTTTGTAGGCTGTAAATTACACAGGAGATGGCCCGTCTTCCTCCTGAAGAGTAGCTGGAAGATTCTAACAGCCAGAAAGGTGCTGCCTTTGGGTTAGCAGGGTAACTTCCTGGGGACTGAGTCACCAGAGCTCTCTCTGTGTTACTAAGGGTGGCAAAAGGTGACAGCTTGAAGGAAGGTTTAAAGCAGATAGAGACTAATACAAAAGGGTTATAGACAGTCTCTTTGTGGTCTAGTGGTTCAGGTGGTTCAAATACGCCAACTGCTCCATGAAAGAAAAATTAGCAATCTTCTCCCATGAAATTACAGTCTTCTGAAAACCCACTGGAGAGCCATCTATGAATTGTTTTCAACTCCATGCCAAAAAATTTATTTTGTTGTCATCGGCATCCAGGATAAGCTTAAAATTCCTGATGTGTTGGAAGCAATGTACTCTCTTGAAAAAGTTGATGATGGTGTGAATGTTGCCTCCAAGTTCTCAAGGTCAGAACAAAGATCACTTGGAACTTCCATTTCAAGGGCACTTCATATATTTGCTGACTCTCCTCAACTCCAGGCTACGAGTGTTGTTTTGGAGGGGAAAGAAGACTGGGATCTGGGCTGGAACGTATAAAGGATTGAGAAGATTTTTGCAGAATTCTATAACAGAGTAAAACTAGATGCCATTTATTGGAATTCCAAGGCTGTCATCTTGATAGAAGGAGAAAGCTACACCTTTCTCCCTTATGGTGGCTGGTGGGTGAGAACCACTGACATTTTATTTAGCAGTATAACATTAACTGTGCCATGAGGGATCCACATGAGAGTAAAGAAGGAGCTATAATGATTCTCCTCAGAAGATAAAACAGTGTAGGTCTTCTGTCTGAAGTGAGCAAATCAGGAAATATGTCTTCTGCAGAACTGCTATGTTCAGGTCTTCAGTCACTATTTCTTCTGTGTGTTCACATTTTTCATTTCCCCTCCCCCTTTCAAATTTGTCTCTAAAATTCAATGTTCTCGAAAATGCTTTTAGAAGTCTCAGTGGCACTATGGTTAATTGGATGCTAAACAATAGATGAGTAGTTTTAGCCTACCCGCTCCTCCCTGGAAGAAAGATGTGACATTTTGCTTCTGTAAAGATTTATCATGTTGGAAACAATATGGGACAGTTCTGCCTTATCCTTTAGGGTCAAGAGGAGTTGGAATTAACAGGATAGCAGTGATTACTATTTCCTTTTCTTTTTGGTTTAGATCTCAATCAGGTCAATTCTATTCCTACATTATCCTCCATCTTCCCACACACCTCCATTCACGCTGTGAAGGACCCCTGGTGATGGAGTGTGTAATGAATTGGGCTAACTGAAAAAGGTCAACTGTTTGATCCTGCCAGCAGCTCTTCTGCAGGGGGAAAAACTGGGCTACTTGTTCCCATAGAGATTTTCAGCCTCAGAAACCCAATAAATGCTTGCTAGAAGTTGGAACAAACTTGACAGCAGTGTTTGGGTTGTATGTTTGTTATATTACCCAGGTGGATTACTGCAACAGCTTTGTAACCCACTTTTTGGTACAGTCTTGTTTTCTTTTCTAATACTGTGGGTGCATTCTGATTATTCCCTTGTGTAGGTCTCAGGCCTGCACTGCTATAGTTGACTAAATGGCACTTAACACCACCACCACCACAAGTGCTGTGGGTACATTTCAGAATGGCATCAAAAGACCCTTCATATATCACCTTTCTATCATCCTCAACAGCAATTTTAAAATTCTTCTCCATAAACTCAATTATCTATTCTTTTTCATCTTCTTTGTTCTCCACGTTTACCCTTTCCGTATGCATTATTTCTCTCGTTCCTATTATTCTCATGTTTGGGATTCCTTTAATGAGAAGAAATAAAATTTATTCACAGTTCTTGCATGGAACTCCGTGCTTAATATGTACTTCAGTGTAGTAATTATCACTGGGTTTGATAAGTTTTTGGTTTTCTCTTTTAGGTGGTAAAAGCGTCGACAAAACACAAAATAGACATCCTTCTGGTTCTCTCTGCTTTCAGCCAAGATCTGTTTGACATCAGCAATGATATCCCTACTGCCATGTTCTCTTCTAAGCTAAGATTATATTGCTGACAGTTTTCTATTAAGATACTTCTCTAGTTGTTTTCCGATAATCTTCAGCAAGATTTTGCTTGTATGTGATACTAATTATATTTTTTATAATATCTATATACTACTGGATTAATTTTTTTTGGGGGGGGGAATGGGAATCAATATGAATCTCTTCCAGTAAGTTTGCCAGGTAGCTTTCCTTGTCCTCCAGATTTCTAGTCACACATGATGAGGGCATCCAGGACTGTATCTGTTTATTGAAATATATCAATTTGTATTCCATCGATTCCTGGGGCTTTATTTTTTGTTGATTCCTTCTAAGGAGCTTGAACTTCTTCCTTTATTACCATTGCTTCTTGATCATATGCTATTACTGAAAGTGTTCTGTGTCAGCTTTCCCCCCCTTTTTTGTAGTGATTCCATGTATTCTTTCCATCCTTTTAAAAAAATGCTTCATAGGTAACTCACCATCTTGTCCACATCATCCTTAAGTATTGCAACTCAAGGCTAAAATTTGTTTTTAAGTTTCTTCATCTTGGGAAATGCCACGAGAGTTCTCCTTTTATTTTATGACTCCTAGTTCTTACTTTTTGTTATAATTCTTTGCTCGGTCTTCAGGACCTGCCCTTTGAAATCGTCTGCTCAACTATAAGTTCTTTTTTTCCTCCCTTTGTTGTGGTTTCTCGGCATTCTAGTGCAATATACAGTATCTTCTGACATATATTTTGGTGTTCTCTTCTTATTCCAAAAGAAGAAGATTCTTTTTTCATTAATAATATTCTTTATATCATCCCACAACTCATCTAGTCTTCATTAATTAGTGTTCGGTACTTCAAATCTGTTTCTGATAAGGCTTTTAAGTTCAGGAAGAATAGATTTAAGGTTATATTTTTATTCTTTTGGATTTGTTTTAAATTTTTCATTTTAATTTCAACTTGTATGTGAGTGTTTGATGGCCCTTTCCCCAGTCAGCACCTAGCCTGCTTTTCACAGCTAACATTGATCTTCTTCAACCATCTTCTCTGTATAAGATATCAATCCGATTCCTGTGTTGTTCATCAGATGAGGTCCATGTATATAATCACTATTTCTGTTTTTCATAAAAAATATTGATAATGAATAAGTCATTGATTCTAAAAAATTCTCTCATCCTATCTCCAGCCTCATTTCTATCATCAAGCTGATATTTTCTGACTTCTGGTCTTTCTTGTTTTCAACTTTTGCATTCAAATCACCAATTCCTATTAATGAATCTTAGTTGCATATTTTATAGATTTCCATTGCCAAAATTGGTAGAAATTATCATTTCTCCCTCTTTTACTTCAGTTGTTGATACATATATTTGAATGATAGTGGTATTAAAGGGTCTTTCTGGACTATTTTTAATAGAGTATCTAATTATGTAATAGACTCTTTTGAATATTTTCCACTCTATCAATATCATGCTATATTAGTTAATGTGGTGGATATATTTTTTATAGAGCCTGCCAAAGATGGTAGTTATTTGTCATGATTAACCCAAATAATTGACCTTATGCGAAACATCTGAAAGATATATATTCTCAGAAGAGAAATAAGAGCCTGATGAAGAAGACAGAGATGAAGACTTTCCATATTTAATTGCCTTCTATAACATTTGAGATAAGACATAGCATGTAGAAAATATTAAAGTATAAGAGGTATAATAGGAAGTGAAAGCACAAACTTCTAAAAGTAATTTGAACCTTTTGACTGTGTGGATCACAACAAACTGGAGCTAACTTTGGGAAGAATGGGAATCCAAGAAGACTTGATTGTTCTTATGTGAAACCAACACTTGGGCCAGGAGGCAGTCATCAGAACAGAGGAAGGAAACACTGCATGGTACAAAATCAGGAAAGGTGTGTGCCAGGGCTGCATCCTATCCTATTTCCGTACCTTTTCAACCTGTATGTACAACAGATCAGCTGGGAGGCTGAGTTCTTGAGGAAGAATGTAGCATCAGGATTGGAAGAAGATTCATCAACAACCTGTGTTATGCAGATGACACAACTTTGGTTGCTGAAACTGAGGAGAACCTGAAGCATTTGTTGCAGAAGGTCAAAAACTGCAGCCTTCAATATGGATTGAAGCTCAATATCAAGAAAATGAAGATTCTCATCACTGGGCCATTTGCCAGCATCATGATAGACAGAAAAGATTGAGATTTTAACTATTTCAATTTGCTTGAGTCCACAATCAACAGCCTTTTTTCTCAGCAGCCAAGAACCTCTACAGAGTACTTAAAAGCAATCATCTCAGTCTAGAAAACTAAGGTGCATCTGATCCAGGCCATAGTCTTTGCAACTACTGGCTATGCATCAGAGAGCTGGACAATGAACAAAGATGATAGATGAATCTATACTTTTGAGTTGTGGTGCTGGAGAAGAGTACTGAAAATACCATGGACTGCTCAAAGAACAAACAGGTCCTTTCTGGAGAGGATGAACCAGGCTGCTCTATGGAAAGAAGAATTTTGATGATACATTTAACATACTTTGGGCATCTAGTTTAGAGTCTTCCTGTCTTTTTTTGACCCTCCATTTTTCCTAGCATGATGTCCCTTTCAGAGGAATACCTCCTTCTAGCAACATGCCTGAAGTATGTTAGCCGAAGCTTCACCATTCTTATATCTAAGGAGTACTATGGCTGTACCTTCTCTATGGCTTATCTATTTGTTCTTTTGGTAGGTCATGGGATTTTTAGTACTCTTCCTCACACCACAACTTAAAGGTATAGATTTTTCTTCTGTAATCTTTATTCATCATCTAGCTCTCAGATGCAGAGCAAGTGAATTGAAAAAAAAAGTGGTAGAGTTGAGAATATGAAACTTTTCACCTTGATTAGCAGCCACAATTATATTTCCATTGATAATCTCAAGTGTGTCCTATAAAAGTATCAATAGAGAAATCTGGATAAATGGATAAATAAATAAATGAATTATTAATATTCAAGTGATGTAACATCTTTCAGTTATGGTGTTGGTAAATAGTTTCCTCGTATCACTCTTTGGAGTGAGTGAAGGAACTCACCATTCTCACTCATAACCTCTTGCTACTCCAATTCCAGGCAATCCCAGAAAGGGAGAGAAATAGCATATAGCCAGACAGAAATAGGGGCAGTACAGATAAAGGTGCTAAAACAGGATATTTTGTTTTAACAGGGGAGATTTGGTGGTGTAGTCTACAAGGAGTTGCTTTGCTAACGCAAAGACCATGCCCCTCTGGCAGTTTGAATCTACCAGCAGCTTCAGGGGCAAAATATGGCCAAGCTTTTTCTGTCATTTATTGCACCAGAAACCCAATGTAAAGTCAACTATGAGTCTGTTAAAACCCAATAGTGAGGTTTTCTGTTTGACAACTCTCTACTTAAACTATGTCTTTATTTTTTGAGTTCTCCTCCTAATTATCCTGTATGCTTTATGGTAAGACTCAAATGACCATTTTGAGAAGAATGATCCCTGTTCAACCCCAGAGCTGAAGGAAGTGGAATAAGAAAATGTAAAGTCTTTGTTGATGAGTATAAAAAGTAGAAACACACTATTTGTCTTTCTCTTGCCTGAACCTGAGATATTTACCGTCCTTGGAGAGGAATGCACAACTGATTAATTTTGAACGTATGACAATAAATTTCATGTAGACATTAACAACTACATGATAACCCTGTTACACTTCCCTACATACTCATTTTCTAACTTTACAACATTAATATTTTACCTCATCTCCTTTCTTGGTAAATGTTCTAAAATTTCTGTTTATGCTCAGATGATATTTCCCCCCCCTATTTAGTTTTGGAATACAGAAAGGAACAGAATCATTTTCCATCCATTAAATACGTTTCCCTGTCCACAAACCAAAGCATTCTTTGCTACTAATGTATGTCCCTACTTCTGCCAAAGACCGAATTTTCTGCTTTCCACAGTTTTTGTCATGGACTTTGTTTATACTGTGGTTCTCCTATATTTTGCAAAGAAATGCCTTCTTCTCTAATGGAATTTCAATCAAAATACAAATAAAATCTAACAAATCCTATCCTAAACAAAGTTCTATTTCCAAGCTACAGTGCCATTTCTCTGATCTTTCTTACAGTGGGTAATTCTTTTTAACTCTAGTGGTTCTATAGCTATTTAGCTGCTAAACCAAAGGTTGACAGTTCAAATTTATCAGCTGCTTCATGTGAGAAGATTTGACTGTCAGCTTCCATAAAGATTTATACCCTTGGAAACAAGGGTATAAATGTTAGTTCATTTCTGACCTACGGGTTCATTGTGATATTTTTTCATGTTTCCCTAGCGATTTCTCACTGCCACTCCACATGTTCTTTCCTCAAACCCTTCTCCCACATATCTTGACCTAATGTTCTCATATCTATTCTCACTGCACCTGGACTTTTAGCAACACTCAAAATAGTGTATCACTTTCTCCTTTTTAGAGCAACATCTAATAGATTTTTCAGTTGCCTTTTATTTTTGTTACTAGTTATCACTGAATGGGCTCCATCTGAGACCAACTCTATGCGTAGCAGAAGAAATCTTGGCTGATCCTGCCACATCCTCATACATGCTGCTCATACGTGCATGAAGTCATTGTTGCATTAACTCTGTAAATCCAACTCTTTGAGGATTTTTCTCTTTTTCACTGCCCTCCAGTTTGCCAAACAGGATATCCTTCTCCAGGACCAGCCTCTCCTAATTACATGTTGAAAGTAAATGAGATGGTGTCTCATCCTCTTTGTATTGTGGATTTCAGTAAATGATTCTCTTAGAAAATAAAGAATCCTCATTAAAACTAATAAAATTTAATAATAATAAAAAAATAAAGAATCCTAAAATTTTGGGACTTAAATCAACAATTTATTGTTGTTCATAAGTCTGCGGGTTAACTTGGTCATTTATATGGTTTCCTCTTGGCTCACATACACATTTTTTTAAAATTAATTTTAATGAAACTTTGCAGACTTAGGGTTTCCAGTCATTCAGTACACTTTTCTCCCTGCCCATCGCCTCCCCCCCCCGTTCACTTTTCTCCTTGATGAGTCACATACACCTTTATAGCAGCAATAGATAATGTAGATGTCCTACTAATCTTGACTGTAATAATAAGTGTTTAGAGGTTGTTCGACTATAGATAGGTCTAGCATTACCTCCTCTGAATTTTTTCAAAATTAGACCATTGTACCCTATGGCCAAATATATTCTGCTACCTCTATCTGGAAGTGATGACAGTGATTTATTGACAGCAATTCTTGACATTGTGTGTATTATATGCTGATAAACAAACTTGAACCAGTTTTTTTTACATTAAAAAAATATTTTATATTGGTTTCTTACAAAGTTTGTATATACTGCCATTCACACTATTCATAATTCATATTGTCTTTCATAAAATCATTTCCATTCATTATGTTTTTTAAAATTAATCATTTGACTATGCCCACCATTATTTTTTCATGTCCCTGCTGGATCTTTCTTAATGCCTTAACTTTTCCCTCTACCCACTTCTCCAAAATAGACTTGTTTGTTCCTTTGGTGGCCCACAGTATATTCAATATTGTTCTCCAACACTACAATTCAAAGGCATTCATTCTCCTTCATTGATTAATTAATTAAGCTTTATTCCGTATCCACCTTTCACATGTATAGGAAGCAGTTGAAAATACTATGGCTTGTAACAGATGGACTTTGGTCTTTAGGCTGATATCTTTTGTCTTTAACATTTTGTAGAGGTCCTGAACAGCAGATTTTCCTAGTGTAATACTCCTTTTGATTTCTTGACTGCTGCTACTATAGATGTCGATTGTGGATTCAAGTAAAATGAAATTGCTAACAACTTTATCAATTTTTTTTCTATGCTGATGTTTTCACTTGACCCAGTTGTGAGGCTTTCTGTTTTCTTGTTGACCTCTGTTCCATAATGATGACTATATTTGTCTATCTGCAGTAAGTGCTTTAAGTCTTGTTCACTCTGCAAGGAAGCTTGTGTCATGTACATAATGCTTGTTGCTGATGACCCTTTCCACAAACTTGATGTATGGAACCATCATTCCTGTAAATCATATAATTTTGTTTTCATGTACAATGTAAACTAATAAGAACCACCTCTCACTCACTGTTGAGTGGATTAAAACTGATAGAGACCTTCCATCAGTTTCCCAGGCTGTAAATCTCAAAAAGATGAGGTTGTCCATCTTTCTCTGTGAGGCCATGGGTGGATTCAAACTACCAGAGATGCATGGACTTTGGTTGGCAGCACAACTCCCTATAAACCAGGCCACCAGAGTCCTGTAATGAAGATCTTAATGGAGTCTTTTCAGGGTAGACCATCTTATTTTGCACAAAGTGAAAGCAAGAACAAAGGGGCTCTGGTGGCCTGAACAAATTGCTCTGCTCACCCAAAGGCCACACCTCTCTGACAGTTCAAATCCACCAGTGTCTCTACAAGAGAAAGGCAGGCTATTTCCTCTTCAGTGATTTACAGCCATAAAAACCTTAATAAAAATCCAGCTTATTAGTTGGTTGCACCTCAATAGTAATGAGCAGTTGTAATACAACAAGTTGTGTTTTTTTTTAAATTTTATTTTATTAATTTTAATGAATATTTACAGAGATTTTGGATTTTCATTCATTCATTGTTATACTTTTTTCTTTACCCCCTCCCCCCAGTTCACTCCTCTCTTTGAAAAGCAAAAGATAAACTTTGTTGGTATATACTTCCCCCTCGCCCCCCCTCGCCCCACTGCCCTCCCCCACCCCACCCCAAATGCACTCCGCTATGCAACCTTAATTCTGGATTCTTGTGATAATTATAATATGCTATCATATATCACTTTTAAACTGTTCTCTCCATCTTCT
>NW_006399860.1:4871428-4874099 GCF_000299155.1 Elephantulus edwardii | reverse complement strand
ATTCAGTGATTGGGATAATTGGGATGGGCGTGTCGGAGACAGTGTGATTGGCACAGGACAGAGCGGAGTTCAGGGCTGTTGTACATAGGGTTGCTATGAGTTGCAGGTGACTCGACGGCACATAACAACAACAACAACAACAGGCTACCTATTATTTCTTCTATAGAACAACTGGTAGGTCAAAACCACTGGCCTTTTGGTTAGCTGTCCAACATATTACTTCACCAAAGTTCCTTGAAGCAAAGATCCAGGAATATAAAAGTACACTTACATTATTCTAGTTCTGTGTGAAAATTGGAATGAAAAAGAAAGAAGATAAATAAGGGTATATATTTGTGTGTATGTGTGTGTAAGAAAAAAGTAACTTGTTTTATCTGACAGTCGAAACTCTCTTAGATAAGTGAGTGAGCTCTGAAATATCTCAACTTTTTCATATGCAAATGAAGTAAAACCTGACAGCCCTACTATCTGTGAGAATGTGAGAGTTCCTGGAAAATGACTCATTCAGCAATGCAAAGATATGAAACCAAATTTGGATGCAAATCTCTTTGAACTGTACAGAATCCAGGATGCTGGGGACCAGGAGGGACACCTGCCCAACCAGTATCAAGAAGACAAGCAAGATCAGGAGAATTTAACAAATACTACAGCATTGGATGAGAAATTTGTAAACAATAATATAATTTGAAGGAATAGCTACTTTCTCTTCTCAACCATCCCTGTGAAGTAGGCAAGTTTTGCATTTATCTTTCAATTCATTTCATCATTGCTTACTAGTTGTTATATAGAATTTAGTATAGATGATTAAGAGGAGCTCTGGTAACCTAGTCCATAGGGAGTTGTGCTGCTAACATAAAGATAGTGACTCCCTGGGAACTCCTCCCGTGCACCTTTCAGCCTCTGAGAACTCTTCAGATCATCAACTCTGAGTTGGTTCCAACTGGATGGCAATTAGTATGCATGTGGGGTTGGAAACGGATTTGAATATGTAGAGCTAAAAGCTGAAGGGACTATATAAAGTTCAACCTCACTTTATAGAGAAAAACATCTTAAAATTATCTGATGCCCAGAGTGGTTGAGTATGTTGCCAGTGGGATAAGGAGAACTTGTGGCATAGCCAAGACCAGATATAGGGAGGTCTACCTCCAGTCTTCCATCACTCTCCCACTGGGCACAGAACCTGCCTTACTTCTGTAACACATCGTTACTGATGTTAACAACCTAAAAAATTAGCTTTTTCCTCTGTAGACTTGGGAACTTACCAGTAATGTAGTTGTTTCAGGTAATACTGTCAAGATTTTATATTAAAGGACTAATGATATCTTGGAAATTGATATCTTGATGGCTTTGCCTGTAAGCCACGAGGCTAAATCTTTTGTTTTTAATGCAAATTACAAAGCTATCTTTTCCTTGCTTACCTTTTTTGTGTAATGATGTTTCAAATATGCAATTACAGTCATTAAGTAATGCCTCTTAGCTCTTTGTTGTTAATGTTTTTGTTAGGTGTCATTGAATCGACTATAACTCATAGTGACTCTATAAACAATAGATCTGAATAATGTGAACAATATGAACTATAGATCATGTCTTATCCTGCACCATCCTCAGGATTTGTAGCCCATTGTTAAAGTCACTATATTGATCCGTCTGTTGAAGATTTTCCTCTCTTTTGCTGATCCTTCACCTTTCTCAGCATGATGTCTCTCTCCCCGCCGACCCCCCCCCCCTCCGTACTGGTCTTTACTGACAGCATGCCCCAAGTATGTGAGATGAAATTTTACTATTTTTGCCCCCAAGGAGGCAATCTGGTTGTACTTCCTCTAAGACGACTGGTTAGGACAAAGAAATTAGTTCACTAAATCCATTTGAGAGTAGAACTTCTCCATGGTGTCCTTACCTTTTGGAAAAGTCTTTACTTGATCAATCTCCTATAACATCCCTAAAAATGTGGAACAATGTTATTAAGATGCTACCTGGAAAAAAGAGGGACAGTTTTCCTGAAGTCAGATAGGTAGAAGGTGGTGATGAGTTGAGATATATCCTTCTGCTTGTTAATTGGAGAATAATTTACCCTTTTTATTTACTAATACTTATTAATTTCTATTGAGAAATCTAATATGATTGCTTTCCTTTAGCTTAAAAGTTGGGAAAATTGAGAAATTATGAAAATTGAGAAACTGTAATCGTCTTCAACATACCTAAAATGCTTATCATGCTTAACAAATGGTAAAATTGTAACTTTGCCTGTTAAAGGGAAAAAAGGATGCCAGTAATCTAAAGAAAGTATCCATTTCTTTTATTATTAACATAATGCTTGGTGGCATAGAGATAATGCATTGGGCTCTTGGCAGAAAGTATGGCAGTTCCTACCAACAAGTTTTCTCCAAAGGAGAAAAAAGCAGTTGTTACAGAAGGTCAAATAATACAGCCTTCAATGTGGATTGTATCTCAACATCAAGAAATAAAAATTCTTACCATTGACTGTTGTAAATGGTATTGCTTTCTTGGTTTCATTCTCTGTGTTCTCTTTGTTACTATCAAAGAATCCCACTGATTTTATTTTTTTGTATTGATCATGTATCCTGTCACACTGAATTGGCCTACTAACTCTAACAGTTTTTTTGTTGAGTCTTTGGGGTTTTCTGTGTACACTATCATATTAACTCCATAT
>NW_006399860.1:4841186-4868111 GCF_000299155.1 Elephantulus edwardii | reverse complement strand
AAGTAGAGGGGTGAGGATGGGTGGGGAGTGAGTTAATCATAGGGTCACACAATTTTGTGGGGGGAAAATCCAGTGTGAAAAGTAATGTATTTGAACATTGTAAATAAACTAGTATAAATTAAAAAAAAAATCTTACCATTGGACCTATAGGCAAACTCATGATGAATGGAGAAAAGATTGAAACTGTAAAAAAATATCATCCTAACTTGGCTCCACAATCAATACCCATGGACAGCAGTCAGGAAATCAGGAGACATACTGCACAGGAAAAGTCTGTACTGAGGGACTTTTCCAAATTATAGAGGAGCAATGATGTCAACTTGAGAACTGAGATGTACCTGATGTAGGCTATGGTCTTTCAAATCACTTGTTATTCATCTGAGAGTGGGTCAATGAATAAGTAAAAAAGAAGAATTGGTGCTTTTGAGCTGTGTTGTTGGAGAAGAGTACTGAACATTCCACGGACTACCAAAAGAACAACAAATATGTCTTGAAAATGCAGCCAGAGTGCACCAGGGGGCAAAGATGATAAAGCTTAACCTCCAATACTTTGGGCATGTTTTTAAGAGAAGCTTTTCCTTGGAGAGGGACATCATGCTTGGAAAGGCAGAAGGTAGATTAAAGAGAAGAAGACCCTCAGTGAGAAGGACACTGACTGCTGCAATGAGCTTGAGTGTCAGGAAGTGTGAAGATGGAACAGGATAGGACAAGGTTCAGATCTGTTGTTCACAGTGTTGCTACGGGTCATACTTGACTCGATGTCACCTAACGACATCTAGAAGATGACTCTAATGGTGTACTACCATACCTAGTATATCCCTGGTGGTGGTGGTTGTGTGCTGTTGAGTCGGAACCACCCAGCAGATTTTCAGAGGTAGTAAATCACAATGGAGGAGACTGCCCACCCTTATCTCATAGAGCAGTGGTGGGTTACAATCCAGTGCCTTTTAGATTGTGCACAGTTTCTTA
The DNA here is from genome assembly GCF_000299155.1 of Elephantulus edwardii. Lineage (NCBI taxonomy): Eukaryota > Metazoa > Chordata > Mammalia > Macroscelidea > Macroscelididae > Elephantulus > Elephantulus edwardii. The sequence continues at coordinate 4,867,142 of NW_006399860.1, read as the reverse complement.
CCCCTAGGCTTCCTACATTCCTGGTAGGCTTTATGTCCCCATGAATGTGTATACAAGCTTGAAAGGGTGTGAGTGTGTGTGTATATAAGTCAGATCTTCTTTTCTATCAGTTTATAGAATAATTATGTACATATTTCTTTTTAAAAATATACTTGAAAGAAAATAATAGGGAACTCTGGGGGCCTAGTGGCAAGAAGCTACACTGCAATCTGAAGGCAAACTGTAGGAGGCCATCAGCTGCTCTGTGGGAGAATGGCCAATCTCCTCCTGTGCAGTTAACTGCCTCTAAAAACCCACTGAAGGGTCAACAAAAATAACAATGTTATTAATCTTAGGCTGAGAGGAAGGTAGTATAAAGCAACACATTTTCTTTTTATGTATTTTTAAGGTGCAAATGTGCTTTGTAAATTTGAAATTGCTCTGATACAAACTAAACTGACCATTTACAAATTTGGGTACCTTATACTCATTGGGAAGGGCGTATCCCAGGGATGCATCATCTCCATACCTTTTCAACCTATATGCAGAACAGATTATCCGGGAGGCTGGGCTCTATGAGGAGAAATGTGGGGTCAAGATTGGTGGACGATTTATCAACAATCTACGTTATGCAGATGACACACCCTGCTTGCTGAAAATAAAGAGGACCTGAAGCACCTGCTGCAGAGGGTCAAGGACTGCAGCCTCCAATATGGATTAAGGCTCAATGTCAAGAAGACAAAGATTCTCACCACTGAACCAGCTGGCAGCATCAGGATGGATGGTGAAGAGACTGAGATTGTACACAGCTTTAGTTTGCTTGGCTCCATAGTCAACAGTCTTGGCACCAGCAGCCAGGAAATTAAAAGGCACATTGCCATGGGAAAGTCTGCTGTTAGGGACCTCTCCAAAGTGCTGAAGAGGAATGGTGTCGCTCTGGAGACTAAGGTGTGTCTGATACAGGCCATGGTCTTCACAATCACTTGTTATGCTTCGGAGAGTTGGACAATGAATAGGGAGGATAGAAGGAGAATTGATGCCTTTGAGCTGTGTTGCTGGAGAAGAGTATTGAGAATACCATGGACTGCTAGGAAAACAAACAGATTTGTCCTGGAAAGGGTTAAACCAGATGCTCCTTAGAGGCAAGGATTCTGAGGCTCCGTCTAACATACTTTGGACATGTTGTGAGGAGAGACCGCTCCTTGGAGAAGGACATCATGCTTGGGAGGGTGGAGGAACAGCGCAGGAGGGTAAGGCCCTCTATGAGATGGATTGATTCAGTGACTGGGATAATCGGGATGGGAGTGTCAGAGACAGTGCGATTGGCACAGGACAGAGAAGAATTTAGGGCTGTTGTACATAGGGTCGCTATGAGTCGCAAGCTGCTCGACGGCACATAACAACCACAACAACACACTCATTGAATACTGTGAAAGATTTGAAACAAACATCAGGGGAAAATTGTGAAAGACTTTTAAATGAATCAGAAATATTACAGTGTCTTCAAAGGGTAACTAAGCATTAACTAATTCTAACTCTTGGTTTTCTAATTGTAGTTTAATTGAATCTTCCATTGTTTTTGAGCTGTGTTATAGCTCTGTAGACAACCCGAGAACAGTGATTCCTATTACTCGCAGGTGTGTAAATTAATTGTCAGTTGGAAGAACAATTGATTTAATTTCCAAAGAATTCTGTGGAGTAAGCCAAATTTTGTTTACCTGTCAAATTGATTTTGTCACTACTTACCAGTGGTTATGTGTATTTGTATAGACACATACTCAGTGTGTGTGTGTATATATATGTATATGTGTGTATATAATGTATGCATACATATATGCATACAGTGTATGTATACACATATATGTATATATGTATACACATATGTATATGTATAGTATATGTTTGCATGTATGTATATAGTGTATGTATACATGTATGTGTATATAATGTATGCATATATGTATACATAGTGTGTATGCATATATGCATACATAGTGTATGTATGCATATATGTATACATAGTGTATGCATGCATATATGTGTATACATAGTGTATGTATACTCATATATGTGTATACACAGGGCATGTACACATATATGTATATAGTGTATGTATACATATATGTGTGGTGTGTATATAGGGTATGTACACATATATGCATATATAGTGTATGTGTAGATAAAGTGTATGTATACGTATGTTGTTGTTGTTTGGTGCCGTCGAGTCGTAGATGACTCATAGCGACCCTATGAACGAATAGCCTGAGCACTGTTCGTACATAGAGTTTCCAGAGGCAAGCCATTTTGGAAGTAGATGCCGCTCCTGCTTCCAGGCTTGATTTAGTCGGGAAGCTCCAGCCAACACTGTCCACCATGGGTGCCCATTACCATGATTGGCACATCACTGTCACAGGCTTCAGCATCACAGCAACCACGAGTTACCTCTGTACAGCAACGCACAGACCAGTGCTAATGTATACATATGTGTGTGGTATATATGTACATATATGTATGTATACACATGTATATATAGTTGTATATGATATATGTGTATACAGATCATACATACATACATACATACATACATACACATTTATATAAAATAAAATCTATATATTACAATTAGAGCCCTTTGCATAGTCCATAGTGAATTACTCTAATAATCCAAAAATGCTGGTTTGAATCCATCAACAGCTCCTCTGGAAAGCAATGGACTATCTCCTCCCTTGTGATTTTGAGTCTCCCCAAACACACCCAGAGTGTCAGCTATATGCTACTTCCAGCTTCACACCAGAGCTGAGATATAATTTATATTCACACTCACTACAATCAAGTAACTCTGACTCCTAGAGATCCTCCACCTGATTTCCAAGGCTGGAAATATTTACAGGGAGAGACTGTCCTTCTATCTCCCATGGAGCAACAGGTAGTTTGAACCACTGACTTTTTTATTATCAGCCCAACATGTCATACACTATGCCACTAGGGCATTTTATATAGGCAGCTTTTAGAATTTATCTTTGAATTTACTTATTTTTCCATTGGTTAATGAGAGAAATAAAATCTGTCACATACCCCTTCCTGAATAACATACCTCTGGAAAATCTATGAGCATTGAGAAATAATGGTAGTTATAGAAAGGCTTCATCAGGTCTTTTGTTCACAAGGGTACTATGAGTTGTGCTTGACTCAACGACAGTCAACAAGAACAATAACAATGTGAGTGTAATGATTACTTTCCTTTAAACATTCAATTTTAAACCTGAACTAACAAAACATTTCCTAAATTAAGGAAAAAAGAAATAAGCACTAAAAGTTTCTAAAATATTTTTAAGTATCAGAGACCTACATGCTTAGCCTTCTTCAAGAGAAAAAACTGTTTCCAGAAAATATGAAGACAACCAATATTTTTAAATTTATTTTTTAAATTCAGTGCCCCTGCCCATATTGGAATTGGTAGATACTCAATACATGTAAGGTTAACATTTTAAACTCTGTAATATAAACCTGAAGTTATAAACAACTGGGGCAGGTTTGTGAGGCCTTGGCCACACATTTAGATGATTGGTCTGTAGTTTGCATGGATTTCTGGTTTCAGGTCATAGACCATGCTCAAAAGCTGGCTCATCACACTCTCCATACACTTGTTGTAGCTTCCTCTCAGTTCTTGTATTTTTTCCAGCGTTTGCTCTTCTATTTCTTCCGCAAGGCTGCTCTGAGAGCCCATTACCTACCAAAACAAAACCAGTAGAAGTCACTAAAGTATGCATCCTATAAAGGGACTCTGGAGGCACAGTGCTTAAATAGTTGCTGGCCAAAATATTAATGGTGTCAATGCAACAATGGCTCTTTATGAGGAAAAAAACCACAACAACCTGGCATTTCTTTTTCCTGTGGTGTTTCTGTTCTGGTCTGCCCTGGACGGTTTTTATGAGTCAGAATTGATTTGCATGGAATGTAAAGGCTGGTAGGAGAAAAGGAAATAATATTGTATAGATAATGAACCTTACACCAGAATAGGTGAGAGGAAGGCCTCGATTAAAGGAATGGGTGATTAGACGTTATATGAAAATTAAGAATCTGGAAAAAGACATGTATTACAAAGTGAATTAGGGAAGGGAGGAAAAGATATAAAAATGAATGAATGAAGACACAACCTTTTTGTAAATTTTCACAAACAGTATAATTTTAAAAAGTAAAAGAAAATTGACCTACACCCTTGTATGACAAGAGTCATAAAAATTTAATTGGTTTGAAATTAAGTTTGGTTTTGTCTGTTTATCAATAATTATCCAATGGTCTATATATTTTCTGTTGTATTACCAGAATTTTCTCAGAGAATGAAGAACATGATATGACTGGGATGGATACATTTTCTAAAAAGAAAAGTTGTCCAAGGCATGTTATTTACTTTTCTAAATTGACTTCCATGTAGTACAAAATAAATAACCATTTTCAACCTTTATAATATATTTCAGGTGGCCTAGTGGTAAGGAGCTGCATAGCAATCCCAAAGACACAGAGTTCAAATCCACCAGATGCTCCATGGGAGAAGGATGGGCAGTATTATCCTGAGCAATTAAATGCCTCTGAAAACCCACTGGAGGGTCAGCTATGGGTTGGTTCCTACTTGGTAGTTTACAACATTGCTTGTTTACATATGGAGCCAAATATTTTTATAAAAGTATACTCAAGCTTCCTCTATGAACTGGAACTTGGTAATCTAAAACTTGTTGTTTGTTTTCTGTATGTGTACTTGAGTTGATTATAACTCATAGTAACTCTAGGAACAAAGACTGAACATTGCCCTATAGTGAGCCAACCTCACTGTCTGACACATCTCACTCCATTGCCACAGTCACTGTATCAATCCATCTAACTCAGGGTCTTCCTCTCCTGGGCTGACCTTCTACCCTTCTCAACATGACATCCTTCTCCAAGGACTGGTCCATGCTGACCATGTGCCCCAAGTATGTGATACAGAGTTTTAAAATTCTTGCTTGAAAAAAAAAATCCTTGCTTCCAAGGAGCAATCTGGTTTCACTCTCTCTGAGATAGACTTATTTGTTGTCTAGGCAATCCATAGTATGTTCAGTACTCTTCTCCAACATCATAGCTCAAAGGTATTGATTTCTTTTAAATCATTCTCAACCATTGTTTAGCTCTCAGATGCATAGTAAGTAATTGAGGCAACCATGATTTGAATCAGGTACACCTTAGTCTTTAGAATGAGATCATTGCTCTTTGGCATTCTGCAGAGATCCTTGACAGCAGATTTTCTCAATGCAACTTGTCTTTTGGTTTCCTAACTCCGGTACCAAGAGTGTTGATTATGGATTTGAGGAATATTATATTATTAACAGTTTCTATCCTTTTTTTCTATCTATTATGATGCTGCCTGTTGGCCTGGTGGTGAGGATTTTTGTTTACTTGATGTTAGGAGCAATTCATATTAAAGTCTGTATTCCTTGATCTTCTGCAGTAAACATTTCAAGTTCTTTTCAATTTTGGTAAGCAAGGTATTATGTCATCTCCATAAAAGAGGTTGTTAATTAGTTGTCCTACAATCCTGATGCCACATTCTTTGTCATAAAGTCCAGCTTCTCAAATGATATGTTCAGCATATAGACTGAAAGCTGTTTCAAGACTGAAATGGTACAGAGAAAGGATTCAGATAACATTGATGTAAAAAGTCAAACAGACTGCTGAACACAAAGGGTGTAGAGTAGAAATATCCAAGAGAAATATTCCTCATGTTGCTGATGAGATTCGTTGTTAAAGTGTCTTTAAAGAAAAGGTGTAAGAAAGTCAGAATAAGTTCTTATGGTTATTATTTAGTCTTAACCTTCATGGACTGGTGGTTAGTGTGTACTGCGAGTTGTACTGTTAGTTCGAAAGTCAAGCCTCTTTGGCAGTTTGGATATATCAGAAAGATGGACAATCATCTCTTGTGCTATTTGTAACTTCAGAAACAAAATGAGTCCAAATTAGTAACTTCAATTTGGACTCTACAGGAGGAAGTTTTGTTTGTTTATAAGTTTATTGTAAGAGCAGGTTCAAAGTCTTCTCAATGATTTAAACCTTAATCTTTAAACTGACATGATTGCTCCTTAGTAAATTGAGTCCCTGATAGCAGACTTTTCCCACTGCTGCATGTCTTTATTTCCCCCCTTTTTCATTGATTTCCCCCTTTTATTTTCTTTTTATTCTAATTTGCACTAAACTTTATAAAGCAATTTGATAATCTAGCTAATTATTCATACACATTTGTTTGGATTTTTTCCCCCAGTGATTTCCTCCATTTTCTTTTTTTTTTTACTTTATGAAATTTACTTAGTTCACTCAGTATAATCCTTTCCAGACTCTCCCATGTTATGTCGTATTTTCTGAAGTAATTTCTCCCAAGTGATGCATAGTATTTCATCATATGACTATAACACAATTTTTCAGTCCATTCATTTTTTGATGGGTGTTTGGGCTGTTTCCGTTTTCTTGCTATTGTGAATGACGCAGCTATGAACATTGGTGTACAAATCTTTCTTTGTGTCTCAGTTCTATTTTCCTTGGATTATATTTCTAGGAGTATATTCTATGAAATAGTTGAGCAATATGGAATTTCTCTGTTCAGCTCTTTGAGGAAATGCCAAACTGCCAAACTGTTGTACCATTTTGTAATCTCCACAAGTGTCCCCATACTACGACATCCTCCCCAACATTAATTGCTTACTGCCTTGTTAAACTTTGCCACTGCTACTCGGGTGAGAAGGTATCTCATTGAGGTGGTATCTCATTGTAGTTTTGATTTGCAGCTCTCTAATTGTCAGTGATTTTGAGCATTTCTTCATGCATCTGTTAGCTTTCTGAATCTTTTCCTCACTGAAAAGTCATTCCAGAAACATGGCTTTTGACTTAATGACGCCATTGCCAAGGATATTTATTGTGGGTCCCAGTAAAATGAAATTGTTGACAATTTCAATCTTTTAGTCTATCATGATTTTGCTTACTGGCCTGGCAGTTGGGGATTTTGCCTTTTTGATGTTGGGATGTAGTCCATATCTGTAACATTTATCTTCTTAGTATTGTGATTTGTTGTTGTTGAGTTGTGTGTGTGTGTGTGTGTGTGTGTGTGTGTGTGTGTGTTTACTGATTGTCTTGCTTATGGTCTTTTCTTCTTCCATGTGATCTTTTTTGTTTGTTTGTTTTTTAATTATTTTGTATTGGTTTCCATGGAAAGTTCATATTTATTATACTTCATACAATCCTTCATTCACATTGTGTTTCATACACTTCAGTATTTTGGCATGATCCCTGACAGTGAACTGGCCATTCAATATGTCTTCTGATCTCTGCATTGCTGTTGCGAAGGGTGTTGGTTTCAGATCCAAGTAAGTTGAAACCAATAACAATTTTAATATTTCATCCATCTATCATGATATTTCCAATTTGTCAAGTGGTGAAAAATTTTAACTTCTTGATGTGAGATTCAATCCATCTTGAAGATTATAGTCTTTAATATTTTGCAACAAGCGTTTCAAGTTTCTTTCACATTTAGCAAGCAAGCCTGTGCCATTGACATAATACAGGTTGTTGATATTCTCCCTCTGATCTTGGTGTCACATTCTTCTTCACAGAGTTCAGCTTTTTAAATTATTTGCTCAGTGTACAGATTGACTAGGTCTGGAGAAAAGATACAACCTTGATGTACACCTGTCTTGATTTTAAATCATGTTCATACAAGAACATCTTGGTCTACATGTAAGTTTTGTACGAGCATAATTAACACGTTGCCGCAAATGCAGGCAAATGTGTTTCTAAGCATTGTCGTCAGTTTAAAAATGTGCGGCAACGTGTTAACTGTTCTGAGTTTCTCATTCTTTTTAATGTTAGTCTTAGTTTGTTACAATCTATACAGTCAAATGCTTTTGCATAGTCAGTAAAACACAAATAGATATTCTTCTGCTATTCTTTGCTGACAGGTAAAATCTACCTGACATCTGCAATGATACACATGGTGCCACAGTGTCTTCCAAACACAACTTTATCTTCTGACATTTATCTTTCAAGTTCTGTTCTAGCCAATTTTGGATGATCTTCAGTAATATTTTGCTTGCATGTGATAGTAATATTGTTTGATAATTTCCATATTCCATTAGGCCATTATTTTTTTAATTTGAACAAATATGGATCTCTTCCAATCAGTAGCCCAAGCAGCTCTCCTCTAAATTTCCTGGCATAGACTGGTGAGTACATTCTGGGCTCCAATCTGTTAGTTAAAATATATCAGTTGGCATTCCACAGGTTCTAGGGCCTTAGTTTTTGCCACTATATTTAAAATAGTTTGAACTTCTTCCTTTATTATCACCGACACTTGATCATGTGGTGCTTCCTGAAAGTTTTTATGGTTAACCAATTATTTTCGGTAAAATGACTGTGTATTCTTCCATTTCTTTTGATGTTTTGGTATTTTCAATGGCTTTTCTTATAAAAACCCCTTATGTTCTATACCTTTGAATGTAGGCAAATTTTTATATTATTTATGTAGTAATCCAAATAAATAAATGTAACCTTTGCAAGGAAGCCCTTGTGGTACAGTGGCTAAATACTTTCAGTGCTAACCCAAAGACTGTGTTTCTTTGGTGATTCAAATCCACCAGCAACTCCATGGAAGAAAGGTGGACAGTCTCATCCTGAACAATTTACAGTCTTAGAAACCCAATAGTGGGTTGCCTCTGAGTTGTTTTGTCCCAATGACAATGATTAAAAAGTGCCCTGATTGAGAAAGGTGTGGCAGTTTGCTTTTGAAAGGACTTAGAGTTTCGGAAACTCTATGGGTTCTATTTTTGGAAGCAGGAGTGGCAACCACTTCCTAAACAACATGCCTCTGGAAAGTCTATGAACCTTGAGAAATGACAAAAGTTATAGAAACGATTCAGGTTTTTTGTTCTTACAGTCACTATGAGTCATGCTCATCTCAATGGCAATCAACAACAACAAAGGTTCTACACAGACTTGGAATCAGCTCAATGGCAATGAATTTTTAAACTTCATAAATGCAGAAATCTGCATACTCACTGATGTATCATATGTATTAAATAGAGCGTGGGGCATAATAGATGATTGATATTTATTATTTAACTGAACAGAGTGATCAGATTGACAACTGTTAGAGATATCATATTCTCTGTGTTTCATTGCTCTGCTGCTGACACCTAAATATTTGACATTGTTGTTGTTGTCGTTGTTGTTGTTAAGTGCCATCGAGTTGCTTGCGACTCATAGCGACCCTGTGTACAACAGCCCTAAACTCTGCTCTATCCTGCGCCAACCGCACTGCCTTTGACACACCCATCCCGATTACCCCAGTCACCGAATCAATCCATCTCATAGAGGGTCTTCCCCTCCTGCGCTGTCCCTCCACCCTCCCAAGCATGATGTCCCTCTCCAAGGACCCGTCCCTCCTGGCAACATGTCCAAAGTATGTCAGACGAAGCCCCAGAATCCTTGCCTCCAAGGAGCAGCTTGGTTTAATCCTCTCCAAGATGGATCTGTTTGTTTTCCTGGCAGTCCAGGGTACATTCAGTACCCTTCTCCAGCACCACAGCTCAAAAGCATCCACTCTCCTTCTGTCCTCCCTAGTCATTGTCCAACTCTCTGATGCATAACAAGCGATTGCAAATACCATGACCTGTATCAGGCGCACCTTAGTCTCCAGAGAGACACTGTTGCTCCTGAGTACCTTTGAGAGGTCCCTAACAGCAGACTTTCCCATCGCGATACACTTTTTGATTTCCTGACTGCTGGTACCAAGAGTGTTGACTGTGGAGCCAAGCAAACTGAAGCTCTGAACACTCTCAATCTCTTCATCATCCATCCTGACGCTGCCAATTGGTCCAGTGGCGAGAATCTTTGTCTTCTTGACGTTGAGCCTTAGTCCATACTGAAGGCTGCAGTCCTTGACCCTTCGCAGCAAGTGCATGAGGTCCTCCTCAGTTTCAGCAAGCAAGGTTGTGTCATCTGCATAACGGAGATTGTTAATAGATCTTCCACCAATCCTGATGCCACAATTCTCCTCATAGAGGCCAGCCTCTCGGATAATCTGCTTTGCATACATGTTGAAAAGGTATGGAGACAGGATGCATCCCTGGCGTACACCCTTCCCTATTTTGAACCATGCAGTGTTACCCTGCTCTGTTCTGACTACTGCCTCTTGGTCCAAGTATAGGTTTCTCATTAGCACGATCAAGTGTTCTGGGATTCCCATTCTTCTCAGAATCAGCCACAGTTTGTTATGATCCACACAGTCAAACTCCTTTGCATAGTCAATGAAACACAGATACACATTTCTCTGGTACTCCCTGCTTTCAGCTAAGATCCATCTAACATTAGCTACAATATCCCTAGTACCATGACCCCTTCTAAACACAGCCTTGACTTCTGGAAGTTCTCTGCTGATGTGTTGTTCCAGTCGTTTTTGGATAATCTTCAGCAGAATTTTGTCTGCATGTGAAATCAATGAGATTGTTCTATAGTTTCCACACTCTGTTGGGTCACCCTTCTTTGGGATGGGAACAAATATAGATCTCTTCCATTCAGATTTGACATTATTAAACATAAATTGATAGTTTTATGACATATACAGTCAGTCAAGGATGTCATTTAAGAACTTTATATTTTCAAGATAACCTGTTTGTTTTAGTTTTTATTTTATATTGATTTGCTTATTAAGTTTATATGCATTGTGCTTCACACTATTCTACATTCACATTGTTTTTTCATACAATCATTCTATTAATTATGTTTTATAAAATTAATCACTATTGGATTATGCACACCATTACACTGTCTTTTCAGGTCACCACTAGGTCTTTTCCATTTCCCTTACCTCTCCCTCCACTCACCAAATTGTACAAGCCTGTGATTTTGCCCCTACCCATCATCACCACTCTGTTCCCATCCCTTCCCTCCTTGGATCCCTATACATGTTTTACTTGTTATCCCTCTGTTTTTATAATAATAGTCTTATGCAGTATTTGACCATATGAGCCTGAGTTAGTTCACCAATCCTAATGCCCTCCAGTCTCTCCCATATTATGTATTATTTTCAAAATCATTGCTCCTGAGTGCTGCATGTGAATGTGTACCATGATTTTGCAATCCATTCAGTTGTGGTTGGACATTTGGGTGGTTTCTATGTTTTTGTGATGGTAAATAATGCTTCTATAAACATTGGTGTACAAATTTCTGTTTGTGTCCTGATTCTAATTTCCTTGCAGTATATTCCTAGTATTAGAATATCTGGGTCATATGGAGTTTCATGTTCAGCTCTTTCAGAAACACCAAACTACTTCCGGAGTGGTTATACCATTTTACAATACCACCAACAGTGTATGAGAGTTCCCACCTCTCCACGTCCTTTCCAACATTTATTGCATGTTACCCTGCTAAACTTTGCCACTGCTACTGGAGTGAGGTGCAGGGGTGGCATCCACTTCCTAAACAGCATGCCTCTGGAAACTTTATTACCAAATGTTTCTTCCTGGCTGGTAGGTTTTCTTTCCACTCTATATTAAAGACTACAGTCTTTGACTTTCTGTAGCAAGTGCTTCAGGTCTTCTTCAGTTTCAACAAGCAATGCTCTGTCATCTGCATAACATAGGTTGTTGGTGTGTCTTCTTCTAATCTTAATGCCACATTTCTCTTCATAAAGCCCTGCTTTCTGAATGACCTGTTCTGCATATAGATTAAAAAAGTGTGGAGATTGGATGCATTCCTTTCCTGATTTTGAACCATGCATTTTTCAAGGAGATAGAAAGGAAATTGTCAAGTTTATTTGGAGATGAAAGAGACCCAGATAAGCAAAATACTTTTGAGAAACAGAAATGAAATGGTAGGCTTAGAACCCTTGACCTCGAGAACTACAACACAGTGGTAATAACCACAACAGCATGATACTGGTACAATGCTAGGCACATAGACCAATGGAACAGACTCAAGAACCCAGAAATGGACTCTCTACCTATGGCCAACTGGTATTTGACAAATAAATAAAACCTATCAAATCGGGAATGACCTCTTCAACAAAGGGTGCTGGTAAAACTGGGCTTCTACCTGCAGAAAGCTGAAACAAGATCCACAGCCCACCCAAAACACAAAAATCAACTCATTGTGGATGAGAGACCTGGGGGGAAAGTCTCAAACCAAAAGGGTCATAATAGACACACTGGGACCAAGCTTAGCAGGCCTAGTCTATGGTATAAAGAGGCTTACAAATACAACCAGAAATGCACAATCTGGAGTTGATAAAATTGGTAAATGGGAACTTCTAAAGATTAAATCCCTATGTACATAAAAAAAAAATTCCCAATAGGGTAAAAAGAAAACCTACTACCTAGGAAAAAACATATGACATGCCATCTCAGACATCTCTTAATAAAAGTTATAGAATACTACTGGGCCTCCAGAAGAAAAAGACTTTGCACCCAATTAAAAAAAATAGGCAAAAGACATGGAAATACTTTTCACAGATGAAGACATTTGGATGCCCAACAGACACAGGAAGACAGCTTGTTTTAAGAATAATAACTGGATTGTGCTGCCAAGGTCAGGCAAACGTGCTCCAGTCACTATGCTTTGAATCTATAGGTGTTACTGTTGTTAGGTGCCGTCAGGCCTACTATAACTCTTAGCAAACCTGTGAAAAACAGATGCGAACCATGTCCTATCCTGTGCCAGGCTTATCATTCTGGACACATTTGGGTCTGTTGTCATAGTCACTATACGAATTCATCTCATTGAGAGTATTCTTCCTTTTTGCTGACCTTTTCAAATATAGTGTTCTTTTGTAAGGAATATATATTCGTCTTTCCTAACAACATGCCCAAAGTATATGTGACAAAGAATCATCATCCTTGTCACTAATGAGCACTCTGGTTGTAATTTCTCCAAGATACATATATTTGTTCTTTCTGCAGTCTGTGGGGTATTTAGTACTCTTCTTCAAATGACAACAGAAAAGCATCACTTCTTCCATCACACAAAACAAATGATTGGAAAAACCATAGTTTGTACCAGGTGCACATTCTCTTTAAAGTGGCATTGTTGCTTGTCAATACTTTGGAGACTTCACTGACAGCTGATACTCCCAGCATAATACTTCTTTAGAATTACTGACTGCTGATACCAAAATTATTGATTGTGAAGCCAAATAAAATGAAATAATTGATAATTTCAATCTTATGTCTGTCTATCATGATGTTGCTATTGGCCTGGTGGTGAAGATTTTCTTTTCTTGATGCTGGGATGTAATCCCTATTGAAGGTTGTAGTCTGATCTTCAGCAACAAATGTTCAAGTCCTCCTCACTTTCAGCTTTCAGCAAGCGAGAGGTTTCATCTGCATAATACAGGTTGTTGCTTAGTATTCCTCCAATCTTGTTGATACGTTCTTTTTTCATAATATCCTGCTTTACACGTTATTTACTCAGCATACAGATTGAATAGGTTTTGAGAAAGGTTACAACCCTGAATCATACCCTTCTTTAAAAAATATTTTATATTAGTCCACATGAAAAATTCATATACATTGTGTTTCACATATTTCTTCTTTCATTGTGCTTTATGCAATCATTCCCATATATTGTGCTTTATACAGTTAATCACCATTAGTTTATAACCAGTGTTAATCTATCTTTTCACATCCCCTCTGTTTCTCTCCTAATTCCTTTACCTCCTCCCTCTGCCCACAAAACTTTGTGACCTTGTGGTATCTCCCATCCGTATCCTTTATATCCTTCCCCTTTCCCCTTTTGGCGTTTTGTACACAATCTTATTAATTATCCTTCAATTTTAAAATAATGGTTTATGCAGTATTTGTCCTTACTGGACTTGTGTTAGTTCACTCAGAATAATGTTCCCTGTCATATCCATATTATATAGTATTTTGCTACCTCACTTCTCCTGAGTGCTGTATAGTATTTAATCATGTGAATATAACACAATTTCTAAACCCAGTCATTTTTCTGATGGGCATCTGGGCTGTTTCCATTTTCTTGCTATCGTGAATAATGTTGCTATGAACATTTTTGTCTAAATCTCTGTGTAATTTCTTTTTTTTCCCCCTTGGTGTGTATTCCTAGCAGTGGAATAATTGGGTAATACGGAATTTCTATGTACAGCTTTTTGAGGAAATGTCAAAATGCTTTTCAGAATGGTTGTACTATTTTAAAAAAAATTCATAATTAATTTTTTTGTTTTATTCTGTTTTTAGTAGTAGTCTTTCATTACCCTTTTACTATGTATAGGACGTTGTTAGCATCTTAATACCTGTAATTTGTATTTTTCTCTTCTTGTTTTGTTTTGTTGTGTGCTGTTGAGTCAGATCTGACTGGCCCATCCTTCTCCAGTGGAGAATCTGTTGGATTCCAACAGCGTACCTTTGGGATTGGTGGTACTATTTTATAATCTTATCGTCAATATATGAAAGTTCTAATTTCTCCACATCTTTTCCGATATGTATTGCCTGCTGTTCTGTTAAATTTTGCCATTGCTACTGGGATGAGATGGTATTTTATTGTAGTTTTGATTTGCATCTCTCTTATTGCCAGTGATTTTGAGCATTTCTTCATGTGTCTGTCTGTTATCTGGATGTTTTCCTCTGTGAAAAGTCTTTCGATGCCTTTGCCTATTTTGTAATTGTGTTATCAATCTTTTTCTTGGGGAGGTCCTGTAGTATTCGGGAAACTTTCATTAGGAGACTCTTGTCTGAGATGACATTGCCTAATGTCAGTAGGTTTTCTCTTAATCCTAATGGGGATTTTTTTTTTGTACACAGGGAATTAATCTTTAGAAAGTAGCATTTATTTATTTTATCCTATATTGGATGCATATTTTTGACATATTTGCTACCTACCATATGCTAGGCCTCTAAGTTTGGTCCCATTTTCTCTTTTATGATCTTTATGATTTGGGACTTTACCTCTAAGGCCTCTGAACCACCATAAGATGATTTTTGTGTATGGTGTGAGATGTGGATCCTGCTTTGGTTTTCTGTCGGTAGAAGTTTTACCAGCACTATTTGTTGAAAAGCTGGTTGTTTCCCTGTTTAATAGGTTTTGTTTCCTTATCAAAAGTCAGTAGGTATTGACTGTAGATTGTTGTTGTTGTTATGTGCCATCGAGTCGTTTCCAACTCATAGTGACCCTATGTACAACAGCCCTAAACGCTGCTCTATCCTGCGCCAACCGCACCGCCTCTGACACACCCATCCCGATTACCCCAGTCACTGAATCAATCCATCTCATAGAGGGTCTTCCCCTCCTGCGCTGTCCCTCCACCCTCCCAAGCATGATGTCCCTCTCCAAGGACCTGTCCCTCCTGGCAACATGTCCAAAGTATGTCAGACGAAGCCCCAGAATCCTTGCCTCCAAGGAGTAGCTTGGTTTAATCCTCTCCAAGATGAATCTGTTTGTTTCCCTGGCAGTCCATGGTACATTCAGTACCCTTCTCCAGCACCACAGCTCAAAAGCATCCACTCTCCTTCTGTTCTCCCTAGTCATTGTCCAACTTTCTGATGCATAACAAGCGATTGCAAATACCATGGCCTGTATCAGGCGCACCTTAGTCTCCAGAGAAACACTGTTGCTCCTGAGTACTTTAGAGAGGTCCCTAACAGCAGACTTTCCCATCACGATACACTTTTTGATTTCCTGACTGCTGGTGCCAAGAGTGTTGACTGTGGAGCGGAGCAAACTGAATCTGTGAACAATCTCAATCTCTTCGTCATCCATCCTGACGCTGCCAATTGGTCCAGTGGTGAGAATCTTTGTCTTCTTGACATTGAGCCTCAGTCCATACTGAAGGTTGCAGTCCTTGACCCTTTCTCAGCAAGTGCATGAGGTCCTCCTCAGTTTCAGCAAGCAGGGTTGTGTCATCTGCACAACGCAGATTGTTAATAGATCTTCCACCAATCCTGATGCCACAATTCTCCTCATAGAGCCCAGCCTCTCGGATTGACTGTAGATAGATGGATTAATTTCTGGGCTCTCAATTCCATCCCATTGATCTATATTTATCATTGTCCTAGTACCATGCTGTTTTGGTTATTACAGCTGTATAGTAGGTTTTGTGATCAGAGCGGGTTATGATTCCCATTTCGTCTTTGTTTTTCAGAGGTACTTAACTTATTTGGAGCCTCTTTTCTTTCCAAATAAACTTGTTAAATGCCTTTTATTTTTCTAAAGAAAATGAATTTGGTATCTCTATTGGGATTGTGTTAAACATGTAGATGGTTTTTGGTAAGGTTGTCATTTTCATTGTATTGAGTCTTCCTATCCATGAACATGGAATATTTTTCCATTTATTTAGGTCACTTAATGTTTCTTGCACTAGTATTTTGTAGTTTTCCTTATACAATCTTTTGCGTCTCTAATTAAGTTTATTCCAAAGTATCTCAATTTGTAGTTGGGATACCATCAGCAGCCACTATCACTCTCACACCCTGGCTGGCCGCCAATGCCATCAGCAGATGCTTTCCACGCATCTTTTGATGTTCTCTGCAGCCCGCTCCCACAGGTGTGTCTGCCACTTGCACTCAGTCAGTCTAACAGAGCCTCATCCCAGAATTGCCCAGAGCACCACCAACTTCACGAGGGTTATTGACTGAAGTGGCCAGAGGCCTGGAACATCATATCAGGGTTAGTTGAGGGGCTGGAGGAAGAGGTGCTATTGGAAGTAATGAAGTGAGGCAACAGTGGGACCAACACTGAATTTGGAAGCTGTTTAATGAGGAAGTGTCTTTCATTTGTTCTTCTGAGTGAAATGCGTATCTGTCAGATCTGGTTATAAAGCTGAGCATCCCGAGTTAGACAGACAAGGAAGAAGGATTGGTCAACTTCTTCTGAAATAACAGGCCTTAGAAAACCCAATGCACATTTGAGTATACTTAAGCTAACAGATATGGCACTGGAGGCTGAGCCTTCATATTGGGAAATATAAAAGAGAAGGAACAGTTGCAAGCAGACGCTAATGATTGCATGTGGAATGTGAGAAATATGAATGTAGGAAAAATATTATGGAAAAAATTAGACACAAATATTGTCACACTATGCATTGGAAAAATGAGGAGGATTGGCTTGGGACAGTTTAAATCAGAGAATTACACCATCTACTATGTTGTTGTTGTTGTTGTTATGTGCCGTCGAGTCACCTGCGACTCATAGCGAACTTATGTACAACAGCCCTAAACTCCGCTCTGTCCTGTGCCAATCGCACTCCCATCCCAATTATCCCAGTCACTGAATCAATCCACCTCATAGAGGGCCTTCCTCTCCTGTGCTGTCCCTCCACCCTCCCAAGCATGATGTCCCTCTCTAAGGACCGGTCTCTCCTCACTACATGTCCAAAGGATCTACTGTGCTAGAAAAAAAAATACCATGGGCTCCCAAGAGAACAAACAGATCTGTCTTGGAGAGAGTGGACCCAAGTTGATCCTTGAAGATAAAGAATTTGAAGCTCTGTCTAACATACTTTGGACCTGTGGACAAGAGGGACCAGTCTTTGCATAAGGATATCATGCTTCAAAGAATGGAGGGATAGCTCAAGAGAGGAAGACACTGGAGGAGAGGAATTGACACAGTAACTTTGGAATTAGGGGTAGAAGTCTCAGAGAAAGTGAGATTGGCTCATGGCATGACAGGGTTAAGTGCTATTGTGCATAGAGGCTCTATGAGTTGCAAGTGATTTGATGGTACACAACAGCATTATGAATAGTTTTCCTTTCTTCGTTTCCTTATCTACACTTCGTTTGTTATTGCAGAGGAATCCCACTGAATTTTGTGTATTGACCATGTATCCTGCCACTCTGCTAAATTGCCCTCCCAGGTCTATGTGAGCCCTGGTAGCTTAGCGGCAAGAAGCTGTGCTGCAATCCCAAATACGCATGGTTGAAGGCCACCAGCTGCTTCATGGGAAAAGGATAGGACGTTTCCTCGTATGCTTTTAACTGCCTCTGAAGAAAACCCACCAGAGGGTCAGCTATGAGTTGGTTCTGACTCTATGGTACACACCAACAGGTCTAAGTGTTTTTTGTTGAGTCTTTGGAGATGATACTATCATATAATCTTCATATCATGAGAGTTTTACCATTTCTTTGTCAATTTGAATGCCTTTTATTTCCTTTTTCAAAACCATTTACCCTCCAGGATTCAAATGCTTACCCTCAGGCAGGACCCACCTAATTTCCTTCAAGTCTACTACTACTATTGTGGTTCAGGCTATTCTTTACTTCAAGTCTGTTAATGGTTTTTTAATGTATTTTGCTAGTTTGTCCTTTAGTGGGTAGATGTTGACCCAGGTCATATACACTTGCTAGAGTGTGCCTGTACTTGTTTTATAGTGACCTATCTTTTATTGTGGTTTTCATCTTGAAGTCTATTTTATCAGAGATAAGTATCGTCACTCTTGCTTTTTCTGTGGGTGCCATTTGCTTTTTCTACCCTTTGGCTTTTAAACATTTTCCTTGTTTCTTAGATATGTCTCTGTAAGCAACATGTTAATGGGCTTATCTTTTGTCTGGGAGTCGGTTTTTTTTGGTTTTTGTTTGTTTGGGGGGGTTGGTTTTTTTGTAAAAAACAAAAAAAATTTTGGTCCATTCTGTTATTCTTTTTCTCTTAATTGATGCATTTAATCCATTCACATCAGGTGTGATTATTGATTTTATCACTGCCAATTTCTCTATTTCTTTTTCTGTTACTGGTTATTATGGTCCATCTACTTTCTTTGGTTTCTCTGTGTGAAGGACTTCCCTTAGAATTTCTTGTAGGGTTGGTCTTGTTTTCACAAATTTCTAAACTGTTGTTTATCTCTGAAAATTATCTAATTCCTCCTTCATGTTTGATGGACAGCTTTGCTGGATACTAGATTCTTGGCTGGCAATTGTATTCTCTCAACCTTCTGTATATGCCATCACATTGTCTTCTTGCTTACATGGTTTCTGCTGAGAAATCAGAACTTATTCTATTTAGTTCTTTTTAGGTGACTCTTCGTTTTTATACTAATTTTGTATTTTATTTTCTCTTTTATTTTAGAGAATTTGAGTGTGATATGTCTTGACCTTTTCTTCATGTGTCTTGTCTGTTTGGGGTTCACTGAGCTTCTTGAATGTGGATTTCCTCATTCTCATAATCTCTGGAAAGTTTTCTTCTAGTACCACTTCCACAATATTATTAGTGGTTTCTCATCTCTGCAGGTTCTGGAATTCTGAGCATACATATATATGGGTTTTTTATGTTATCTCACATTATTCTAATGTTTTCTTCATTTTCCTTCTGTCTCCCCTATTTTTTTCTTCTAGTATGTTCCCACTGAGACTTTTGTTTTCCAGCTCACTGACTTTCTGTTCTCTCTCTTCTGTTCTGCTTTTTTGTCTCTCCAGCATGTTAGAAATGTCTACCATTTTGGTTTTGATATTCTGGATTGTATTTTCATGCATTTTTGTCTTGGCTGTACCCTCTCTGTCTTGTGAAATTTTATAAGTTATTGTACCTCTTTATCAGTAGTTTCAGTTCTTTCATCCATCTTTTGTAGTTTCTACTGTACTTATAGTCAAGTTCCTTCCTGTCAGTGTAGGTCTTCTCGCTCCCTGTATCTGAAACAGTTACTTCATTTATGGCTTCCATTTTTTCTTCTATCATTTGCACCTTCTTCCATAGCTGATCATATTACTCCACATCAATATCTTTCTCTGGTTCTCTGTCTCTGTGACATTTGCTTTATATGTCCTCCATTCTTACTTCCATCATTTGTACCTTCCTGAGCTAGCTTTTTTACTCTGTGCCAATATATTTCTTCTACCTCTCTGTCTCTGGGGTATTAATTTGATCTACAAGATGCTCTAATTTTTTAGAAGGCTTATTCCCTCGCCACCCCCCCAACCCACAATATTTGAAACTGTCTACTGTTTCTTGATAGTATGTGAAGTTGTTGTTGCTATCTGTTAGACCATTTCTATTGTTTCTGTGTAGATTGTTCACAGTTCTTTATAATCTTACTGATTAGTTGCAGACTTAAAGTGTTTCCCTTATAGGGAAGGTCAAGTTACTAAACCAGAAGTCTTTTCTGGTCCTTTGTAGTGGGAAAGTTAGCCTTTCTTGAAGTTCTCCAACTTCTTTATGGACAGTATTGCAATAATCTAGCCCAAGTGCTGCCTGCCTCTTTTCAAGTTTTTAAGTGTTCTAGGTAGTTCTCAGTGTGACTAGAGACCAGTTTCCAGCTTATACTGTGCTCTCTGTATCTGGGATGGGGTGAAGAGGGCAGGGCCCTGTACCTCAATGCAAGTGCCCTCTCAGGTCTTGCATATAGCCTGCTCCCATCCCTTCTAAAGTTTATAATTGTCCTGGTGCTGCTGGTATGCAGAGAAGCCAGAGACCAATTTCATCCTAGCTGTACTTCTTTTGATGTGGGTTTGAGGGGCAGAGTCCCACATACATTTAAGCTACAGCCCTCTGAGGTTCTGTGCATAGCCTGGTGGGAATCTCTTCTGCCTGCACCCACTTCTTCTAAACTTTGTATTTGTCCTTGGTGCTGTTGCTGTGCAGTACAGCCAAAGACCAACATCCCCCCTGGATGCACTGTATTTGGTAAAGCACACCTATCTTTATTTTAAACCATTCAGGGTCACTATCAGTTGCACGTGACTCAATGACACACAACAACAACAACAATATCAGTGTTCCCTTGCTTTATTTGAACACCAGCTTCTTGGTCTAGGCATAGCTTTTATGCTATTAAACAATTAAAATAATTTCATAATTAAATGTTTTAGTGATTCAGTGGTAAGGGGCTGCACTGCCAACTCAAATGTATAAGGTTCAAATCCACCAGCTTCTCCATAGGTGAAAGATTAACAGTCTCCTCTGGTGTGATATACTGCCTCTGAAAACCCACTGGGGAGATCAACTGAGTTGGTTCTGTCTCTACATCAATTTGGAGCTGAAGTCTATGTGTATTGTTGTCATGTGCCATAGAGTCTACTATGACTCACAGTGACCCTGTGAACAACAGCTCTGAACCTTGCCCTATCCTGAGCTAACCTCATCATCTCTGACACACTTCCCTGTTTGACTCGTTGACTGGGTCAATCCATCTCATCCAGAGTCTTCCTCTCCTGTGCCTCTTCCTCTACCCTTCCAAATATGATGTTCTTCTCCAAGGGTTGGTCCCTTCTGGCAACATGCCCAATGTCTGTGAGACAGAGTTTCAAAATTCTTGCCTCCAAGGAGTAACTTGGTTTCACCCTTTCCAGCACAGACCTTTTTGTTCTCTTGGAAGCCCATGGATGTTCAATACTCTTCCCCAGCACTACAACTCAAAATCATCAATTCTTCTGTATTCCTTAGTAGTTTTCCAGCTCTCAGATGCATAGTGACCTATTGAGAAGACTGTGGCATGGATCAAGTGCATCATAAACTAACATCATTGGTCTTTAACACTCTTTAAACTGTATCCTAACTGCACACTTTCCTCAGTAATTAATATTTTAATTTCTTGACTGTCAGTGCTAAAATGTTTAATGTGAATCTGAGCCAGATGAAACTGTTTACAACTTCAAACTTTTCTCCATGTATCATGATACCAGAAGTTGTTTCAGTAATAAAAATCTTTGTTTTCCTTTTGAAGTCTATACGTACCCATCTCAAAATGGCAGTTTTCATCAGTCAATAAATTGCCTTACCTGTGTTCAAGAGTCTTAATTTCAAGTCAAGCAAAAGGTTAAATCTCATTCTCACATGCAAGACAAATAGTTCTGTACTCTCAATATGAATTGCTTCAGTGAAATGGAGCTCCTTCACCATAACGATTCAGAAAGAAAAGATTTTATAGAATAAAATTCTTCAATAGGACCAATACAACTATTTTCCTGTCTGTTATTCCCACGATTGCTTCTAGTAACAGTGAGGGTTTTTTCCATTCCAGTCCAGATTTCTTTTTAGCAATTTAACTCCACCTCACTTACTTTGGTCATGTGACCAGAAGAAATCGGTCCTTGGAGAAGGCCATTATGCTCAGAAGGGTCGACAGACATTGCAGGAGAGGGAGACAGACCCCAATGAGATGGATTGATACAGTAACTGGGGAGATGGGGGTTGGTGTGTCAGAATTAGTAATATTGGCTCAGGACGGGGAAAGGTTCAGAGCTGTTGCACATAGGGTTGCTTTGACTATGCATCACAGGTGACTCAACCAAAAACATTCTATGACACGTTTGGAAGCAGGAGTGGCATCCACTTCCTAAACAACATGCCTCTGGAAACTCTACAAACTTTGATATACAGAGTCGCTATGCGTCTTGCTTGACTTAAAGGCAATCAACAACAACAACACAACAATATCACCTTCAGTAAAGGATACCTACTGAATAGCAGCAATAAGTTAGAATTCTATAAATCTTAACATACAAAAGTGTTTCTTGATCTATAACTCACATTTATACTTCTGTTTCTCTTGGTAATTCAGGAAACTTAGAGTAATGGACATGTAAGGAAGAATTAAAAAGTAACAAAAGAACTGCCCTTGAAGCACCAAACCCCCAGGAGGTAGAAATCTGACCTTTTTGGTCTCCTTCAAGTCCTTTTCTTGCTGTGAGTTAATGATGTTAAGATTTAACTGTAGAAGCAATATGCCTAACATGAATGTCAGGTCAAGGAAGGAAGATAATTGTAAATGCCCTTACAGTGTGCTTGACTAGTGGAGACCCAAACATGTTGACCTTTGAAAGTGAACTTTTGATCAACTAATTGTAAAATTGTAGGAAGATGGGACAAATGCTATATGGTGCCACTTTTGTACATTGAGACTGACATCGGGGTGTGGGTAAGACTGAGAAAAACTGGATATATTATGTTTACTGCATGGAAGTCTTTGAGGGAGAGAATAGTTTAAAAGTATTATATTTCAGGGCATTATGTTTATCATAAGAGTATGGAATGAGGGTTGCAGAGTGGATTATATTTGGGGTGGGGGTGGGGGGTGTGCGGGGGGTATTGTGTACCAATGAAGGAGTTTTTCTTTTGCTTTTTAAAGAAAGGAGCAAACAGGGGCAGGGGGAGGCAAGGAGGGCAGGGAGAAAAGTGCAACAATGAATGAATGGAATTCCAAAATCTCTGTAGATGTTCATTGAAATAAAAAAAATTAAAAAGAAAAAAAAAGAAAGTAATAAAAAAAATTGTAGGAAGATTTGGTGGCCTAGTGGTGGTAAAGAGCTGCTTTGCAATCATAACGACATGTTATCTGAATTCATCAGTTGCTCCACAGGGAAAGGTTGGGCAAGATCTTCCAAGATTTCCCTTCCACAGGGAAAGATCTTCCTTGAGATTTACTGCCTGTGAAAATCCACCGGAAGGTCAACAATAAGTTGGTCTCAACTAAATGGTACACAAAAACAGTGGTAAAATTTACTTACAGCTCTATGACAACAATGAGGAGTTTCAGTTATGGTCCAAAGCAGAGAGCAAATATTATGAACCAGATAGAAACCTTGTAGGATTCTTCTGGAAAAAATATTTCAACACATTTATCCCTACTAATTTCTGAAAATTATTTTCAGTTTTGTTATTACTTAAAAAATCACACAAAATATTATACCACAAGTATCAACTTAGGTGTGATAATTAAATTTAATTAATACTAAGTATTATTGTTTTCTTAGATCTTAATATGTAATGGTTCTGAAGGGATTCAAGCAGAAAGATGAAAGCACAGAAGTACGTCCACTGGTTCATAATTTTTTAAATTTTATATTGCTTTGCATACAAAATTAATATATATTATTCTTCACACTCATTCACATTCATTGTGTTTTATAAATTTAATCATCATTGACCTATGCCCACCATTACCCCATGTTTGCAGGTTCCCATTAGATCTTTCCCATTTCTGTAACTCACCCCTGCCAACCAAATTCTGTGATCCCATGATTTTCCACCTGTCCTTTTTCAGCTCCTCTTTTCCCTCTCCTTTCCCCCTTGAACATTCATACACATTTTAGTACTTCTCTTTCTATTTTACAATGATAATCTTAAGTGGTTTGATCTAGATAAGACTGAATTAGCTCACTAAGCATAAAGCTTTCCAGTCTCTCCCATGTTTTATAGCATTTTTTAAATTGTTGTCCCTGAGTGCTGCCTAGAATTCTATCGTGTGAATGTGCCACAATTTCTCAATGCTTTCATTTTTTTGTTGTACATTTTGGCTATTTCCATGTTCCTGTGATTGTGAGTAACATTGTTATAAACTTGGGTGTATATATCTCCAATTGTGTCTCAGTTATATGTTCCTTGGGGTGTATTCCTAGGAGTGGAATAGCTGGGTCACATGGAATGTCTACATCCAGCTTTTTGAGAAAATACCAAACTGCCTTCCAGGGAGGTTGTACCATTTTACAATCAAACCAAACAGTGTATTACAGTTACAATATTTCCCCATCCTCTCCAATATTTATTGATTGCCTGCCTTTTTAAATTTTGCCATTGCTACTGGGATGAGATTGTACCTCATTGTGATTTTGATTTACATCTCTCTTATTGTCAGTGATGTTGAGTATTTCTTCATGTGTCTGTTGATCATTCAAATGTCTTCCTCTGTGAAAAGTTTTTCCATGTCTTTTGCCCCCTTTACTATTGGATTATCAGTCTTTTTCTTGTCGAAGCCCCGTAGGATTCTGTAAACTTTTGTTATGAGACACTGGTCTGAGATGTCATTGCCAAACATTTTTTTTCCTAGTAAGTAGGTTGGTTTTCTTTTCACCCTGTTTGAAGAGGTTTTTCAAGTACACAGGAATTTAATCTTTAGAGGGTCCCTGCGGTGTTTGTTTCTCTGTATGTAGGGAAAGGCAGCTAGCTGACTGTGTGAGTGAGGTCTGTTGTCCTAACCACAAAGGTATTGTCCATCTACCATTCAACAAGGGAATTGGCCAGTCTTAGCAATTTACAAGAGGATTGACTAGTCTCACCAGTAAATCAAACAGCTCCAGCTCCAGAGATAAGAGATACTTCCTGCACCAGAAAAGAGTCTTCACATAACCAGAGAAGAGAGACATCCTCCAACCTCTACCAGATTGCGGCATCAGTGAGAGCTGAACTGCAGAATTGGACGTGAGATGGGACTTTGGTGTGGGGGCAAGACTGAGAATTTTGAGAACAATTACAGGGGAAGCCAATACTGCCAAGGATTGAGAACTTGGGAACACTTACAGCCTCAAGGCTGAGGTGCTTGTGTACACCTATTTGAAGCTACATTGACTGCAATTTGTTGTTAATCTGAATTATTACCTTTTAATTCTCCCAATATGGTTCTATGTGATCTGTGAGCTATCACATCAGATTTTGAACCCAGCTAAGCAATAAGATTGGTGCTGATGAGTGAAAAGAGGCATGGGACTGTTGGGGACATGTCTGACCTCATGAGAATTGGTTTTGTGTTATTGATGCTGTGGGCAGGCATAGATTTCTCCTGTGAGGTTGGTAAAGGTCTGATGTGGCACATTCCATGTGGCCTTTGCTATTTTTACAGTCCTATTTGTCAATTTTATCCTCTTCTGCTTGTGCATTTCTTACTATATGTTCCAGCCTATTTATATAAGCTTTTGGCTAACAGAAGAAATTAATGAAACAAGATATAATCAAGAGGCAGTGGTGATGAAGGAGGATGTTCAAACTACTCTGAAGGAATTGGCAAAAAAAAGTCCCCAGGAATTTGTGATATACTAATTGACATACTTCAATAAATAGATGCTGCTCTCGACATGCACACTAGTTAGTGTCAAGAAAGCTGGAAGATGGGGAGCTCTGGTGGCCTAGTGGCAAGAAGCTGCACTACAATCCCAGAGGTACATGGTTCAACTCCACTAGATACTCTGCTGGAAAATGGAGGGTCAATCTCCTTCTGTACCCGTCAGATCTGATTTGATGGTACACACACACAAAATA
>NW_006399860.1:4802088-4841061 GCF_000299155.1 Elephantulus edwardii | reverse complement strand
TATATATTTTTTTAAAGGTGGTCTGGCAGAGCGTGGACATTATCGAACAATAGCACCAATATCACATGCAAGCAAAATCCTACTGAAGAATATACCAAACCAACTGGAAGAGTACATCAACTGAGAAACACCAGAAATAAAAAAGCTGGGTTTCAAAGAGATGGTTGTACTAGAGACATGATTATCAATATCAGATGGATCTAGGCAAAAAGCAAAGAGTACCAGAAGAATGTCTACATGTTTTTCATTGACTATGCAAAGACTTTTGTGAATCACAGCAAATTGTGGCTAACCTTGAGAAGAATGGGAATTCCAGAAAACTTAATTGTGTTTATGTGAAACCTATATTTGACCAAGAAGCAGTTGTCAGAAAAAGATCAAGGAAACGCTGTAGGGTTCAAAGTCAGGAAAGGAGTGCATCAGGGATGTGTCTTGTCACCATACATTTTCAATCTATATTTCAGAGGGAAACATTTTGATAAATTTAGAAAGAGTTCTTCCATTTTTTTATTCCCCAATTCTAGGTCTCTGCACATTCCATTATGATATTTTGCTTTGTCTTCTCGAAGTGCCCTTTGAAATCTTCTGTTTAGCTCTTTTTCCCTTCATTTGGGCTTTTTGACACTCTTGAGCAATTTTCAGAATCTCTTCTCACATCTATTTTGGTCTTCTCTTCTGTCTTTGTAATGACTATGAAAGGCATTTGACTGTGTGGATCATGACAAGTTATGGCTAACATTGAGAAGAATAATAATCCCAGAGCACTTAATTGTGTTCATGCATAACCTATACCTAGACCAAGAGGCTGTTGTGTGAATAGAGCAAGGGAACATGACAATGGGTTTAAATTAAGAAGGGAGTGTGCCAGATTTGTATTCTTTCTCCATACTTATTAAAATTTGTATACTGAGCAAATTGTTTGAGAAGCTGGATGAAGATGATACAACCTTGCTTGCTGAAAGTGAGGGGGATTTGAAGCTCTTGTTGCAGAATATCAGAGAATACAGCCTTTCGTATGGATTGCATCTCAGTGTCAAGAAAACAAAGATTTTTTTATCTCTGGACCAATAAGTAAAATCATGATATATGGATAAAAGGTATATATGCATGATATATGCAAAAGCTTTTGACTTTGTGGATCACAACAAGTTATGGCTGACTCTGAGAAGAATGGGGATCCCAGAATATTTGATTGTGCTAATGTGAAATCTATACTTGGACCAGGAGGCAGTCACCAGAACAAAGCAAGGAGACACTACATGGTTTAAAATCAGGAAGGGCATCTGGCAGGGATGTATTTTGTCTGTATACCTTTTCCATCTGTATGTACAACAGATCATCCAAGATGCTGGGCAGTGTGAGGACGAATGTGGCATCAGGATTGGTGGAAGAGTCATCAACAACCTGCATTATGTGGATGACACAACCCTGCTTGCTGAAATTGAAGACAACCTGAACCACTTGCTGCAGAATGTCAAGGATTGCAGCCTCCAATGTGGATTGAGGCTCAACATCAGGAAAACAAAGCTTCTCACCATTGGGCCAATTGGCAGCATCAATATGGATGGTGAAGAGATTGAGATAGTTAACAGTTTTAGTTTGCTTGGTTCCAGAGTCAACACTCTTGGTACAGTAGCCAGGAAATCAAGAGACGAATTGCATTGGGAAAGTCAGCTGTGAGGGACCTCTCAAGAATGCTAAAGAGCAACAATGTCAGGCTGGAGACTAAGGTGTGCCTGATCCAGGCTATAGTCTTCGCAATTACGTGCTATGCATCAGAGAGTTGGACAGTGAATAGGGATGATAGAAAGAGAATTGATGCCTTTGAGCTGTGGTGCTGGAAAAGAGTGTTGAATATACCATGGACTGCTAGGAGAACAAACAGGTTTGTCCTGGAGAGGGTGAGCCAGAATGTTCCCTGGAGTCAAGGATTCTAAAGCTTCATCTGACATGCTTTTAGCATGTTGCAAGGAGAGACTGGTCATTGGAGAGGGACATTGTGTTTGGGAGAGTGGAGGGACTGTGCAGGAGAGGAAGACCCTCAATGAAATGGATCGATTCTGTGACTGAAGTGGTAGGAATGAGTGTGTTTGAGATGGCGAGGTTGGCACAGGATAGAACGGCGTTTAGGGCTCTTGTACATAGAGTTGTTATGAGTTACAAGCGACTCAATGGCACATAGCAACAACAACAACATGGAGAAAAGATTGAAACTGTTCACTTCATCTTACTTGGATCTACAAGCAACATTCTTGATATTAGCAGTCCGGAAATATGGAGACATAGTGCGCTGGGAAAATCTGCAGTTGAGATCTCTCTAAATTATTGAGGAGTAATGATGTCATTTTGAGGTCTAAGGTATATCTGATTCAGGCCACAGTGTTTCTAATCACGTGCTATGCATCTAAGATCTGGAAAAGGAATAAAGATGACAGAAGAAAGGTTGATGTCTTTAAGCTGTGGTATTGAAGAATACTGAACATCCCATGGATTGCCAAAAAACCCCAAATATGTCTTGGATAAAGTACAGCCAGAGTGCTCTTTGGAGGCAAAGATGAAAGATTCACCTTACATACTTCAGGTATGTTGCTAGGAGAGGCTATTTCTTGGTGAGTGACATGATGCTTGGAAATGCAGAGAGTTGGCATACTAGAGGAAGATCCACAACCAGTTGCATGACTGGTGCAATGGGCTTGAGTGTGTCAGGAATTGTGAGGACAATGCTTGATAGGACAGAGTTCAGATGCCTTGTTTATAGGGTAGCTCTGGGTTGTACTCGGCTAGATGGTACCTAAAACCAAAAAACCTTATTTCTTGCAGAATTATTTTGTAGTTTTCTTTGTAAAGGTCTTTTGTGTCTCTAGTTAGGTTCATTCTCAAGTATCTCAATTTGTGGTTGGCTATTGTAAATGGTATTGCTTTCTTAGTTTTCTTATTGGTATTTTCTTTCTTACTATAGAAGATTTCGCTGATTTTTGTAGCATGTTACTTTATTAAATTCTAGGTCTAACATTTTTGTTGTTGTTGTTATTGTCATGTCCTTGAGATTTTCTGTGTACAGTGTCATATCATCTGCAGTTGGGAAGTTTTAACAGCTCTTTTCCAGTTTGTTCTTTTATTTCCTTCTCTTGTCATATTACTGTAGCAAGTAATTCCAATACAATATTGAATAATAATGGTGGAAGTGGGCATCCTTGTCTGGTTCCAGTTCTCAGTAAGAATGCCTCTAGTTTTTCTCCATTCAGAATAAGATTGGCTCTTGGTTTGGGGTATATATTTTTCACTATCATGAGGGAATTTTCTTCTATTACCTTTTTGCTGATTGTTTTAATCAAGAATGGATATTGGATTTTGTCAAAGGCCTTTTCTGCTTCAATTGCTGGAATCATGTGGTCCTTATTTTTGCATTGTTAAATATGATACTTTAGGTTGATTTATTTACTTATGTTGAACCGTACTTGTATACCTGTTATGAATCCCACTTTGCAATGATGAATTTTTTTTAATGTACTTTTGAATTCTTTCGGCCAGGATTTTGTTAAAAATTTTTGCATTTATATTCATGATATATATTGGTCTGCACTTTTCTTTTTTGGCAATATCTTTGTCTAATGTTGGTATTAGGGTCGTGCTTACTTCATAAAATGACTCTGGAAAGGGTTCTTCTTTTTGCTGTTTGGTTTTTGTTGTTGTTTCTTTTTTTAATAATTTAAGTACAATTAGTAAAAGATCTTTTCTGAATGTTTTATAAAATTCAGCCATGAAGCAAACTGGTTCAAGACTCATTTTGGGGGGGGAGGAGTCCTTTTATAATTTCCATTTCTTCTTCTGTGATGGGTTTGTTTACGTATTCTACATCTGTCTGTGTGTTAATCTGCGTTGGGTACGTTATGTTATTGTTACATGTCACTCAGTTGCCTACAACCCATAGCTACCCTATGTACAGCAGCTCTGATGCCCGCCCTGTCATGAGCCCGTATCACTGATTCTGACACGCTAGCCCTCATTGCCCCAGTTAATGAATCAATCCATTTCATCTTAGGTCTTCCTGTTCTGTGCTGTCCCTCCACCTTTCCAAGCATGATGTCATCCAAAGATCGGTCTCTCTTGGCCACGTGCCCAAAGTATGTAAGACAGAGCTTCAAAATCCTGGCCTCTAAGGAGAAATTTGGTTTCATTCTCTCTAAGAGAGATGCATTTGTTTTCTTTGTGGTCCATGGTATGTTCAAGACTATTCTCCAGCACCACAACTCGAAGGCATCAATTCTTCTGTCAT
Source organism: Elephantulus edwardii (assembly GCF_000299155.1). NCBI lineage: Eukaryota > Metazoa > Chordata > Mammalia > Macroscelidea > Macroscelididae > Elephantulus > Elephantulus edwardii. Next base: position 4,836,785 of record NW_006399860.1, on the reverse strand, counting down.
CCTTAGTCATTCATGAACTCTCTAAGGTGTAGCAAGTAATTGTGAAGATCATGGACTAGATTAGTCACACCTTACTCTATACTGACATCATTAGATTTCAGTACTCTGGAGAGGTTCCTGACAGCTGATTTTCCCAATGTAATTAATCTTTGATTTCCTAACTGCTGGTGTCAAGAGTGTTGATTGTGGAGCTGAGCAAGATTGTTAACAACTTCAATCTCTTTTCTGTATATCATGGGACTGTCAATTGTGTCACAGTGATGAGAATCTTTGTCTTCTCGATATTGAGCTTCAACCAATATTGAAGACTAAGTCCTTGACCTTCTGCAGCAAGCAAGGTATTTGCCTATTTCCTTTAGGGTTACAAATTTATCAAATTGTATCTTATTATAATCTGATATTATCAATTTAATTTCATCTTGTTCTTTTGTGATGTTACCTCTATAATATTTTAATTAAACTATCTGTGTTTTCTCTTTTCCTTTGTTAAGTTTGCCAATGGTTTGTCCATTTTACTTATTCTTTCAAAGAAACAGCTCCTAGTCTTCTTGTTGGTTTAAATTGTTTTTCTATTTTCTATCTCACTGATTTCAACTCTTGTCCTTTTAATTTCCTGTCTTCTAAAGGATGTGAGAAAGATTGTGGCTCTTTTACTAGTTGATGGAGGTGTTGAGTTAGATTTTTGCTTCTTCTGTTTTTATGTTTCTGCCTATTGCTATGAACTGCCCTCTTTTGACCCAAGCTGCATCTCAGAGGTTTTCATATATTCTATTTTCATTTGTTTCCAGAAACTTTTTAATTTTTTTTCATTTCTTCCATAAGCAAAACATGTTCTGTTGGGGTTTTTTGTTTGTTTGTTTGTTTTTTTGTTTTCTTTTCTTTTGTTGTTGTTGTTGTTATGGCACTAGAGACATTATAGCCAAGGTTCGATCAACCTCCCTGTTTGGAAGCAGAGAGTACCAGAGGAATGTCTATCTGTGTTCATTGACTATGCAAAGGCATTTGACTGTGTTCATCACAGCAAACTGTGGATAACTCAGAAGAATGGGGATCCCAAAACACTTGAATATGCTTATGTGAAACCTATACTTGGACCAAGAGGCAGTTGTCAGAACAGAGCAAGGAAATAAAATCAGGAAAAGTGTATGTCAGGGATGCATCCTATTGCCATACTTTTTCAATCTATATGCAGAACAGATCATTTGAGGAGTTAGGCTCTATAAAGAGGAATGTGGTATGAGGATTTTAGGAAGAATCAACAACAACATGCATTATGCAGATGACACAACCCTGCTTGCTGAAACTGAGGAGGACCTAAAACATTTACTACAGAAAATCAAAGACTGTAATCTTCCTTATTAATTGAAGCTCAACATTAAGAAAACAAAGATTCTCACCAGTGGGCCAATTGGCAGCATCATGATAGATAGCGAAAAGTTTTTATCAGCTTCAGCTTGCTTGGCTCTACAATCAACACTCTTTGTACCAGCAGCCATAAAAGATGCATTGCATTGGGAAAGTCTGCTGTCAGGGACCTCTCCAGAGCACTGAATCACATTCTGCTAGGGTATTATTTAGCATCCACATGCATGGTATTATAAGCTTTATCTTTTGGTCATTAATTCTAGTTTTATAGCATTGTGGTCTGAAATATTACTTTGTATCACTTCAATGTTTTTTTATTTGTTGGGGCTTCCTTTATGTTCTAGTATATGATCAATTCTGAAGAATGTACCACGTTTACTTGAGAAGAGAGAAATTAACTTTTAGTGGGTGCAGTACCCTGAATACCATCCATAAGGTTGAGCTGGCTAGTTTAGATCTTCTGTATCTTCACTAAATTTCATTTAAGTTGGTGAAAGTGCAGTGTTAAAATCCTCTACCATTATTATGGCGCTGTCTAGTTCTATCTTCACATCAGTTAATATCGTCTTATGTATTTTTTATGTCCCTCATTTGGTGTATAGATGTGGACCAAGGCTATGTCTTCTTGATCTATTGTGCCCTTCCTTTTATGGTGATTTTCATCCTGAAGTCTATATTAGTAGAGGTTAGTATTGCCACACCTGCGTGTTTGTGATTACCATTTTCTTGGTGTCCCCGTCCCCAGACTTTTATTTTTTTTATGTCTTTCTCTTCATTTCTTAGATGTTTCTTGTAGGGACATATTGACGGGTTTGGGTTTTTTTTTGTTTTTGTTTTTTTTTTTTTTTAATCCATCACTACTCTTTTTATCTTTATTCTCACATTTACTCAGTTTACTTTAGTTATTAAGTGTAATTATTGACAGGTCATGTTTTGTTGTTGCCATTTTGCTGTTTACTTTTCTATTTTTTTTTTTTTTTTTTGGTTACTATCATCCAAATAGGGTCACTATGAGTTACCTATTACTCAATGGCACTTAACAACAACAATAACACCACCATAGAGAGAGATCAATTGACCTAGAGGACAGGGAGTAATGATCCCAAGCCAAAGGTGAGTGACTTTATTCTGTGACCCGCAGGCCTGTTTTTAATTGTTTTTGGTCAAACATTCTTCTAGGTCGTATAGCCCTGGTCTGTTGATTTGCTGTGCAGAAGTAACTCATGGTTGCTGTGATACTGAACACTGTGACACTGATGTGTCAAATATGATAATGGTTACCCATGGTAGACAGGGTTTGGTGGAGCTCCCCAATTAAAACAAGCTTGGAAGCAGGAGTGGCATCCACTTCCAATATAGCTTGCATCCGGAAACCCTCTGAACCTGGAGAAAGAATGAAAGTTATACAAGTGTTCAGGTATTTCATTCATAGAGTCACTATGAGTTGCTTAAGACTTGATGGCACTTAACAACAACATCAACAATGGTCCATCCACTTTCCCTTGATGTCTCTCTATGTAATGGAGTTTCCTTGTAGAATTTCTTGTAGAATTAGTGTTATTTTCACAAATTGTGTAAGCTCCTGCTTTTCCACAAATGAACTAATTTCTTTTCATATCTGATTTGATGGACAGCTTTTCTAGGTACAGGCTCCTCAACCAGCAATTATTTTCTTTCAACTTTCTGTATATGCCATTCAAGTGTCATCTTGCTCACAAATTTTCTATTGAGAAATCAGAACTTAATCTAATAGTTTCTCCTTCAAAGGTGACTCTCTTTTTCTTGGGCTGCTTTTAATATTCTATTCTTATCTTTTATTTTTAAGAATTTGACCGTGAGATGTCTTGATGCATTTTTTATAAAATCTGATTTGTTTGGTTTTCACTGAGCTTCTTGAATGTAGATTATTTTGTTCTTCATAATATCTGAAAAGTTTTATTCTAGTATCCCTTCCACAATTTTGTCATTGCTGTCCTGTCCCTCTTGTGCTCTGGTATTCTGATCATACATACATTGTTCACTTTTATGCCATCCCACTTGATTCTAATATTTTTTTATTTTCTATTTCATCTCATTGCTCATTTTTCTTCTAGTATGTTCCCATTGAGGTTCTTGTCTTCCAAGTCATTATTCATCTCACTGTTCTCTCTCTTCTATTATACTCTTTCATCCCTCCAGCATGTATTAAACTTCTGCCATTTCAATGTTGATATTCTGGATAGTATTTTTATGCATTTCTGTTATTTTGAGTACTATGTTAGCTGTACCCTTTCTGTCCTGTGATTATTTTTTATGTCCTTGTGTATTTAAGCCATAGTTTCAATTCTTTCTTCCATCATTTGCAGCTTCTTCTGTAGTTTTTCATATTCTTTCTTGTCATTGTATTTCTTTTGGAAGCCTATCTCTGAAAGATTTACTTTCTTTATGGCTTCCATTGTTTTTTCCATTATTTACACTTTTTTCCATAGCTGTTCATAGAACTCCACATTAAAATATAAGATATTTCTTTTATTTCCCTGTCTTTGGGGTATTTATTTTCGGTTACACACACACACACACACACACACACACACACACACACACACCACTCACACACTCTACTTCTCTGACTCTGGAATATTCGTTGGGTCTGTGATATGCTCTGCTTTTTTTTTCTGAGATGGCTTAATTGGTTTATTCACATTGTTTGAAACTGCTTGTTGCTTTCTTGATTTCTTTTCTGACTTCTCTGTGACGTTATTCTTGATAAGTGTTGGCTGTTTCTTTTGTGTCTGCATAGGTTGCTGATAGCTGTTTATTATACTATTGATTAGTTAGCAGATTAAAATAATAAGTCTATTGAGGTGGTTGCCTTGATTCACTGGAAGTCCTTTCTAGTTCTGTCGAGCAGGAAACTTTGCCTTTCCTGAAGTCCTTCATGCCGTCTCTGGGCTATGGTGCAGCCCTGCTGGAATTTTACCTTATTTTACTTCTCTCTCTTCAAGTCTATTGTTCTCCTTTTTCTGCAGAGTGGTCATCTACTAGGTGCTCCAACTTATGCAGTTTCAGTCCAGGGGCCTTTGAAGGCAGCTTTCTTGCTGGCATCTCAGCATGCCAACTGTGAAAGTGAGTCTCACCTGATTGCAGCCGTCTCTCCCAAACTCTATTGTCCTCTTTGGTCTCTGGGACAACCTCTTAGTGGCAGGGATTTCATAAAGAAGAAGCCTTTCTCCAAGGAGTTTCAAGCCCCTCCTTCCCCAGCACCTGAAAGTGCTGGCTCTGGGATTGAGTCTTTCACCCAATTTCAGCCCCTTCTCCTGAAATTTGTTGTCCTCCTTTGTCTTTGGGATTGCATGTGACCAGATATTTCAACACATACAGTTTATGTCAGGGGCCTTTCAGTTGTTGATCTTTTAACAAGTATTTATTAACTACATGCTATAGACCAGATTTGGTTCAATGACTAGGAAAACACCATATAATCTAACAAAGAGCATGCCTTTGCTGGTGGTTTATATTATTGAAGAGAAGACAAGAAATAAGCAGAAAATATAAATGCACATTATTATAACAGGCCATGATAAATGTTCTAAAGAAAAATCATGAACTCTAATTGGTATTGGTCTCCTGTATTTATAAGTGACAGAGCTTTAGATAAGATGATGAGGAGAGAACAAGCTGATAATTCTGTAGAGATGCAGGTGTCTGAAAGAAGAACATTCTAAGGAAAGAAAATAACATGTGCAAAGGCCTTGTGGTAGCAGCATGCCTACCCTGTTTGAGGAATAGCGTGGAAACAAATATGGTTAGGATAGAATAGGTAGAGTTAAATGGGAAATGTGTTTTGAGAGGTATTGAGGGGAATGGGCATTATGCTATGTATAGATTTGGGATTGTTATTTTAAAATACTGATGTTGTTAGGTGCTGTTGAGTTGATGCTGATTCATTACCAACTCTACGTGTCAGAGCTGAACTGTTCCTTTAGGATTTCATTGTCTTTACAGAAGTAGATTGCTAGGTCTCATTTCCTTAGAGCTGTTAGGTTGGTCAAAACTGCAGCTTTCAGGGTAACAGCTGTGTGCTTAATAGTTATCTCACTAGAGCTCCTTGGAGGACTTGATTTTTTGCTAAGTGGTTCACTTTATTCTCAAAATTACCCTGAATTTGAAGCAAGAGCTTCCCAGGAAAGTTTTTCCTACTATGGGGTCCAACTGATCTTACTTGAACATTTTTATCTAACATCACTTAAATAAAAGCTGTAAACAGTGAGATGCATTCATGATTAATTTTTTAATATCAGGTTTTGCACAGAATTTTCTTTGTGTTCTTACTGAGGTTAAATACAAATATTAAATGAACTTAAACTATGAGAGATAAAATGCAAAATTTATGGGTTTTTTGATTCATGCTCAAACTTGGAAAGGAGGCTGTTGGCTCTGAAAATGTCATACACTTGTTTTCACTGTAAACTGCAGATAGTGAAAACTGCTGAAATTGAAAGATATATTGCTTAACTTATAAGAACAACTTCTTGAACAAAATTTGGAGTTTAAAAAGGAAATAGTAAGGAACTACCAGAAAGATTTTCAGAATTATCTACTGTGATCATTTATAAATCTTGATCCCAAGAAAGAAAATTCAGTCTAATAAATACATTCTATAATTTAGTCTCCAGCATTTTTAATCTATTCTACTGGTATATATTAACATGTTTCTTAGAATTTTTCTTGTAAAAAATCTGTAGTAGGAAATATTTTTTTTTTATCCAAACTTTTCAATGTATATATTCAAGACCACAGTGCAGGAGAGGAAGACCCTCAATAAAATGGATTGATGTGGTGACAGGGGTAACGAGGGTAGGTGTGTCAGAGACAATGAGATTGGGACAGGACAGAGCAGGGTTTAGGGCTGTTGTACATAGGGTCGCTATGAGTTGCAGGTGACTTGACTGCACATAACAACAACAACAACAGTATATATAATTGTTGCTTTCTTTTCCAATGGCAAATAAAAAATGTCTTCCAAGTGAAAATAGAAAACTAGTAATTTTGCTATGGTTTCAATTATTTGCTTTGATAATATCTTTTGTCACTCAGTCTCAGTGTTTCCCCACTGATATTCTATATCATATCTTATGTTACACTAATATTTTATAACTTATATTACATAAACATCAGTACTGACTTTTTTCTTTACCTTAGATTGTTTCATCCGAAACTCTTTATCTTTCTGCATTCGGTATTGATCAATTTCTGCCATTGCCTCTTCCTTAGCTTGTTTCAATCTCTTTCCTTTTCCTGAAAATGAACAGTGGCATAAAAAGGAATATTTCTTTTCAGTATGCTTGAAATTTTAAACCTGATTTAAAAAAAATATAGGTTAGGTATATATATATTTTTTGGTGACTTTCCCCCCCTAGAATAGCACATTTCATAAAAAAAATAATAGATGTACTGAAAACTCTATTTTAAACTTACATTTTTACAAACTGAATTGTTAGATCTTGAGAATGGCAACTCTTTAATCTTTACGTATTTGAATAAAATATTTTCTCATTTATGCACAGTTACAGTCAGACAGTGTGCTTTAAATGTCATATACTCAGACAGATATCATTTGGTCCAATTTTCTGTTCTGATTTGCAGCCAGGCTTCCGTCAGCTCACACCAACTGGATCCTATTTATCACTGGCTGAGCTCCAAAGCTCCTGCAAACATGCAACTCAGACTCTATCAAACGGAGTTACCATTTTACAAAAAAGAGAGAGAGAGAAATTTATTGGGATATTTCCTGACCACTTGTTGACTCTAGAATGACTTATTAAGCCCCACAGCACATCAAAGTCGTTTTTTTTTGGCAGTAGTTTTCTCTGAGGTGGACTTGAAAGCGGTTGTAAAACCAATTGTTTTTAATGGTTAGGAGGTTTAGTTTGGTAGTCTTTCTTTTATTAAGAGCAAAGGTGTAAGCTTTATATCAGCAGACAGGAAGGTAGAGGAAAGTTTTAGACAAAAACAGTGTTGTGAGGATCATTAGCTTGATGTACAGCCGTTTGCCAACCAGAATTAAGTTCTAGCAGTTATAGGCTAAATTTAATTGCTCCTCTCCCCCACCTCCTTCCACCATCAGATTTTCACATACTAATATTTTGTGATCATTACAACCTTAGAGAAACTCCCCACTATATTGAAATTCTTTTTCCCCCCTTTCCTAATATTTTGATTTCTGTTAAAAACCTTCATTCTTTTGCTTATTTGATTTCTTCTGTCTAATGTATGCTAACTCTAGGTTTGAATCTGTTCTTCAGTTCCTTGAGCTTAAGAAATGCTGAGCGAGTTCAGCCCTTTTGATTTTTTGACTCTAGTTCCTCGCACATTTCATCGTAGTATTTTGCTTTGTCATTCAGAGCAGCCTTTTGGAATCTTCTGTTCAGCTCTTTAGTATCTTGAATTCTTCCTTGTGCTTTGGTTTCTCTATGCTCCAGTGCAATCTTCAGAGTTTCTTCTGACATCCATTTTGGGGATGCTTTGGGCAGAATATTAAATGATCCAGGAAGTATTAAAAGAAGATGGAAGGAATATACTGAGTCATTATATAGAAAGGAATTGGCAGATACAGAGGAATTTAAAGAAATAACATATGACCAAGAGCCTATGGTGATGAAGGAAGAAGTTCAAGCTGCTTTGAAGGAAATAGCAAAAAATAAAGCCCCAGGAATTGATGGTATACCAATTGAAGTGTTTCAGATACCAGATGTTGCCCTGGATGTGCTCACCAAGCTGTGCCAAGAAATCTGGAGAACAACCACTTGGCCAACTGACTGGAAGAGATCTATATTTGTTCCCATTCCAAAGAAAGGTGACCCAACTGAGTGTGGAAACTACAGAACAGTGTCATTGATTTCACATGCAAGCAAGATTCTGCTGAAGATCATCCAAAAACGATTAGAACAGCACATCAGCAGAGAACTGCCGGAAGTCCAGGCTGGGTTTAGAAGGGGTCATGGTACTAGGGATATCGTTGCTGATGTTAGATGGATCTGGGCTGAAAGCAGGGAATACCAGAAGAATGTCTATCTGTGTTTCATTGATTATGCAAAGGCATTTGACTGTGTGGATCATAACAAACTGTGGCTGACTCTGAGAAGAATGGGAATCCCAGAACATTTAATTGTGCTAATACGAAACCTATACTTGGACCAAGAGGCAGTAGTCAGAACAGAGCAGGGTAACACTGCATGGTTCAAAGTAAGGAAGGGTGTACGCCAGGGATGCATCTTGTCTCCATACCTTTTCAACATGTATGCAAAGCAGATTATTCGAGAGGCTGGGCTCTATGAGGAGAATTGTGGCATCAGGATTGGTGGAAGATCTATTAACAATCTCCGTTATGCAGATGACACAACCTTGCTTGCTGAAACTGAGGAGGACCTCATGCACTTGTTGCGAAGGGTCACGGACTGCAGCCTTCAGTATGGACTGAGGCTCAACGTCAAGAAGACAAAGATTCTCGCCACTGGAGCAATTGGCAGCGTCAGGATGGATGACGAAGAGATTGAGAGTGTTCACAGCTTCAGTTTGCTCTGCTCCACAGTCAACACTCTTGGCACCAGCAGTCAGGAAATCAAAAAGCGTATCACGATGGGAAAGTCTGCCGTTAGGGACCTCTCAAAGGTATTCAGGAGCCACAGTGTCTCTCTGGAGACTAAGGTGCACCTGATACAGGCCATGGTCTTTGCAATCGCTTGTTATGCATCAGAGAGTTGGACAATGACTAGGGGGACAGAAGGAGAGTGGATGCTTTTGAGCTGTGGTGCTGGAGAAGGGTACTGAATGTACCATGGACTGCCAGGAAAACAAACAGATTCATCTTGGAGAGGATTAAACCAAGCTGCTCCTTGGAGGCAAGGATTCTGGGGCTTCGTCTGACATACTTTGGACATGTTGCCAGGAGGGACGGGTCCTTGGAGAGGGACATCATGCTTGGGAGGGTGGAGGGACAGCGCAGGAGGGGAAGACCCTCTATGAGATGGATTGATTCAGTGACTGGGGTAATCGGGATGGGTGTGTCAGAGGCGGTGCGGTTGGCGCAGGATAGAGCAGGGTTTAGAGCTGTTGTGCGTAGGGTCGCTATGAGTCGGAAACAACTCGATGGCACATAACAACAACAACAATGTATGCTAAAGGTTTGGTCATAATTTTTGTTGACTAACTGGAAAGATTGGGGTTTGAATTCAGCAGCTGCTCCTTGGGAGAGAGAGGGGCACTTTGCTTCAATAGAATTATAGACAGAGGGTCACCAGTAGTTGAAATCAACTTGAAAACAGTGAGTTCTTTGTTATATTGTGCTGATTCTAAACTAAGCAAATGTGTTCTCATTAAGTGGTAAAAACTGAGAATCTTAACATAAATTTTTAACTGTTTTATTATAATTATATAAATTATACTTAATATTTTTACACACCTTTGTAACCTTTGAGGGTAGAATATTCCTAAATTTCTTTCCCTGATGAATGTGAATAGTTTTACTAGTCATCCTATATCACATAGAATAAAGATGCATTTCCTGAGTTATTAACTGTGATGCTGATTGAAACTCAGATAAGCCTCATTCAGAAGAGATATTTAATTCTTCCTTTATATCTGTTGAATCCCTGAGAGGTGCACAAAGTTAATGCCATCATAATTCTGAAAGTCGTAGGTTTGAGTCAATCCAGAGAAATTTTGAATGAAAGGCCTAGTGGTCTCCTGAAAAACCAGCCATCACACACCTGTGGAAAGTCTGCATCCACACATAAAAGTTCAGTCTAGAGAAAGCCATCAAGTTGCAGCAATTGAACCTAGCTCATGACATGGATAATCTTCACCTAGTAGGGCTCTGGTAAACTCAACTCCAGCCAATCTGTGGCTAGCTTCAAATGGACATCAGCTGCAAACTCAGGAGAATCCACATTCCTCTCTGTGTGCCAGACCTGTTGGTCTCCTCACTCAGCCCTAGCCACCTACATTGAGCTAAGTCAACAAACCAGGGTTCCTCATGATTCTCTGCTCCTTAAGCCAAAATCCCTTTCTGATCATCCACATAGCTGTGCGTTGCTAGGTAGGCAACTCTGAAGGAACATGTCCAAGTTCAACCTGTTTCTTCATTGTTCTATTTCTCTCACTTCCATACCTGTGGATCCAGGAACCAAAGTTTCCAAGTTGAACCTCAAAGTTTCCAAGTTGAACTGACAATTCCTCATTAGAAAGGACTTGCTTGCTCTCTCAAAGTACTGGTTTAATAGGGATGGGAAAATCAGATTTTGGCTGTCTAAAGGGCAATATCAGGGCATAAGGCATGAAGCAGTTGGGTTACATTCTTTCACAAATGTAGTTATTAGTAAGACAATTGTAAGGGTGAACAAATCCCAGGAAACACTTGAAATATAAATGAAAGATTATACAAAACATAATGTACATGCATGAGATACAATGTGTATGAATGATAAAAAGATTAAAAAAAACCCTAAAAACAAAAAAAAAGGGGGGGGACAAAAAAAAAAGTATGGCGCATACACCCTTGGGTCTCTATGAGAAGAATCATGGACTCCAAACCGGCAATTGTTCTGTTTGTTTCGGTTCCAAATCAAAACCCACTGCCGTTAAGTGAGTGGGTTTGATGACTCATAACAGTCTTCCCTGGGGTTTCTGAGGCTGTAAATCTTTCCCAAAGGAGACTGCCCATCTTTCTTCGATGGAGCATCTGGTGAATTTGAAATGCTGATTCATGGATTAGCAGCCTGTTGTGTTACCATTACCAAAACCCTTTTCAAATACCAAGCCTGGTACAAAGTAATGTGTCTCTGATTCTTGAACCTTCCTGGTCATTCTTTCCCTTCTTTTTATTTTCTTACTGCTAATTATAAGGAGCTCTAGTGTTGAGGCATTGTACTGCCTACCCAAAGGCACACAGTTCAAATCCACTAACTGCTCTGAGGAGGAGAGATGGACAGTTTCCTCCCACGTGATTCGCAGCCTCTGAAACCTCACTGGAGGTCAGCCATAGGTCAGGTGCTACTCAACAGCACATACCATCAACAATAATAATGTTTATTATCATCTTAACTTGACTAAATCCCTGGTTCTCTGAGGTCCTATCCATTTAGTAACGATCATACTGTGAGCAGAACAAAAACAGATGACATATTGGTGGTAGAAAAAACTCCTTCAACCCCAGCCTACTATTTCTCCAATCAAAACTTTGAGATAAAAATGCATTTCAGATGCATTAACATTTTCTTAAACATAATGAGTTCATAGAAATACACAATTACTTTTGAAAATAAATCTTACATCATTATTCTCTAACACCTTGGTTTCAAGTTAATGACAGCACAGTCCAAGAAAACAAAACAAGAATGAGGAAGTTCTGTGTGCCCTACCCCGGAGCAGAATCCAGCGCTCCTTTTAGAGCCAGTCTATTAGCTCAGTCACGCCGCGGCCGCTCAGAGTGCGCCTGTGAGTCCTGCCTCATGGCACCAGTCACCTGCTGGGTCTCGTTCAATTAACAGGGCAGCCACAGGGAGATCTCTGTTGGCGCAGCAATTTTCCAGATCGACTCAGCAGCTGCTGCTGTGTGAGACAGCTGCATACGCTACACCTGATTTAATTCAGCGACCGAAACCACTATTGTGCTAGAAGTGAAGCCAAACGCCTGCATCAGACTGGTAGCTTATTGCTCTGTTATATGGACATTTCCAAATTTCTCTTTCTTCATAAGTATTGAAAACAGGGCTACTGTGAACGAAAATAGTGTTTTTTCTCACTATTTTCTCCATAAAACATCACTCACTCATTGTTTCTGAGTCTGAACTCACTCGTAGCTCTCCTTCGGTGAATTTCTGAGGCTGTAAATCACACAGGATTCTGATTTTATTTCACTTTCTAAATTTATTTTTATTTATCTGGCACCTTCTAGCAAGAACATGTTAGTGTTTAGATGCAATCTGATCTTGAGTCCCAGAGTTCCTACAAGGACTTAGATCTTACCGGTCAAATTTCCCGAGTTTTTGTTTAGAAAAAGGGTATCATTTTAGGCATTGAAATTTTAAATCTACTGGAGTAGGAACTGCAGGCAGTTTTCACTTTTTCAACCATTATGCGTTCAGTACCTACTAGATACCTGCCACAGACCATACATAGAGTCAGAACCAGAGGAAAGGTCAGTGCAAGGATATGGTCATTGCTCCTGGCTGACATAAACTGCATGCATTCTGAAACTATATACGCAGTGGTCTAGTTTCTAAGAGGAAAACAATAGAACATACACATTATGAAGGGTAGTACACAATCAACAGAAAGCAATGCAACTTTAGTGCTGAGTTTCTTTGTACTTTTGATAGTTAAAATAGAGTAAAAATTTGTAACATTATGGTAATATCCACTCAACTATTAAAATTTTAGAGGATCTGTGCTTTCTCAGCACCCCCAATAGTCAGGCTAAGAAGCATGTGTCTTACATTAAGAAGCACCTGCCTTATGTTAAGAAGGTGAGTCGGAAATGCAAACAGACCTAGATACATCAAGTGGAGACAAGAGAAAGCTAAGGAGAAGGTCAGGAAAGGCTTCCAGTAAGCGTCACCATTGAGATGAGTGCCCTTTTTTTCCCTATAATTACATTTTATTAATTTTCATAAACATTTACAGAGATTTTGGGTTTCCATTCATTCACCGCTGCACCATTCTCTCTACCCTCCTCCCAGTTTGTTCTTGTCCAAATGCCACAGTGCTTGTCAAAGCCAGTTCTGATTAATCTTCTTTGTCTGTGTGTCCTTTGCCATTCCCTATCACTCCTCCCTGAGAGAGACTTCACCTGAGTCATAAGGAAAAGGGGATGGCGTATTCTCTTAGCTACTTCCTGCTGAAAAGGGACGCTGTGGATTTCAGGGTGAAGATCTTCTCTCACTACTCTAAAGGGCCCCTTTGGCAGTAGGAAACTGAGTAAGATGGGTTCAATAATGTATACTGCACTGAAACAGAGGAGGGAGAAAACTGTTTAAAAGAGATATATAACAGGAGATGAGTGCCCTTATTGACCAGAAGAGCAGTGAGGGTGGAGAATCTATCTGGAGTATTGGAAAAAGAAAAGGTCAATCTTTTTCAGATATTTTTTGAGAACTTACTCTGAAGAACTCCGTGTCTAACAACAAATACTTAGCTTATTTTCATATATTTGATTTGTTATGCAGACATATCTTTCAGTAAGAAAGTGATTGTTATTGTATACCATCCAGTCGGAACTGACCCATCGCTGACCCTCAAGTGGGTTTTTGCACAGGAGGATTCTTCTCTTGCTGGATGTGCATTCGGGATTGCCACACAGCTACTTGTCACCAGGCCACCAGTGCTCCCCTAGGAAAGTCATTCTTGAGTTTCATGCCAGAAGATATTTTGCAGAGAGTGAGGGAGAGTGAAACTTAGACTGGTTTTTATATGATTTGAAGTTGTTGTTTTATGTGCTGTCAAGTCACCTGTGACTCATAGAGACCCTCTCTACAACAGCCCTAAACCCTGCTCTATCCTGTGCCAATCTTATTGCCTCTGACACACCTATCCCCATTACCCCAGTCACTGAGTCAATCCATCTCATAGAGGGTCTTCCTCTCCTGTGCTGTCCTTCCACCCTCCCAAGCATAATGTCCCTCTTCAAGGACTAGTCCCTCCTTGCAATTTGTCCAAAATATGTTAGACAAAGTTTCAGAATCTTTGTCTCCAAGGAGCAGCCTGGTTTAACCCTCTCAAGGATGAACCTGTCTGTTCTCTTAGCAGTCCATTCAATATTCTTCTTCAACATTTCAGTTCAAAGGCATCAATTCTCTTTCCATCATCCCTAGTCATTGTCTAGCTCTCTGATGCAAGTGTTTGCAAAGACCATGTCCTGGATCAGGCACACTTTAGTTTCCAAACTGAAATCATTGCTCTTCAGTACTCTGGAGAGGTCTCTGACAGCAGACTTTCCCAATGCAATACATCTTTTAATTTCCTGGCTGCTGGTTCCAAGTGTGTTGATTGTGGAGTCAAGCAACCTAAAGCTGTTAAGAATCTCAGTCTCTTCACCATCTATCACGATGATGCCAATTGGCCCAGTGGTGAGAATCTTTGTTTCCTTGATACTGAGCTTCAATCCATACTGAAGGCTGTAGTCCTTGACCCTCTGCAGCAAGTTCTTCAGGTCCTCCTCAGTTTCAGCAAGCAAGGCTGTATCATCTACATAACGTAGATTGTTGATGAGTCTTCTTCCAATCCTGAAGCCACATTTCTCCTCATACAACCAAGCCTCCCAGATAATCTGTTCGGCATATAAATGCCTAAAAATAATACAGGAGCAGCACAAATCTTGAGAAAGGGTAATATTTATAGAAGGTATTGCTGACAATTAAATGAGAGACTGAGTTGTTTCAATTAATGATGAGTCAATTAATGATGACCACATGTGTTATTTGACAATGGGGAGACAAGACTGAAGTTAAATTTCCATTTGGTGATGCTGACAAGACTAATGTATTTATGAACCGGGAGATCAGAAATATGAGTCTTCAGAACAGAGTCAATTTAAAGGGATAAGGTTAGATATGATCATCCAAGAAGTGTCTGAGGATTTAAAAGAGTTGTCAGCCACTGTGGTGATGACTTGAACTCAGAGAGACCTTATGTACAACAGTATGAAGTGCTGCCCTACATCAACCTCACGATCCCTGGCATCCTTGAGTCGACCATTAGAATAATTTGCTAATCTGTCCTTTGCTGTCTCTCTCCAGTGACTGATCCCTCCTGATGATGTGCCCAAATTAAGTATGTTTGACAATGTTTTGTTCTGATCCATAGGGTTTTCATCAGCTAATTTTTCTAAGTCTTTCTTCCTTGTCCATTTTCTCCAAGAATTACTGCTGAAATCTGTCCACCAGTGTATGGGTATGATAATATTTGAAACATTACTAACAGTTTGCAGTATCACAGCAAAATGGGAGCAAGCTAGGTGAGTGATAGTTGGGGCAGCTAAAATTATGATACAAATAAACAAACTTTAGAGAATGTAGTAATTTTGGTCAACTACATTGCAGAAAGCAATAAATTACCAGGAAATTAGAATAGTAACCTTTCTTTTGGTAACTGTTGGTACAGAACTTCTCTTTTGTCTCATTTCTTTCCATAGCTGCTTTTTATTGTTTCCTTTTGCTTTTTACCCCCAGTTTCAAACTCTACTTCTTAAGATATCGATGTATATGCATATGTACAAAATACTTTTGGGTAGGTTGTAGATTGAGTACCACCAAGAGTGATTAATACAGGAAAATGTTCTGTAGTTTTAATTTTAATAATACCTACACGAAGAAATGAAAGTCTCATATACTTACAAATACCTCATTAGTCTGTGGACTATAAAGAACGAGGAAGTATTTATAGATTTACAAAATACATGAGACATGGTCTTAAAGTTCTAATAGAAAAATCATTTTATTAGTTTATTAAAAATCATGTCTTCATAAACAAAAATATCCACTTGAATGTTGAAGAACTTAAATAGTTCTTATTTTCATAATTCTGAAATTTTACAAATAGCTCAGCAGCTTATTTAAGTATATATTATTAGTTAGAAATATATTAATATATGTTAGTATAAAACAAACAGTAATTTTGCATTTTTGATGTATTTTTGGTAGAAATAACATAGGTATTTAATATGCTGTATATTGAAAGAAGGGAGCCCTGGTGACTTAGCGATAGGGAGTTGTGCTGCAAACCTAAAGGCACACAGTTCAAATCAACTCACTGCTCTGAGGGAGAAATATAAGCAGTCTCATCCTGATTAATTTATAGCCTCTCAAAACCCAGTGGAAGACAGGTATGAGTCAGTTCCAACTCAAAGGTACATAACAACAACAAAAGACATCACATCATTGAAAACAATTCATACAGGGTTTTGGCATTTTTTGTTTTATTTTTCTGTTGACATAGTTTTATTTTTTGAAAACAATAAGTCAAATTACAGTGTTGATGCACAGCTGTAGATTGTTTTCGAATTTGCAATGTTTGTAAATGAAATAAATTGTCATTGTTAGGTGCTGTCAAATCAACTATAGCTCATAGCAACTCTGTGGAGAATAAATCTGAAGCTTCTCTTATGTACACCATCCTCAAAATTGTCCTCAAACTTAAGTCTATTGTTAAAGTCACTGTGTGAGTGCATCTCATTGAGGGTCTTCCTCCCTTTCACTGCTCATGCATTTCCCCCCCCAGCATGATGTATTTTTCTAAGCACTGGCCTCTCCGGAAAATGTGCTCAATACATCTGAGATGAAGTTCCACTATCCTTTCCTGTAAGGAGCATCTGGTTGCATTTTATTTAAAAACAGGTTTGTTTACTGTTTTGGCAGTCCATGGGATATTCACTACTCTTTAGCAATACCATAATTCAAAGTCATGGCTTCTTTCATCCTATTCATTGTGCAACTTTCAGATGCAATGGAAAATACCTTTGATTAGATTTGGTGCATCTTGGTTGTTAAACTGACGTCCCTGCTTTTCAGAACTTTAAAAGGGATCCTTGACGGCGAATTTTCCCAATGCAATACATATTTTGGTTCCCTGGTTGTTGCGACCATGAATGTTGATAAAAGAATTTTTTTTTTAAAAAAAAGGAGTTCTGGTGGCCTAGTGGCAGGAAGCTCCATTTGAATCTCGAAAACACATGATTTGAATCCACCAGGTGCTCTGCTGGAGAAGGATGGGTGGTCTTCTTCTCCCATGTGATTAACTGATACTGAAAACCCCACGGGGTGGGGGGGGGGTCAGCTATGGGTCAGTTCTGACTCAGTAGTATACACAACAACAAAATAAAAATAGCTTTCATAAAAGAACTAATACAGCACATGTTTCAAAGAAACTTTTAGATATTACCTTAACTTTCTAATGTGATTTTGATTGAAAGTTCAATTTCATTTCCACTGTAAAATGTATCTTATCTTGGACTAACACAGTCTTATGTTTTGACTGAAGAACAAAAATATGCTAAATTCCCATTATATAGAGTAGTGCAAACCTATTGTGATTTTTCTAAATGCAACAAAATAGTAAGTTGATGTTGATTGTGAGGAACACAACAAATTATGGCTAACCTTGAGAAGAACGGGAATCATAAAGCACTTAATTGTACTCATGTGAAATATATACTTGAACCAGGAAGCAGTAGTCAGATCAGAGTAGGAAAACACTGCATGGTTCAGAATCAGGAAAAGTGTGCATCAGGGATGCTTCCTGTCCCCATATGTTTGGAATCTATATGTGGAAGAGATCATGTGGGGAGGCTGGACTTTATGAGAAGGAATGTGGCATCAGGATTGGAAAGAGTCTTCAACAACCTGCATTATGCAGGTGACACACCTTGCTTGCTGAAACAGAGGAAGACCTGAGGCATTTGCTGCAGAAGATCAAAGACTAATCGTCAACATGAATTGAAGGCCCCATACATCAATTTTATCCTCTTCAGATTGTTCATTTCTGGTTGTATTTGGCTGTCTCTTTATACCTTGGACTAGTCCTTCTAAGCTTGACCCCAGTTTGTCTTTTATGAAGGTTATGGTTTTAGGCTTTATTCCCAGGTTTCTGATCCACCTTGAGTTGATTTTTGTGTATGATGTGAGATGTGGATCCTGTTTCAGCTTTCTACAGGTGGAAGTGCAGTTTTACCAAAACCATTTGTTGAAGAGGTTGTCATTTCCCCATTTTATAGCTTTGATTTTTTTGTCGAATATCAGTTGACTATAGATAGCTGGATGTATTTTTGGGTTCTCCATTCTGTTCCATTGTTCTTTGTGTCTGTCATTGTACCAGTACCATGCTGTTTTGGTTACCTCTGCTGTGTAGTAGGTTTTGGGGTCAGGGTATACTATGCCTCCAACCTCATTTTTGTTTCTTAGAAGTGTTTTCCTTATTCGGAGTCTCTTGCCTCTCCAAATAAATTTGATAATTACCCTTTCAATCCCCTTGAAAAGGAATTTGGTATCTAAATTGGGAGTGCATTAAACATGCAGATTGATTTTGGTAAGAATGTCATTTTCATGATATTAAGTCTTCTCATCCATGAACAGGGCACATTTTTCCATTTCATTTTTTTTCTATTTCATTAGGTCTTTTACTGTGTCTTGCAGAAATGCTCTGTAGTTTTCTTTGTATAGGTCTTTTGTATCTTTAGTTAGGTTCATTCTCAAGTATCTCAATTTGAGTTTGACTATTATAAATGGTATTGCTTTCTTATTTTCTTTCTCTTAGTTCTCTTTGTTACTGTAGAGGAATACTATTGATTTTTAGATATTGATATTATATCCTGCTACACTGCTTAATTGGCCTATTAACACTAACAGTTTTTTTGTTGAGGCTCTGGGGTTTGCTGTGCACACTATCATATCATCAGCATATAGCAATAGTTTAACCATATCTTTGCCGATCTGGATGGCTTTTATTTCCTTCTGTTGTTGTATTGCCCTAGCAAGCAATTCCAATACAATACTGAAAAGAAGTGGTGACAGTGGGAATCCCTGTCTGGCCCCTGTTTGCAAGGAAAAAGTTTTTAGTCTTTCTCCATTGAAAATGATGTTGGCTCTTGGTTTTGTATATATACTTTTCACTGTATTGAAGAAATTCCTTCCATTCCAATTTTGCTGAGTGTCTTCATTAGGAAGGGGGGGTTGTATTTTGTCAAATGCCTTTTCTGCATCAATTGCTAAGATCTATGGTTCTTGTTATTTACTTTGTTAATACAGTGAATTATGTTGATTGCTTTTCTTATGTTAAACCATCCTTACATAACTGTTATGAATCCCACTTGATTCATGTGTAAATCAAAAACTTTTTCCAACAGGTTGAAAAGAAAACTTGCAGACTGAGAACAAACATTTGGTAATATGATCTCACACAAGAGACTTATAAAAAGTTTACGGAATACTCCTGGGACTCCACAAGAAAAACCCAATTACAAAATAGGCAAAAGACATGGAAAGAATTTTCACAGAGGAAGATATTTGAATGCAAATAAACACATGAAGAAATATTCCAAATCACTGGCAATAAGAGAGATGTAAGTCAAAATCAAAAAGTCAAAGTTTGACAGGGCAGAAAAGTAATAAATGTTGGAGAGGATGTGGCAAAAAAGAAACTCTTATACATTGTTGGTAGGATTGTAAAATGGTACTGCCATTATGAAAGGCAGTTTGGTGCTTCCTCAAAAAGCTGAGCATTGACATTCCATATGATCTGGTTATTCCAATACTTAGAATATACCCTGAGAAAATGAGATCTGAGGCACAAACTGACATTTGTACACCAGTGTTCATAGCAGAATTATTCACCATCACAAGAATATGGAAGCAGCCCAAATGTCCAACCACAAACATAGTACACTCACAGAATTGAATACTATGCAGCACACAGACCCAATAATTTTGTAAACTATTACATAACCTGGGAGAGATTGGAGAACATTATGCTGAGTGAACTAACTCAGTCCCACAAGGATAAATATTGTATAAAATCATTATTGTAGAATGAGTATAAGGATCCAAGAGGGGTGGGAGAAGTTAGAAGCATAGGGATGAGGATGTGCAGGAGGAGGGGGAATTAATCATGGAGTTGTACATTTGATGGGGGGGGGATGAGGGAACTTGAAGGAATTTGTTTTTGAAAATAATTTATTTCAATTTTGTAAATAAACTGGTGGAGAGGGGGGGAAATCACAACAAAACAACACCACAAACCAACAACAAACCAAACATGAATTGAAGCTCAACATCAAGACAACAAAGATTTTCACCACTAGGCCAATTAGCAGCTTCATGATAGAAGGAGAAGAGATTGAGATTATTATCAGCTTCAGCTTGATTGGTTCCACAAACCACACTCTTGGTATCAGCTGTCAGGAAATAAAAAAATGAATTTCATTGGGAAAGTCTGCTTTCAGGGACCTCTCTAGAGTACTGAAAAGCAACAATGTCAGTCTGGAGACTAAGGTGCACCTGACCCAGGCCATAGTTGTTACAATGACTTGCTAAGCATTAAAATGGTGAACAATGACTATTGATAATAGGAGGATAATCAATGTCTTTGATTGTTGGTGCTCAAGAAGAGTGTTGAACATACTGTCAACTACCAGAGGAACAAATAGGTCTGTCCTAGAGGAGGTGAAACCAAACTGATCCCTGGAGGCAAGAATTTTGAAACTCTGTCTCACACACTTTGGGCATGTGGCCAGGAGGAACCAGTCCTTGGAGAAGGACATAATGCTTGGAATGGTGGAGGGGCAGTGCATAGGACAGGAAGAGCCAGGATGAGAGAGGATGAATCAGTTACTGGAGAAATGGGATTACGTTTCTTGGAGATGATGAGATTGGCTGAAGATAGGGCAGGATTCAACATAGGATTGCTATGAGTCGCAGGTGATTCTATGGCACATACAAAAACATTCTACACATAAAAGTATATATGAGAGTTTACAGTAATATACAAATATGATAGTGATAAAGCTATGTTTTATTAATATGTTACATAATACATGCTATAAAGTATACATGTTTTTGTTGTTAGGTGCCACCGACTCAACCATGACTCCATGCAACTCTATGAATAACATATATGGATCTTGCCTTAGTCTATACTATCTTCTTCATTTCTGATATATTTGAGCTCAACAATACAGTCACTGTGTCAATCAAGCTCTTTTAGGATATTCCTCTCCTTTACTAACTCTCACACTTTTCCAAAGATGATGTCTTTTTTAAGGAATAGCCCCTCCTCACAATATGCTCAAAATAAGGAAGATGAAGTTTCATCATCCTTAACTCCAAGAAATGCTCTGGATGCACTTTTTTCTAATACATATTTGTTTGTTCTTTTGGCAATTCATGGGATGTTCAGTACTGTTCTCCAACATAACGCAAAGCATCAATTATTCATCTGTAATCCTTATTCACTGTCCAACTTTCGATGTGTAACAAGTAATTGAATATATGCATATTAAAATATTCTTTTCTTAAGAGTAAATCTAATCAGAAACACAAAGGATCTATTCAAAGAAAATTACAAAACATTACTACAAGAAACCAAAAGAGACATGGAGAAATGGAAGAATATACCTTGCTCTTGGATAGGAAGACTCAATATTGTAAAAAAATGATAATGCTATCAAAGACAATTTACACATTCAGTACAATCCCAATACAAATACCAATTCCATTCTTCAACAAGATGGAATAGGCAATATCCAATTTCATTTGGAATGGAAAGAGACCCCAAATAAGCACTCCTTAAAAAGAGAAGATAGGAGGCATCTTACTCCCTAATTTCAAATTCTACTACACTGCCGTGGTGGTCAAGACAGCATGGTACTGGTACAATGACAGACACATAGACCAATGAAATACAATTGAGAATCCAGTAATCAACCCATCTACCTATGAACAACTGATTTTTGACAAGGAGACAAAATCAGTTAAGTGGAGAAATGACAGCCTTTATAACAAATGGTGTTTGCAAAATTGGAAAACTACCTGTAGAAAATTCATGCAAAATCCACACCTCACGTCATACACAAAACCCAACTCAAATTGGATCAAGGACCTAAGACTAAAACCAAAGACTATAAATTTTATTAAAGAAAAGCTTGAAAGAACTCTAGAAGTCCTAATCCACAACATGAACAGTTTTTGAAGCGTCCTGAAAAAAACTACAACCAGGAGAAGATAATATAGATGAATGGGACCTTTTAAGAATCAAATCCTTATGCATACCCCAAAACTTCCCCAACAGGGTAAAAAAGGGAAGCCACAGGCAGGGAAAAAATGTTTGGTAATGACATGTCTGATAAGGGACTTATATCTAGAATTTAAAGGGTACTCAAGTACCACAAAATAAAGGTAAACAATTCAATTGAAAATGGGCACAGAATATGAACAGATAATTCACCAGAGAAGACATCCAGATGGTGAACAAACACATGAAGAAGTGTTCAAAATCCCTAGCTCTAAAAAAGGTGCAAATCAAAACCATGAGATATCATCTCACCCCAGTAAGAATAGCAAAATTTAACAGACCAGCAAACAACCAATGCTTGCCTGGCAAGGTTGTGGAGAAACTGGAATGCTTATTCAATGTTGGTGGGAGTGTAAAATAGTGAAACCACTAGGAAAGGCAGTATGGTGCTGTCCCAAAAAGTTGTAAATAGAAATATCATATGAACCAGCAATTCCACTACTGGGAATATACCCTAAAGAAACCAGAACTGCCACCCAAGCAGATATATGCACACCCATGTTTATCACAGTTTTGTTCACAGTAGCAGAGTTGGAAACAACCTAAGTGTCCATCAACAGAGAAGCTGTGGTATGTTCACACAATGGAATAATATGCTGCATTGAAAAACACAGAACTCACAATATTTTATACAAAATGTGTGACCCTGGAGGACACTATGCTGAGTGAAATATCTCAGTCACAAAAGAATAAATACTGCATAATGCCACTGTTGTAAAATGGGACTGACATTGGGTTTGGGGAGAAACTAAGAAAAGAGAGGATAAATAATGTATACTGCATTGAAACAGATGAAGGAGAGAACTGTTTAAAAAGGACTATATGATTAGGTATTATTTTCATGATAAGAGTCCAGAATAAGAGCTGCAGAGTAAAGCGGACTGGGTGAGGGGTGATTGTATAGCAATGAAAGATTTTTTTTTCCCTTTTCAAAAGGAAAAGGAAACTGGGGAAGGAGTGGACAGAGAGGAAAATGTACAACAATGAATAAAGGGAAATACAAAGTCTCTGTAAAACTTTCATTAAAACGTCAATGATGTGTACCAATGAGGGAGTTTTTCTTTTGCTTTTCAAGGAGAGGAGCAAATGGGAGGGGGGAGGGGGTTGTGCGGGGAGAAGGGTGCAACAATGAATGAATGGAATCCCAAAATCTCTGTAGATGTTCATTGAAATGAAAAATAAACAACCTAAATTTAAAAAAAAAAATTGGCCAGACTGAAATTTGATAACAATGTATGTTGGCAAAAGTGTAACAAAACAGGTAGCCACACGGCAGATGTATGTTAAAATGGCCTACACTGAGGGCAATGCAAAACCCTTACTCAAATGCACTTTGAGCTAATAAATGAGAATTTATCTTAAAATGCAAAAAAAACCCACAAAACCGTCAATGATTAAAAAAAATATTTTTTTCATTATGTGTTTTGTGAGATATATTTGTCATATAAGTATTATAAAAGGCCCCAGTGCTGCATGGTGAAGCACTTGTCTACAAAAATTGAAAGAATCTGCTCTCAAAATTAATGTGTTTGAATTTTGTAAATAGTATTAAAAAAAAATTTGTTGGAATCTATCAGCAACTCCAAAGAAGGAAAAACTTAGGAGTTGGTTTCATTCTCTAAAGTGTAACTTCCCTCAAGTTTATACTACAGGTAAGTTCTGCTCTGTCCAACAGTATAATTGTGAGTCAAATACTGTGGGGCACTTATACTCTATCCAATAATGTAGACATGAGTCAAAATTGACTCAAAGGCATATGACAACAACTCACTTGTGATACAGGAGCGGAAGGCCTAGGATGAGGTGGATTGACTCATTTATTGGGGAAATGGGATTAGGTCTGTCGGAGACAATGAGATTGGCATAGGATAGGGCAGGGTTTAGAGCTAATGTTCATAGGGTCTCTATGAGTTACAGGTGACTCGACAGCATGTAACAACAGATGCTAAAGAATATTTGTTCTATAAATTAATGTACTTTATAAACATATTAGGGGACCTCTGATGGCCTTGTGGCAAGAAGCTGCGGTACAATCTTGAAGGCATGTGGGCTGAGGCTACCAGCTCCTCTTCAAAAGAAGGCTTGTCTATCACCTGCCATGCAATTAACTGCCTCTGAAAACCTGCCTGAGGGTCAGGCATGAGTCAGTTCTGACTCTGTGTTACACAACAACAACAAAAGAATAGTCTTATTATGTACAGCAATATTTCATGAATACATACAATATTATTATATCAATATTATGATTGTATATTACACATATGAACATTTTTCTTAAGGCCCTCAATATGCATTTTTTCTGATTCTTAAATAATTTTCAGATGTATGCATACATATATATATTATTATGTGCCATCAAGTTGCTTGTGACTCATAGCAACCCTATCAAGAGCTCTAAACCCTGCTCTATCTTGAGCCTACATCATGGTCTCTGACACACCTACTCCCATTTCCCAAGTCACTGAGTCAATCCATCTTATCCAGGACCCTCCTCTCTTAGGCTGTTTCTCCACCTTCCCAAGCATGATGTCCCTTTCTAATGACTGGTCCCTCCTTGCAGCATGTCCAAAGTATGTCAGACAAAGCTTCAAAATGATTGCCTTCAAGGAGTAGCCTGGTTTAACCCTCTCCAGGACAAATCTGTTTGTTCTCCTAGCAGTCTGTGGTATATTCAATATTCTTTTCCAGAATCACAACTCAAAGGCATTGATTCTTCATCTGTCATCTATAGTTATTGTCCACCTCTCTGATGCATCGCAAAATGATTGGGAAGACCATGGCCTGAAGCAGGCAAACATTAGTCTCTAGACTGACATCATTGATCTTCAGTATTCTAAAGATGTCCCTGACAGCAGATTTTCCTATTGAAATTCATCTCTTGATTTTCTCACTGCTGGGAACAAGAGTGGTGATTGTGGAGGCTAGCAAGCCAAAGCTGTTAATATTGATCTCTTTACCATTTATCAGGATGCTGCCAATTTTCCTAGTGGTGAGAATTTTTGTTTTCTTGATTTTGAGCTTCAATTCACATTGAAGACTGCATTCCTTTTGCAGCAAATGTCTCAGGTCCTCCTCTGTTTTGACAAGCAGGGTTGTGTCATCTGCATAATGGAGGTTGTTGTTGAGTTTTCCTGCAATCCTGATACCACATTCTTCCTCATAGAGATCAGCCTCCCAGATGATCTGTTCTACACATAAATGGAAATAACATGAAGATATGTTGCACCCCTGGCATACACCTTCCCTGATTTTGAACTCTGCAGTGTTTCCTTGTTCTGTTCTGACGACTGCCTCCTGGTCCAAGTATAGGTTTCACATAAGCACAATCAAGTATTTTAGGATTTCCATTATTCTCAGATTTAGCCACAGTTTGTTGTTATTCACACAGTCAAATGTCTTTGCATAGTCAAGAAACACACAGACAGACATCCCTCTGGTACTCTCTACTTTCAGCTAAGATCCATGTAACATTATAATGTCCTTGGTGTCATGGACTCTTCTAAGCTCTGCTTGTACATCTGACAGTTCTCTGTTGATGTGCTTTTTTTTTTAAAAAAAAACAAAGATAAAATACTTTATTATTCTTATTTGTAGTCTTCCCACTTTACCAGAATTATAAGATTTTTTTTTTTAAATTTATTACTTTGGATTTCTATTCATTCACTGTTGTACTTTTCTCCCCTCCCAACCCTCCCCTCCAGTATACTACCCTTTTGGAATAGTAAAAGAAAAATTCTTTCATTGTTTTACAAACCCTCCCCCAGGTCCACTCCACCATGCAGCCTTCGCTCTGGACTCCTGTCATGAGACAAAAATACCTAATAACATATCCCTTTTAAACAGTTTTCTCCCTCATCTGTCTCAATGCAGTATACATTATTGAACCTATCTTTCTCAGTCTCCCCCCCAACCCTGAAGTCAGTCTTGTTTTACAACAGTGGCACCATGCAGTATTTATCCATTTATGACTGAGATACTTCACTCAGCATAATGTACTCCGGGCTCACACATTTTGAATAATATTGCATGAGTTCCTTGTTTTTCAATGCAGCATAGTATTCCATTGTGTGACTATACCAGAGCTTCTCTATCCATTAGTTTGTTGTTGGGCACTTAGGTTGTCGTTAATGTACTTTTATAATCATTCTTGGATAATTTTCGTCAGGATCTTGTCCACATGTGATAGTAATGATATTGTTCGATAATTTCCACACTCTGTCGGGTCACCTTTCTTTGGAATGGGAACAAATATTGATCTCTTTCAGTCAGTTTGCCTGGTGGTTGTCCTCCAGATTCTTGGCACAGCTTGGTGAGCACGTCCAAGGCAGCATCTATTTGTTGAAACGTGCCAATTGATATGTAATCAATTCCTGGGGCCTTGTTTTTTTACCAATTCCTTCAGAGCAGCTTAACCTTCCTCTTTTATCACGAGAGGCTCTTGATCATGTTATTAATTCTTTTGCATCAGCCAATTCTTTTTGGTATGGTGACTCTGTGTACTCCTCCCATCTTCTTTTGATACTTCTTGGGTGATTAACCATTCTGCCCACAGCATCCTTATGTATTACAACTTGTGATTTCAATTTGTGCCTCAGTTCCTTCAGTTTAAGGAATTCTGAGTGAGTTCATCACTTTTGATTTTCCAACTCCAGGTCTTTGCACATTTCATTATAATACTTTGCTTTGTCTTCCCATGCTGCCTTTTGAAATCTTTTGTTCAGCTCCTTCACATCTTGATTTCTTCTCTTTGCTTTGACAATATCATTTAAAATCTATGTTCTTTAATAGAGATTTTTTAAACACACACACACACACACACACACACACGTAAAAAAACACCTCTATTGAAGAATAGTCATTAAATGATTGCTTAAAAGAAACCTAAGTTTTCAGTCTGAGATGATGCTTTTTTATTCTGTTGCCTAATAAAGTTAGTCTGAAATTCTGTCTTCCACCCTTTTCACATATTATCTATCAAGTTGTTGTTTTTTATTGCCTTTGAATTGAGCACAACTCATAGTGACCCTATGAACAAAAGGCCTGAATCCTTTCTATAACTATTGACATTTATAAAAGTTCATAGTTTCCGGAGGTCTGCTCTATCAAGGGATAGCATTTAAATGTAACAAGTAAAAAAGTTCTGCTTTGTGCTTTTATTGTAGAACAGAGACATTGACTTTATTTTTTCCCCATAAATTTTATTCATTTTGTTGTTGTTGTGAACATATCCAGCAAACATACACCATTTAAACAATATTTACATGTACAATTCAGTAAAACTGATTGTTTTCATCCAGTTATACAATTATAATTTTCTGAGTTATTCCTCTCTCATTAGCATAGAACTTTAAGAATACTATCTAAAAGGTTCCTTCAAGTTGCTACTGTCAGTTTTATCTCATGTAGGATAACCATGTAGGTTTTTTTTCAATTACTTTTAATGAAAGTTTACAGAGACTTAGGGTTTCCAGTCATACATTGTTGCACTTTTCTCCCTGCCTACTCCCTCCCCTACAATTCACTTTTCTCCTTACAGATATATGCACACCTATGTTTATCACAGCTTTGTTCACAATAGCAAGAAGTTGGAAACAACCTAAGTGCCCATTAACAAAGAAAAGAATAGAGAAGCTGTGGTATATTCCACACAATGGAATACTACACTGCATTGAAAAACAAGGAACTCAGGAAATATTATTCAAAATGGGTGACCCTGGAGGACATTATGCTGAGTGAAATATATCAGTCACAAAAAGACAAATACTGCATTACGCCACTGTTGTAAAACAGGACTAACATTGGAGTTGGGGGAACACTGGAAAGATACTGCATTGAAACAGATGAGGGAGAAAACTGTTTAAAAGGGATATGTGATTAGGTACTATTGTCATGATGGGAGCTCAGACAAAGGCTACAGAGTGGGGTGGACCTGAGGGGAAGGATTGTAAAACAATGAAAGAATTTTTCTTTTACTTTTCAAAGAGAAGAGTACTGGGGAGGAGGGGTGGGCAGGGAGAAAAGTGCAACAATGAATGAATGGAAATCCAAAGTCTCTGTCAATCTTCATTGAAATTAATAATAATAGAAAAAGAAAAGTAAGCTGGAAAGTAAAAAAAAGAAAAGTAAAATTCTTTCCCATATAGTTTTTAAAATAACATAAAGTGCAAAGCAGAGCTTTTTTGCTTATTAAATTTAAATGCTGTTCAGTTTAAGAAGAAAAAGGAATCTTTCTTTGTGTCCTTACGGTTTAAAGATTAACTCAGACAATAGTTTTAGATGCTTATCCTCTCTCCATGGTTCCAGAAAATCTTGAGTTCATATGGATTTGAAAGTTTGTGTAGCATTTCCCTTCTTTGCCCAAGATTCTTTAGTTGAATTTTTGATCAAAATGCTATTTAGACATAGAAGCCAGAACCATCCAGTTCTTTTGCAGCCTGCAGACTGTGCCTTATTTGGCTTACAATCAGTCCCAGGATTATGAGGGGCATGTCCTCTGATTGAGTCCTTCTTTTCCTCTGACCATGGTTCTTCCCTCTTACTGAACATCTTTATCCAACACTCTCCACAGCCACATTTTTCCATAGTTGGACATGTCAGATTGACAGTAACGTCTTATGTTAACCATCTCTGCTGGGGTACCTGACCTGCACCCATTCTCCAGGCTGGCAAAGACACCATCTTGAGTCAGACTAGTCTACACTCCTCTAGGCCAGAGAATCTCTGCTCCAGGCTGGGTGTCCTACTTCTTACACACCCTAGACTGCTGACCTGGCTTATATCTTGGTTACCACTCAAACAAGGAGAAACTCTGTCCTGACTTTGGTACTCCAACCCTAATCTTCTGCTGGGCTGGCAGGTATACTGGCCTAGGCAAATTTGCTTTCTTTCTCACAACATGTATGTTGTTTTATATTTGTATGCTTCTTTGTTTTCTTGGAAGAAGGATGGGAAGCCTCCTCCCATGTGATTAACTGCCTCTAAAAACCTGCTGGAAGGTCAGCTAAGGGTTGGTTCCCACTCGATGGTACACAACAATAACTTGAGTACAGAATTTGTCTGTTAGTTTCCTGTACTGGGGTGACTTGCATGTTGCTGTGATATTGCTTGTTTTCTAGTTTGTGCATATATATGCTTGCTTGTTTATAGTTTGCATGAACATACAGAAGCACTAAACACATTATTTGTCCTATTAGTGGGGAAGTCTCATGAAACCATGGCGCTAAACCTCTAAACAAAGAAGTCAAATCCAATGAGGTATTTTATTGTACATAAATAATCTTGGTAGCTACTCTTTCTACTTTTTTTCTTTTTCTGTTTTTACTGTTGTAAGTATATATATATCATATTGCTTTTTGCCAATTAAACTTTTTTTACACTTTTTATAACTGTGCGACTTATTTACAATAATCAGCTAATGCAACTCTACTTGTAACCAATGCTATTTCCATCATTTTAATCTCCCTCATACCATCTTCTCATGTCTTCGTTACTCACTAAGCTTTGGTTTCTATAGATTCAATAACTTATGTTTTGAGAACAAGGACTTACATATTCTACTTCTGAAGATGTCACAGCCCTTGGGGGAAATTTCTGATCCCTTAAGTCTACAATGTTTTATCTCTATCTATAAAGGGAAAAGGGAGTTCTGGTGACCTAGTGTAGTTACGCTATCACCCGTAAGGAATGGGGTTCAAATCCACCAGAGGTTCTGCAGAAGAAAAACGGGCAATCTCTTCCCATGTGACTTAGAGCCTCTGAAAAGCTGCTGGAGGATCACTTAAGAATTGGTTCCAACTTGACCATACACAACAGCAACTATTAAGAAAAAACCACTTATACTATTTACTACCTCACCAGCTTCTGAAATAGTACTCTTAAATGGAATATGCTAGTATTTTTAGTATAATATGTTAAAAAAATAACATTAAATGGAACAATTTTCACCATTATGTTTTCTACTTACATTTTTCTTCTCTGTCTCTGTTCCTATCCTTTCTCTAATATATAGTTTAGGATTAGTGTAGTCCTTAACAGAGACTCTATGAGCAAATTTCAGAGGATTTTTAAATAAATAATAAATGGCTTTAAGAAAAGCAAAG
The DNA here is from genome assembly GCF_000299155.1 of Elephantulus edwardii. Lineage (NCBI taxonomy): Eukaryota > Metazoa > Chordata > Mammalia > Macroscelidea > Macroscelididae > Elephantulus > Elephantulus edwardii. The sequence goes on along the minus strand of NW_006399860.1, from coordinate 4,806,507 downwards.
TAAGTATGTTCTGCAATTACACTCACTATTTTGATTTATGGATGCTAAGTTTTATTCTCCCTTAATATGAACAGATTAATGATGAAGTAAAAACATGTGTAGCTGTTGTTAGGTGCCATCAAATTGATTCTGATGCACAGGAGCCTTATTTGCAAAAGAATAAAAGCATTTCTCAGTGCTGCACTATCCTCATAAATACTGGATTGGTTGAATCCATTGTTCCAACTGTTGTGTCACTCTATCTCCTTGAAAGTTCTTCTCTTTTTTACTTTATTAAGCATGGTAAAGTAATTTTTTTTTACTATACCTCTATCAAGCATGATGCCTTTCTAAAAAGACTGGCTCCTCCTGATAACATGATCAAAGTATGTGAGAAAAATCTCACCATTGTCCATCTAAGAACAATTCTGGCCACATTTCTTCTAAATTTTTTAGATAAGTTTTTAAAATTTTTTATTTTGCTTATTTATTTTGGGTACTAGTTTCAAAAACTCCAGATAAGTACTGTAGATTCATCATTAAGTACCTCCCATATGAGACAAGAAAAAGACACAGAGAGAGAGTCAGAAAGGAGACAGTGAGAGTGGATATGAGGAAAGAGATAGGAATAATGGCATGAGTGGGAATGAGTCCTTATTTTAATAAAATTATGGAGAGACAAATCTAAAACAGATTTGTTTGTTCATTTGGAAGTCCCTGGTATCTTCAATATTCTTCATCAACACCACAATTGAAAGACATCATCAACTCTTTTTCAGTCTTCCTTCTTCACTGTTCAACTTTCACATGCAAATAAAGTCACTGAAAATATTACGATTCTGTTTTGAATTATGCCATAAAATTAGACCATATGGTGACAACCCAGGTAATTGTTCCATGTAGCAAGATCCTTACTCTGATGATGCAGGAGATTTACCCAATGCTGCATATCATCTGATTTCTTAACTGGGATCAGCAAAGATATCCCTTCTTCCATCACCTCTTCTGAGTTAATTTTTTAAATTTCTGGTGATTCCCTGTCAATGTACGGCTCGAATAATTTATTAATTCTCTTCAGCAAGATTTTACATGCAAATGATATTAATGATTTTTATTTGATAATTTGCTCATTCTTTTGGAACACCTTTCTTTGGAATGGACATAAATATGAACTTAATCTACTCAGTTGGCAGGGAACTGTCATTTCAATTTTGTGGAGTGGATGAGGGTGCATTATGCAGATGACACAAGCCTGCTTGCTGAAACTGAGGAGGATGTGGAGTGTTTGCTGCAGAAGGCAAGGACTGAAGCTTTCAATGTGGATTGAAGTACAACATCAAGAAAACAAAGATTCTCACCACTGGGAAAACTGACAACATTATGATAGATGGTGAAGAGATTGAGATTGTTAACAGCTATGGTTTGCTTGGCTCCATAATCAACACTCTTGGTACCAGCAACCAGGAAATTAAAAGATGGGAAATTCTGCTGTCAGGGACCTCTTCAAAGTACTGAAGAGCAACGATGTCAGTCTGGAGACTCAGGTGCACCTTATACAGACCTTAATCTTTACAATTACATGCTCTGCATCAGAAAGCTGGACAATGACTAGGAATGATAGAAGGAGAATTGATGCCTTCCTTTGAGCTGTGGTCCTGGAGAAGAGTGTTGAATATACCATGGACTGCTAGAAAAACAAACAAGTCCAACCTAGAGAGGGTGAAACCAGGCTGCTCCATGGAGGCAAGGACTCTGAAGCTTCATCTGATATACTTTGGACATGTTGCAAGGAGAGACCAGTCCTTGGAGAGGGATGTCATGCTTGGGAAGGTGGAGTGATAACACTGGAGAGGAAGACCCTTGATGAGATGAATTAATTCAGTGATTGGGGTAATGGGCATAGGTATGTCAGAGACAATAAGATTGGCAAAGGATAGAGCAGGGTTTAGGGCTGCTGTACATAGGGGCGCTATGAATTGCAGGCAACTCGATGGCATATAACAACAACAAAAATAGGTGAGGGAGCACCTCCAGTATTACATCTGTAAATCCTTACAAAAGTTATGCACTCTGCTGCTAGGGGTCTCTCCATAATTTTTTTAAAATAAGGACTAATTCCCACTCATGCCATTATTCCTATCTCTTTCCTCAAATCTACTCTCACTGTCTCCTTTCTGACTTTCTCTCTGTCTTTTTTTATCTCATATGGGAGGTACTTAATGATGAATCTACAGTACTTATCTGGAGTTTTTGAAACTAGTACCCAAAATAAATAAGCAAAATAAAAAATTTTAAAAATCAAACAAATATTATTAAATCCAACAAAAAATCTGACCCATTTCTCTCTTGTCAATTCTAACTTGTGGTGACCCACAGAGAGTAGAATTCCATAGAATAGAATTGCTGCATAGACATATCTTAGTTTTAATCTTTACAAAGACAGATTGACTATATGTTTTTGTTGTTAAGTGCTGTCAAGTCGTAGATGACTCCTAGCAACCCTTTGAATGAAAGACCTGAACACTTGTATAATTTTTGTTATTTTTCCACATTCATAGAGTTTCTGGAGGCAAGCCATTTTGGAAGTGGATGCCACTCCTGCTTCCAAGCTTGTTTTAATCGGGGAGCTTCACCAAAGGCTGTCCACCATGGGTAACCATTATCACATTTGACACGTCAGTGTCACAGTGTTTAGTTTCACAGCAACCAGGAGTTACTTCTGTTCAGCAAATGGGCTCTCTACTATATAGTTCTGCCAGATCAATTCCAACTGCCAACATTTACCTTTAAGTCAGCGGTTGACTGTAAACACTTTATGCCACATAGAGACTTTTAAACAAAAAATAAAAACAGCCTAAACCCACTGTCATCACGTCAATTCTTTCTCCTAGCTACTTTAAAGGGTAGAATAACTGACTCCATTGGGTTTCTGAAGATGTAAATCTTAACAAAACCAAATTGCTTCATCTTGCTTCTGTGCAGTCACTGATGGCTTTGACTTAACATTTTGTTAGCAACTGACTGTCTTAACAATTGTACCAGTGTATGACAAATTCTAATTGAACTAAATAAATAAATGAAATACAAGTTACTTAGATATGAGAGAAATTAAGAAATAAGCAGTTAAAAAATTACATTTGTATTTGACCACAGAATGTCTAAGAGGTAAATAGAACAGATAATGTGATTTGAGCTCTGATAGTAAACCTCTACCTGCTAGTAAATATTCCAGAAAGTACCTGTTATCTAGTGAAAATGTGATTAAAGCTTCTACTTTTGATACAAACAATACAGACTAATATTCTTTCTAAAACAAATTTAAGAGATTAGCTGTTGAAATTAGTTTTTTTCTAACTATATTTAAGAGACTGCATATTTGCTATGTTGTTATGTGCCGTCAAGTCGCTTCTGACTCATAGCGACCCTCTGTACAACAGCCCTGAATCCTGCTCCATCCTGGGTCAAGCTTATTGTCTCTGACACACTTACCCTTATTACCGCAGTCACAAAATCAATCCATCCTATCAAGGGTCTTATTCTCTTGTGCTGTCCCTCACTCTTCCAAGCATGATGACCCTCTCTAAAGATTGGTCACTATGTCACTATGTCAAATGAAGTTTCAGAATCCTTACCTACAAGGAGTAGCCTGGTTTCACCCTCTCTAGGTTGAACTTGTTTGTTCTCTTAGCAGTCCATGATATATTCAACACTCTTTTCCAGCACCACAGCTCAAAGGCATCAATTCTCCTTGACTTCTGCAGCAAGTGCTTCAGGTCCTCCTCAGTTTCAACAAGCAGGGCTGTATCATCTACATAATGCAGATTGTTGATGAGTCTACGTCCAATCCTGATGTCACACTTCTCCTCGTAGAGCCCAGCCTCCCAGAAAATCTGTTCTGCATATTGATTGAAAAGGTATGGAGACAGGACACATCCCTGGCATACACCCTTCCAATGCAATGTTTCTTTGTTCTGTTCTGACAACTGCCACCTGGTCCAAGTAGTAGGTTTCGCATAAGCACAATCAAGTGTTCCGGGATACCCATTCTTCTCAGAGTCAGTCACAGTTTGTTGTGATCCACACAGTCAAATAGCTTTGCATGCTCAATGAAACACAGATAAACATCTGGTACTCTCTGTTTTCATCCAATATCCATCTAACATTAGCTGTAATATCGCTAATACCATGGCCTCTTCTAAACCCAGTCTGCACATCTGGCAGTTCTCTGTTTATGTTCTGTTTCAGTTGTTTTTGTGTAATATTAATGATATTGTTCCATAATTTCTGCACTGTATTGGGTCACCATTATTTGGAATGGGAATAAATATGGATCTCTTCCAGTTAGTTGGCCTGGTGTCCTCAAGATTTCTTGGCACAACTTGGTGAGTGCCTCCAGGGCAGCATGTTTGTTGAAATACGTCATATATATATATATATATA